>NC_052322.1:47427473-47769973 GCF_016432855.1 Salvelinus namaycush
TTGAGAATGCTGTTTGTTTGATGTTGCAGTGAGAAGTCAGACAAGGATGGTACGTTTTTCTGGTGAGGACTTTTATTATCAAAAGTGAAGGAGTGAATAAGCGCCAAAAGTAATATTTACAAAATAACAAACAACTGGGCATAAGCAACTGAGTCAGGCCTAACCCACGACTCATCTGCCTGATGGGATTTGTGTGAGCAGCAACAAGTTTTTGCCCAACTTTCTGTACTGATTCAAACTGGAAGAACCCTTCATTTAGAATATGTTGCATCGTTGCATTGGTTTTACAACAATTATTCACTCTTAGTGTTTCTACTTAGTGGATGTAGCTACATGACCCTTGATGTGTGATGTAACACTTCATAGGTCTTTCATAGCCCACATTATGTGTAGCCTATTTGTATGTAGGTTATATCCTCATGTAGCTGCACTTAAAATACATTTTACTCATGCTTTCCTTCATCTACGTTTCATTGAATTCGTTGTCACAGAGCTGATCTCTAATGTTAACAAGGTCCTGAGTCACTGATTAAAACTGTTTACAGTGGAAGACCTTTGATCATTGTAGCAAAGTTCTGCTGTATTTCTTGTGTTCAAACCGTTGAAAAGGAACATAAATGTATGAGGCATGCCGATTCATTTGGTTTAGTTTGTGGCAACCTTTTGTTTACAGCTCTACTTTCCATTCATGCATTGTTGATTTCAGCCAGATCAGCTAATGCCTTAGATTTAATATGCCAGTTACAGTAGTACGTTTTAGCATTGAAAAGGAGCCTTTTTACCATTACTGTGAACCGTGTTTCTGCAGCCACAACGCAAAGTACTAACCACTATACAGTCACTCTCCAAATACAGGAATGCCAAACTTGAAGAGGCATACCCAATAAGACTTGAGGCGTGTAAATCACTGCCAAAGGTGCTTAAACAAAGTACTGAGTAGAAGGGTCTGATACTTGATGTAAATGTTATATTTCAGTTATACATTTGTAATATTTTTGCAATACATTTCTAAAACCTGTTATTGCTTTGTCATTATAGGTTATTGTGTGTAGACTGTTATTGTGTGAAGGCTTGAAAGCTTCCCCTTTTTTCCTCCAAACATAACGATGGTCATTATGGCCAAACAGTTCTATTTTTGTTTCATCAGACCAACGGACTTTTCTCCATGTGCAGTTGCAAACCGTAGACTGTTTTTTTTATGGCAGTGTTGGAGCAGTGACTTCTTCCTTGCTGAGTGGCCTTTCAGGTTATGTCGATATAGGACTCGTTTTACTATGGATATAGATACTTTTGTACCTGGTTCCTCGAGCATCTTCACAAGGCCCTTTGCTGTTGTTCTGGGATTGATTTGCACTTTTTGCACCAAAGTACATTCATCTCTAGGAGACAGAACGCGTCTCCTTCCTGAGCGGTATGACGGCTGCGTGGTCCCATGGTGTTTATATTTGCGTACTATTGTTTGTACAAATGAACGTGGTACCTTGGAAATTTCTCCCAAGGATGAACCAGACTTGTGGAGTTCGACAATTTTTTTTCTGAGGTCTTGGCTGATTTCTTTAGATTTTCCCATGATGTTAAGCAAAGAGGCACTGAGTTTGGAGGTAGGCCTTGAAATACATCCACAGGTACACCTCCAATTGACTCAAATTGATCTCCGCATGTATGGTTCCCACCATGTAGCATGGAGGAGGAGGTGTGATGGTGTGGGGGTTCTTTGTTGGTGACACTGTCAGTGATATATTTTTATATTATTGCACAGTTAGGCAGGGTAGCCTAGTGGTTAGAGTGATGGACTAGTAACCGGAAGGTTGCAGGTGTGAATCCCCAAGCTACAAATCTGTTCTTCTGCCCCTGAACAAGGCAGTTAACCCATTGTTACTAGGCTGTCATTGAAAATAAGAATTTGTTCTTAACTGACTTGTCTAGTTAAATAACGGTAAAAAAAACACAGCATGGCTATCACAGCATTCTGCAGGGATACGCAATCTCATCTGGTTTGCGCTTAGTGGGACTATCATTATGTTCAGTAGTTCCAAAAACATCCGGTGATTTTGCAGAGCCACATCAATATACAGAAATACTCATAATAAACGTTGATCAAAGATACAAGTGTTATACATGGAATTTTAGATCCACTTCTCCTTATTGCAACCGCTGTGTCAGATTTCAAAAAAGCTTTACTGAAAAAGCATACCATGCAATAATCTGAGTACGGCGCTCAGAGACCAAACAAGCCAAAAAGATATCCGCCATATTGTGCAGTCATCAGAAGTCAGAAATAACCTTGTAAAAATTCACTTACCTTTGATGATCTTCATCAGAATGCAGTCCCGGGAATCCCAGTTTCACAATAAATGTTTGTTTTGTTCGATAATGTCCATCATTTATGTCCAAATAGCTTCTTTTGTTAGCGCGTTTGGTAAACAAATCCAAAACCACAAAGCGCGTTCACTAGTTGCTGACGAAATGTCAAAAAGTTCCGTTACAGTCCGTAGAAACATGTCAAACGATGTATAGAATCAATCTTTAGGATGTTTTATCATAAATCTTCAATAATGTTCCATTCGGAGAACTCCTTTGTCTGTAGAAATGCAATGGAACAGAGCTCGCTCTCACGTGAACGAGCGTGGCCAGCTCGTGGCTCTCTGCCAGAAACCTGACTCCTTCCCCTCTCATTCGGCCCCACTTCACAGTAGAAGCAACACACAAGGTTCTAAAGACTGTTGACATCTAGTGGAAGCCTTAGGAAGTGCAACATGACCAATATCCCACTGTATCTTCAATAGGAAATGAGTTGAAAAACGACCAACCTCAGATTTCCCACTTCCTGGTTGTATTTTTTCTCAGGTTTTTGTCTGCCATATGAGTTCTGTTATACTCACAGACATCATTCAAACATTTTTAGAAACTTCAGAGTGTTGTCTATCAAAATATACTAATATGCATATATGCATATATTAGCAACTGGGACTGAGTAGCAGGCAGTTTACTCTGGGCACATCTGGGCACCTTATTCATCCAAGCTACTCAATACTGCCCCCCAGCCAAAATAAGTTAAATTAGTATGTGTGTCCAAACTTTTGACTGGTTCTGTATAAATCTTTATGTTGCCTGTTTTGCATGTTATTTTGACATTAATACCTGTCACATATCAGTTTGCAAACAATGTAAAACAAAATAAGAAATCATTGAGTTAAGAACGATCTCTTTTTTGCTGTTGAGGTGTTGAGGTGGTGCAGCTCTGCTGTTGGGACAGCTTTATATAGGCACTAACAGTTTGTGGGCACCGTTTGTTACCTTTATAGTTGTCACGCCCTGACCGTAGAGAGCTTTTTTTGTCTCTATTTTGGTTTGGTCAGGGTGTGATTTGGGTGGGCATTCTATGTTCCTTTTTCTATGATTTGTATTTCTGTGTGTTTGGCCGGGTGTGGTTCTCAATCAGAGGCAACTGTCTTTCGTTGTCTCTGATTGAGAACCATACTTAGGTAGCTTTTTCCCACATGGGTTTTTGTGGGTAGTTATTTTTCTGTTTAGCTGTTTTGTTTGCCTGACAGAACTGTTCGCTTTCGTTCTCCTGTTTGTTGTTTTTGTTTTGGATTAAATCATGAACACTTTAAAAGCTGCACCTTGGTCCACTCTTCCTTCATGCAACGATGACCTTGACAGAACTACCCACCACCAAAGGACCAAGCAGCGTGGAAGAGAGGACTGGACATGGGAGGACATCCTGGACGCAAAGGATCCTACACATTGGAGGAGATCCTGGCTGGAAGGGATCGCCTCCCATGGGGACAGGTGGAGGCAGCCAGGAGAGCGGAGGCAGCAGAAAAGGGAACCGGCGTTATGAGGGAACACGGCTGGCAAGGAGCCCGAGAGGCAGCCCCAAAAACTTTTTGGTGGGGCACACGGGGAGTGTGGCTGAGTCAGGTTGGAGACCTGAGCCAACTCCCCACGCTTACTGTGGCGGGCGTCGTACTGGTCAGGCACCGTGTTATGCGGTGGAGCGCACGGTGTCTCCAAGTACGCGTTCTTAGCCCGGTGCGCTACATCTCAGCTCCCCGCATCTGCCGGGCTAGGGTGAGCATCCAGCCAGGAAGGATTGTGCAAGCCCTGCTCTCCAGACCTCCAGTACGTCTCTACGGCCCAGGATATCCTGCGCCGGCTCTGCGCACTGTGTCTCCAGTGCGTCTGCACAGCCCAATGCGTCCTGTGCCTGCGCCCTGCACGTGCCGGGCCAAAGTCACCATCCAGCCAGGACGGGTTGTGCAGAATCTTAGCTCGAGACCTCCAGTGCGCCTCCACGGCCCAGTGTATCCGGTGCCTCGGCCAAGGACAAGGCCTCCTGCATGTCTCCCCGGCCTGGTGAGTCCTGTGCCTGTGCTAAGAACTAACCCTCCTGCATGTCTCTCCAACCTGGTGAGTCCTGTGCCTGGTCCCAGAGCCAGGCCTCCTGTGTGTCTCTCCACTCCAGTGATGATCCATGGCAAGAAGCCTCCAGTGATGATCCATGGCAAAAAGCCTCCAGTGGTGATCCATGGCACGAAGCCTCCAGTGATGATCCATGGCAAGAAGCCTCCAGTGGTGATCCATGGCAAGAAGCCTCCAGTGATGATCCATGGCACGAAGCCTCCAGTGGTGATCCATGGCACGAAGCCTCCAGTGATGATCCATGGCACGAAGCCTCCAGTGGTGATCCATGGCAGGAAGCCTCCAGTGATGATCCATGGCACGAACCCTCCAGTGATGATCCATGGCAAGAAGCCTGCAGTGGTGATCCATGGCAAGAAGCCTCCAGTGATGATCCATGGCACGAAGCCTCCAGTGATGATCCATGGCAAGGAGCCTCCAGTGATGATTCATGGCAGAAGCCTCCAGGGGTGAGACATGGCACGAAGCCTCCAACGGGGGCCTCCAAAGACGGCCTCCAGCCTGGAGCCTCCGAAGAAGGCCTCCAGCCCGGAGCCTCCAGAGACGGCCTCAGCCCGGAGCCTTTAGAGACGGCTTCCAGCCTGGAGCCTCCAGAGATGGCCTCCAGCCCGGCGCCTCCAGAGTCAGACAGCTAAACAGAAAAAGCTAACAGAAAAATAACTACCCACAAAAACCATGTGGAAAAAGCTCTCTACGGTCAGGGCGGTACCCCCCCCCCCCCCCCCAAGGTGCGGACTCCGGCCGGGGGGGGGGGTACCGCCCTGACCGTAGAGAGCTTTTTTGTCTCTATTTTGGTTTGGTCAGGGTGTGATTTGGGTGGGCATTCTATGTTCCTTTTTCTATGATTTGCATTTCTGTGTGTTTGGCCGGGTGTGGTTCTCAATCAGAGGCAGCTGTCTATCATTGTCTCTGATTGAGAACCATACTTAGGTAGCTTTTTCCACATGGTTTTTGTGGGTAGTTATTTTTCTGTTTAGCTGTTTTGTTTGCCTGACAGAACTGTTCGCTTTCGTTCTTCTGTTTGTTGTTTTTGTTCGATTGGTTTTTTGGATTAAATCATGAACACTTTAACTTCTTTGGGCTGCAAGCCCGAAGCCGGGCACAATATGACAACAGCCACTTCAAGTGCAGGGCGCGAAATTCAAAATATATTTTTTAGAAATATTTAACTGTCCAACATTAACAAGTCCAATACAGCATATGAAAGATAACTTCTTCTGGCTGAAGGGGCAGTATTGAGTAACTCGTACTCAATTCTTGCTCGTACAATATGCATATTATTATTACTATTGGATAGAAAACACTCTCTAGTTTCTAAACCGTTTGAATTATATCTGTGAGTCAAACAGAACTCATTTGGCACAAACTTCCTGACCAGGAAGTGGAAAGTCTGAAATCGAGGCTCAGTTCTTCTTCCTGCCTATAAATGGGCATGATACGTAAGAGTATATGTGCACTTCATAGACCTTCCCCTGGATGTCAAGAGGCTGTGAGAGAAGAAATTTAGTGTTTATCTTGGTCTGAAGTGGAATACAAGCTCTTTGTATGACGTGTCCCTCATTTCCGGTACTCTGGAGAGCGCGAGGTGGACAGTGGGATTGCCTTCTGTTTAGCTGCCGTTATAGGCGACTACTATCTCCGGCTTTGATTTTATTTGATACATGTGACCATATCATCGTAAAGTATGTTTTTTCAATATAGTTTAATCAGATTATTGATTTTTTTTCGGGAGTTTTGCCGTGTTCCGTTCTCTGACTTTGTTGACGATGGAGAGATCCGTGCCACTTGGCTAGTGCGCTTGCTAAATCAAGAGGGAAAGTTGCCGTTCTAAATCCAAACAACGATTGTTCTGGACAAAGGACACCTTGTCCAACATTCTGATGAAAGATCAGCAAAGTAAGAAACATTTTATGATGCTATTTCATATATCTGTCGTACATGTGAACTAGTCACCGACGCCCACGTTTGGGTACTCTAGCTATACCGAAGCTGCATATCGTAATGAAGTTATTTTTAGAATTCTAACACTGCGATTTCATTAAGAACTAATGGATCTATCATTTCCTATACAACATGTATGTTTTAGTTATGTTTATGAATAGCTATTTGGTCAGAATATGTGTGTCAGAAAAAGTGTCCGAAAAAAATCCGGGCGTTGTGGGAAAAAGTAGCTAAGTTAGTAGAATGTATAACCATTGATTTCAGCTCTAAATATGCACATTTTCGAACAAAACATAAGTGTATGTATAACCTGATGTTATAGGACTGTCATCTGAGGAAGAAAATCAAGGTTAGTCAAAAATTATATATCTTTTGCTTGTTTGTTACGATCGCTTACTTTTGCTACTGGGAAATTGCTTGTGTTTTTGGCTATTGTAAAAAATCGGACATGTTGGCTGGATTCACAAGATGTGTACCTTTCATATGCTGTATTGGACTTGTTCATGTGTGAAAGTTAAATATTTAAAAAAAATATATTTTGAATTTCGCGCCCTGCACTTGAGCTGGCTGTTGTCATAAGTGTACCGACGTCGGGCTTGCAGCCAGAAGAAGATAAACATCTTGTGAATCCAGCCAACATGTCCGATTTTTTAAAATGTTTTACAGCGAAAACATTCTCTAGCTAGCCCTGCTGATCCTGTGTAATGTGTTCAGGTGAGTGACTAAACACAGTTTTCTCTAGCTAGCTCTGCTGATCCTGTGTAATATGTTCAGGTGAGTGACTAAACACAGGTTTCTCTAGCTAGCTCTACTGATCCTGTGTAATATGTTCAGGTGAGTGACTAAACACAGGTTTCTCTAGCTAGCTCTGCTGATCCTGTGTAATATGTGTTCAGGTGAGTGAGTGATTCCCGGCTAGCAAATAAAATTACTACAGTTACAATACCTCTTTCGCCAACTAGCCTGGACCCTTTGTTGACACGGAGCTCCGCCGATCCACAACGACTGGTCTGCCATTATAACTCCATCCGTTGTGCCCTTAACCGACCTTTGCCGGACGTCGGAGCAGACGCTTCTACTAGCTCCGGCCTGCTAACTTTGAACGCCGTGTCTCCCGCTTGCTAGCGACTACCCTGCGGCTTCCTGTTTCATCTATTGCTGTTCAATGGATCCTATGATCACTTGGCTACATAGCTGATGCCTGATGGACAGGTCATTAATCACGGTACTCCATTTTGTTTATTTTTTGTTTATCTGTCGGCCCCAGCCTTGAACTCAGGCCCTGTGTGTAGTTAACTGACCCTCTCTGCCCAGTCATCGCCATTTTACCTGTTGTTGTTGTTGTCTTAGCTGATTAGCTGTTGTTGTCTTACCTATTGTTGTCTTAGCTAGCTCTCCCAATCAACACCTGTGATTGCTTTATGCCTCGCTTTATGTCTCTCTCAAATGTCAATATGCCTTGTATACTGTTGTTTAGGATTGTTGTCATTGTTTTAGTTTACTGCGGAGCCCTAGTTCCACTCAACATGCCTCAGATACCTTTCTTTGTCCCAACTCCCACACATGCGGTGACCTCACCCAGCATAACTACTGCGTCCAGAGATGCAACCGCTCTTATCATCACTCAATGGCTGGGTTTACCTCCACTGTACCCACACCCTACCATACCCCTGTCTGTACATTATGCCCTGAATCTATCCTACAACGCCCAGAAATCTGCTCCTTATATTCTCTGTCCCCAACGTACTGGACGACCTGTTTTGATAGCCTTCAGCCGTACCCTCATTCAACTCCTCCTCTGTTCATCGGTGATGTGGAGGTTAACCCAGGCCCAGCGTGTCCCCAGGCACTCTCATTTGTTGACTTCTGTAACCAAAAAAGCCTTGGTTTCATGCATGTTAACATCAGAAGCCTCCTCCCTAAGTTTGTTTAATTAACTCACTGCTTTAACACACTCCGCCAACCCTGATGTCCTTGCCGTGTCTGAATCCTGGCTTAGGAAGGCCACCAAAAATTCTGAGATTTCCATCCCCAACTAAAACATTTTCCGTCAAGATAGAACTGCCAAATGAGGAGGATTTGCAATCTACAAACAGTTCGAGCTTCTAATTTAAATAAATAATCTCTCCAGAAATAAGTCTCTCACTGTTGCCGCCTGTTATAGACCCCCCTCAGCTCCCAGCTGTGCCCTAGACACCATATGTAAAATGATGGCCCCCCATCTATCTTCAGAGTTTGCTCTGTTAGGTGACCTAAACTGGGATATGCTTAACACCCCGGCAGTCCTACAATCTAAGATAGATGTCCTCAATCTCACACAAATTCTCAAGGAACCCCCCACCTAAATCCGTAAACATGGGCACCCTCATAGATATTATCCTGACCAACTTGCCCTCCAAATAGACCTCTGCTGATTTCAATCAGGATCTCAGCGATCACTGGCTAATTGCTTACATCCGCTATGGGTCCGCGATCAAAAGACCACCCCTAATCACTGTCAAATGCTCCCTAAAACACTTCTGCAAGCAGGCCTTTCTAATCAACCTGGCCCGGGTATTCTGGAAGGTTATTGACCTCATCCCGTCAGTCGAGAATGCCTGGTCGCTCTTTAAAAGTAATTTCCTTGCCATCTTAAATAAGCATGCCCCTTTCAAAAAATGTAGAACTAAGAACAGATATAGCCCTTGGTTCACTCCAGAACTGACTGCCCTCGACCAGCACAAAAACATCCTGTGGCGGACTGCACTAGCATTGAATAGTCCTCGCGATATGCAACTTTTCAGGGAAGTCAGGAACCAATACACGCAGTCAATCAGGAAAGCAAAGGATAGCTTTTTCAAAAAGAAATTTGCATCCTGTTGCTCTGACTCCAAAAGTTTTTGAGACTCTGTAAAGTCCATAGAGAATAAGAACACCTGCTCCCAGCTGCCCACTCCACTGAGGATAGTTAACACTGTCACCACCGATAAATCCATGATAATCGAGAATTTCAATAAGCATTTCTCTAAGGCTGGCCGTGCTTTCCTCCTGGCTACCCCAACCCCTGGCCAACAGCTACGCACCCCCCGCAGCTACTTGCCCAAGCCCCCCCAGCTTCTCCTTCACCCAAATCCAGATAGCAGATGTTCTGAAAGAGTTGAAAAATCTGGATCCGTACAAATCACCTGGGCTAGACAATGTGGACCCTCTCTTTTTAAAATTATCCGCCGCCATTGTTGCAACCCCTATTACTAGTCTGTTCAACCTCTCTTTCGTATCGTCCGAGATCCCTAAAGATTGGAAAGCTGCTTCGGTCATCCCCCTCTTCAAAGGGCGTGACACTCTAGACCCAAACTGTTATCCTCTACCGACCCACCCTCCCGGATCCGGGATCCTCCTCATCAGAAACGCTGACTAGCATAGCCTAGCCTAGCGCCACAGGGAATATCATATAATATAATTTCATGAAATCACAAGTCCAATACAGCAAATGAAAGATAAACATCTTGTGAATCCAGCCAACATGTCCGATTTTTTAAAATGTTTTACAGTGAAAACAGAACATATATTTATGTTAGCTCACCACAATAGCGCAACACACAACGCCATTTTTTCACCGCAAAGATAGCTTTCACAAAACCCACAAATAGAGATAAAATGAATCACTAACCTTTGAACAACTTCATCAGATGACAGTCTTATAACATCATGTTATACAATACATTTATGTTTTGTTCGAAAATGTGCATATTTATAGCTACAAATCTTGGTTTTACATTGTGAACATGGCGCAAAAATGCTCCAAATTGTCCAGAGAAATTTTGGAGAGTCACGTAATCTAACAGAAAAACTCATCATAAACTTTGCTGAAAAATACATGTTGGACATATAATTAAAGATACACTGGTTCTTAATGCAACCGCTGTGTTAGATTTAAAAAAATAACTTTAGTAAAAAGCACAGCATACAATAATCTGAGACAGCGCTCAGCCATTCTCCGCCATGTTGGAGTCAACATATTCAACAAAAATACGAAATAACATCATAAATATTCTCTTACCTTTGATGAACTTTCATCAGAATGCAGTGCCAGGAGTCCTAGTTCCACAATAAATCGTTGTTTTGTTTTAGAATGTCCATTTCTTCTGTCGAATTAGCAACTTTGGCTAGCATAATGGTGCTCACGTGCCCATAAAAGTTTGGCGCATGGAACGAAAAATTCCAAAAGTCATAATAAAAGTCGAATAAACTGGTCAAACTCAGTTGAAAATCCATCTTTATGATGTTTTTCTCATATGTATCCAATAACGTCCCAGACGGAGCATTTCTTCGTGTCTGCCTAACGCATTGCAGAAAATGATATGGTGCTCCCAGGTGCGCAGCAAAATACTGCCAATTTGGCTGACCTGTCACTCCAAAAGCTATCATTCGGTCCCACATTAGGCTAGACACCTCATTCAACGTTGTACTGCCTGTTGACATCTAGTGGAAGGCGTAGGAAGTGCATACATATCCATAAATACAAGGCAATTGAATAGGAGCAGCCCTTCACAGAGACCCATTTCAGAATTTTCACTTCCTGTTTGGAAGTTTGCCTGCCAAATGAGTTCTGTTTTACTCACAGATATAATTCAAACAGTTTTAGAAATTTCAGAGTGTTTTCTATCCAATAGTAATAATAATATGCATATCATATGATCTAGGACAGAGTACGAGGCCGTTTAATTTGGGCACTATTTTTTCCCAAAGTGGAAATGGCGCCCCCTATTTCCAAGAGGTTATAGACCTATAGTCATCCTGCCCTGCCTTTCTAAAGTCTTCGAAAGCCAAGTTAATAAACAGATCACTGACGATTTTGAATCCCACTGTAACTTCTCCGATATGTAATCCGGTTTCCGAGCTGGTCACGGGTGCTCCTCAGCCAAGCTCAAGGTACTAAACGATATCGCCTTCGATAAAAAAGACAGTACTGTGCAGCCGTCTTCATCGACCTGACCAAGACCTTCGACTCTGTCAATCACAGTATTCTTATCGGCAGACTCAAAAGCCTTGGTTTCTCAAATGACTGCCTCGCCTGGTTCACCAACTACTTCTCTGATAGAGTTCAGTGTGTCAAATCAGAGGGCCTGTTGTCTGGACCTCTGGCAGTCTCTATGGGGGTACCACAGGGTTCAATTCTCGGGCCGAATCTTTTCTGTGTATATATCAACGATGTCGCTCTTGCTGCGGGTGATTCCTGATCCACCTCTACGCAGACAACATCTGTATACATCTGGCCCTTCTTTGGACACTGTGTTAACAAACCTCCAAATGAGCTTCAATGCCATACAACTCTCCTTCCGTGGCCTCCAACTACTCTTAAACACTAGTAAAACTAAATGCATGCTTTTCAACAGTTTGCTTCCCGGACCCGTCCGACTAGCATCACTACTCTGGATAGATCTGACTTAGAATATGTGGACAACTACAAATACCTAGGTGTCTGGCTAGACTGTAAACTATTCTTCCAGACTCATATTAAACATCTCCAATCCAAAATTAAATCTAGAATCGGCTTGTTATTTCGCTACAAAGCCTCCTTCACTCACGCCGCAAACATACCCTCGTAAAACTGACTATCCTACTGATCCTCGACTTTGGCAGTGTCATTTACAAAATGGCCTCCAAAACTCTACTCAGCAAATTTTTAATTCAGGCTAAAACTCAACAAAATGTGGAAAAACTCAATGAGGGTGAATACTTTCTGAAGGCAAGAGGTCAGCAAAAAGAAGAACTCAGAAAAAATACATCAAACACATCAATCATCCATCAAATGCATAAATCATCCATCAATCATGCTGTTTTGGCCCGTGCCATCTAGTATATTCTCTCAAGTCATTCTAGATTCTGTGTTGTCTGATTAAATGGAGTGTGACTTTGACCTTGTGTTTCTCTCGGCCCAGCTCTCCCCTACATTGATCCAACAGGTGGAGTGGGGTGGTGAACAGTGTGTGGGCTATCATGGAGAAGGCTACAGTAATTGATCACAGTATGAGTATTTATTAGTATTTATGAGTATGGAAAGTTTTACTCACTCCCATTCCAATTTGGCTGCATTTCTCTTCTCTGTGAAATGTCCCTCTATCACACCTACTTCCACTCCCCCTCTTCAACGCTCGACGTCGCCGGTCTACTAACCACCGGTCCTGGCAATCAATATTACGGACACCTGCTCCCCATCATTACGCACACC
This sequence comes from Salvelinus namaycush, assembly GCF_016432855.1. Classification (NCBI taxonomy): domain Eukaryota; kingdom Metazoa; phylum Chordata; class Actinopteri; order Salmoniformes; family Salmonidae; genus Salvelinus; species Salvelinus namaycush. The sequence continues at coordinate 47,440,054 of NC_052322.1, forward strand.
TGGACTTACCTATTATCATTGTGATTGAACGTTTCCCTAAACGCTTCCGCAAAGGAACCAACCCTATGAACCATGCCTATGTCGTTTTTTTTGTGTGTGTAGCAGTAAATAGAGAACTGAAGGGACCACCCTGGCTGAGCTTTTTCACTTTGTCAATATGGGGTACTGTCTGTAGATGGGTGAACAAATTAACATTTAATCAATTTTTAATTCAAGCTATAACTCAACAAAATGTGGAAAAACTCAAGGAGGGTGAATAGTTTCTGAAGGCAGGAGGTCATTAAGGAGGTCATTAAGGAGGTCATTAAGGAGGTCATTAAGGAGGTCATTTATTTTATTTCACCAGCCTAGGAACAGTGGGTTAACTGCCTTGTTCAGGGGCAGAAGGACAGCTTGGGGATTTGATCCACCAACCTTCAAAAAACAGCATGATTGATGGATGGTTGATGCATTTGATGGATGATTGATGTGTTTGATGTATTTTTTCTGAGCTCTTCCTTTTGCTGACCTCTTAATGACCCCTTAATGACCTCCTTAATGACCTCCTTAATGACCCCTTAATGATCTCCCTAATGACCTCTTAATGACCTCTTAATGACCCCTTAATGACCACTTTATACGTGTTTGTTTTAACCTCTCCAGCTAACTGACAATAAATAATTATTTATTTAATATAGACTTCAGGTGTCCCTGGTGTTCAATTTCCACCACACACATCTGTCAAGATTAGCACAATAAAGTGTCTTAATCAGGGTGAAGGAAACGCCACTGGTGTTCCCAGCCAGACCTTCACTGTTGGACCACCACGGAGAAATCAACCATACGTTTGTGATGCCAGAATTGTCGTGGAAATTTACCACTAAGGACTCAGAATCTCAAAGCAAATGAAGCAATCTTTATTTGTTTAATGTACAGACAGGTTTACAAACCTTGGTATAGGTCTACTGAAGCTCTGAAGGGGCAAAGTAAAAACAGGTTTTTAGAAATGTAAGCATGATTTACGGGTTGGTTCCTGCATGCGACTGGCTGTTATCATGCGGGCTCAGTTCACAAAGAAAATTGAGCAAGGTCTCATATTTTAACTTCTAGAACATATACTGGGCATTCTACCAATTGGCCTGAGGGTGAGGTTAAGACTGCACTTTTTTTTCTAAGAGTGTATAGTTTGGGAAGAGAAAGGTGTTGTAGCGTATTAGTGAACATGTTTGGGCAAGTGACTCAAACCACCAATATTTTTATTTATTTTTATTTTTTATTTCACCTTTATTTAACCAGGTAGGCAAGTTGAGAACACGATCTCATTGACAATTGCGAACAGCCCAATATAAAGCAAAGCAGTTCGACACATACAACAACACAGAGTTACACATGGAGTAAAAAAACAAAAACAAACATACAGTCAATAATACAGTAGAAAAATAAGTCTATATACAATGTGAGCAAGTGAGGTGAGATAAGGGAGGTGAAAGGCAAAAAAAAGGCCATGGTGGCGAAGTAAATACAATATAGCAAGTAAAACACTGCAATGGTTGATTTGCAGTGGAAGAAAGTGCAAAGTAGAGATAGAAATAGTGGGGTGCGAAGGAGCAAAATAAATAAATAAATAAATACAGTCGGGAAAGAGGTAGTTGTTTGGGCTAAATTATAGATGGGCTATGTACAGGTGCAGTAATCTATGAGCTGCTCTGACAGCTGGTGCTTAAAGCTAGTGAGGGAGATAAGTGTTTCCAGTTTCAGAGATTTTTGTAGTTCGTTCCAGTCATTGGCAGCAGAGAACTGGACGGAGAGGCGGCCAAAGGAAGAATTGGTTTTGGGGGTGACCAGAGAGATATACCTGCTGGTGCGCGTGCTACAGATTGGTGCTGCTATGGTGACCAGCGAGCTGAGATAAGGGGGGACTTTACCTAGCAGGGTCTTGTAGATGACCTGGAGCCAGTGGGTTTGGCGACGAGTATGAAGCGAGGGCCAGCCAACGAGAGCGTACAGGTCGCAGTGGTGGGTAGTATATGGGGCTTTGGTGACATAACGGATGGCACTGTGATAGACTGCATCCAATTTATTGAGTAGGGTATTGGAGGCTATTTTGTAAATGACATCACCGAAGTCGAGGATCGGTAGGATGGTCAGTTTTACAAGGCTATGTTTGGCAGCATGAGTGAAGGATGCTTTGTTGCGGAATAGGAAGCCAATTCTAGATTTAACTTTGGATTGGAGATGTTTGATGTGAGTCTGGAAGGAGAGTTTACAGTCTAACCAGACACCTAGGTATTTGTAGTTGTCCACATATTCTAAGTCAGAACCGTCCAGAGTAGTGATGTTGGACAGGCGGGCAGGTGCAGGCAGCGATCGGTTGAAGAGCATGCATTTAGTTTACTTGTATTTAAGAGCAATTGGAGGTCACGGAAGGAGAGTTGTATGGCATTGAAGCTCGCCTGGAGGGTTGTTATCACAGTGTCCAAAGAAGGGCCAGAAGTATACAGAATGTTGTTGTCTGCGTAGAGGTGGATCTGAGACTCACCAGCAGCAAAAGCGACATCATTGATGTATACAGAGATGAGTGTCGGCCCGAGAATTGAACCCTGTGGCACCCCCATAGAGACTGCCAGAGGTCCGGACAACAGACCCTCCGATTTGACACACTGAACTCTATCAGAGAAGTAGATCGACAGATTAGTCTTCTAATTAATGAATTAATCTAATTGATCAGATATTAAAATATCTGAAAGCTATATCAGGACAATTATAACTTTGTTATCTGAATATTTTCCTTTGTTCCCCGACTTCCTAGTTAATTACAGTTACATGATTAAGTTAGTTTAATCACATAATAATATTTACAGAGAATAAAAAAATAAAAAAAGTATTCGGTTTAATGATGCTAAAGCCACAACAGTCTTAATCAGGGTGAAGGAAACGCCACTGGTGTTCCCAGCCAGACCTTCACTGTTGGACCACCACGGAGAAATCAACCATAAGTTTGTGGAACCAGAATTGTTGTGGAAATTCACCACTAAGGACTCAGAATCTCAAAGCAAATGAAGCAATCTTTATTTGTTTAATGTACAGAGAGGTTTACAAACCTTGGTATAGGTCTACTGAAGCTCTGAAGGGGCAAAGTAAAAACAGGTTTTTGGAAATGTAAGTATGATTTGCGGGTTAATTCCTGCATGCGACTGGCTGTTATCATGCGGGCTCAGTTCACAAAGAAATTGAGCAAGGTCTCATATTTTAACTTCCAGAACATATACTGGCCATTTACCAATTGGTCTGAGGGTGAGGTTATGACCGTGTCCCTTTGTGTATTTACCCAGTCACCTTCACGAACCATGATAAACAGAACAGAGAATGCATACAGCTTGTACAATTCACTGCTGTCTTCAGTATAAGACCTTTTCCACCACATAGGCTTTAAACTTATAGGATGTTTTGATGAACAAACTACAGTCTTAGAAAAAAGGATTACAAAACAGTTATCTGGCTCTCCCCATAGGAGAACCCTTTTTGGTTCCAAATAGAACAATTTTTGTTTTCAGGTAGAACTCTTTTGGGTTACTTGTAGAACTCTCTGTGTAAAGGGTTCTACATGGAACTCAAAAGGGTTCTACCTGGAACTAAAAGGGTTCTACCTAGATCCAAAAAGGGTTCTTCAAAAAGTTCTCCTATGGGGACAGCCAAATAACCATTTCAAGCTCTAGATAGCACCTTTTTTGCTAAGAGTGTATAGTATGAGTAGAGAAAGATGTTGTTGCGCATTAATGAACATGTTTAGGGTAGTGACTGGAAACCGCCGATATGCTCTCTGGCTCAACATCAAGAAGAGGAAGTGGTGTCAAGAGTGGTTAAAACTGTTGATACACGTTAACCTGATGAGGACAGAGGGCGCTGTTGTCACTTTGGGGGAAAAACGTGCCCAATTTAAACGGCCTCGTACTCAATTCTTGCTCGTACAATATGCATATTATTATTACTATTGGATATAAAACACTCTCTAGTTTCTAAAACCGTTTGAATTTTGTCTGTGAGTAAAACAGAACTCATTTGGCAGCACACTTTCTGACCAGGAAGTGGAAAGTCTGAAATCGAGGCTCTCTTCTAAGTCCTGCCTATAAATGGGAATGATAGCTATTAGTATACATGCATGTCATACACCTTCCCCTGGATGTCAAGATGCAGTGAGAGAAGAAATGAGGTGATTATCTTGGTCTGAGATGGAATACGTCCTCTTGGAATGACGTGTCACCGATTTCATGTTTTCAGGAAGGCGCGAAGAGGACAGTGGGATTGCCTTCTGAATAGCTTTCGTTATAGGCGACTACTATCTCCGGCTTTGATTTTATTTGATACATGTGACAATATCATCGTAAAGTATGTTTTTTCAATATAGTTTTATTAGATTTTTGAAATTTATTCGGGACGTTAGGCGTGTTGCGTTGTGTGCCCTTTGTTCAGAATGGAGAGCTTCGCGCCACTTGGCCAGTGTGCTCGCTAATTCAAGAGGGAAAAACGATGTTCTAAATCCAAACAACGACTGTTCTGGACAAAGGACCCCTTGTCCAACATTCTGATGGAAGGTCACCAAAAGTAAGAAACATTTTATGATGCTATTTCATATATCTGTCGAACTGTGTACTAGTAGTTTTGCGCCCAGGTTTTGGCCACTCTCTCGCTATAACATAAGCCTTATGTCGTAATGAAGATATTTTTAGAATTCTAACACTGCGATTGCATTAAGAACTAGTGGATCTATCATTTCCTATACAACATGTATTTTTTTGTAATGTTTATGAATTGCTATTTGGTCAGAATAGGTGAGAGTCTAATAGAAATATCCGCACATTCTGGGAAATAGAAGCTACGTTAGCATAATGGATAACCACTGATTTCAGCTCTAAATATGCACATTTTCGAACAAAACATAAGTGTATGTATAACCTGATGTTATAGGACTGTCATCTGAGGAAGGTTTATGAAGGTTAGTGAAAATTAATATCTTTTGCTGGTTTATTCGCTAACGCTAACGTGCCTATTGCTATCGCTAACGTGCCTTGATGAATGAATGCGGTAGTGTGGTAGTCTATTGTAGTAAGCTAATATAATGCTATATTGTGTTTTTGCTGTAAAACACTTAAAAAATCTGAAATATTGGCTGGATTCACAAGATGCTTGTCTTTCATTTGCTGTACACGATGCATTTTTCAGAAATGTTTTATGATGAGTATTTAGGTATTCCACGTTGGTCTCTATAATTACTCTGGCTGCTTCGGTGCTATTTTTGACGGTAGCTGTGATGGTAGCTGCAATGTAAAACTGATTTATACCTCAAATATGCACATTTTTCGAACAAAACATAGATTTATTGTGTAACATGTTATAAGACTGTCATCTGATGAAGTTGTTTGTTGGTTAGTTTGGTTGGTTCTTGGTTAGTTAGGTTGGCTTTGTGCATGCTACCTGTGCTGTGAAAAATGTCTGTCCTTTTTTGTATTTGGTGGTGAGCTAACATAAATATACGTGCTGTTTTCGCTGTAAAACATTTTAAAAATCGGACATGTTGGCTGGATTCACAAGATGTGTACCTTTCATTTGCTGTATTGGACTTGTTAATGTGTGAAAGTTAAATATTTCTAAAAAATATATTTTGAATTTCGCGCCCTGCACTTGAGCTGGCTGTTGTCATAAGTGTACCGACGCCGGGCTGCAGCCATAAGAAGTTAACAAACCTCCAAATGAGCTTCAATGCCATACAACTCTCCTTCCGTGGCCTCCAACTACTCTTAAAACCTGTTATGGCTGCAAGGGGCAGTATTGAGTAGCCAGTTAAATCGTGCCCATTTCAAACGGCCTCGTACTCAATTCTTGCTCGTACAATATGCATATTAGTATTACTATTGGATAGAAAACACTCTCTAGTTTCTAAAACCGTTTGAATTATTTCTCTGAGTGAAACAGAACTCATTCTGCAGCACATTTCCTGACCAGGAAGTGGAATGTCAGAAATCGATGCTCTGTTCAACTTCCTGCCTATACATGGGCATGATACGTAAGAGTCTACGTACACTTCATACACCTTCCCCTGGTTGTCAAGAGGCGGTGAGAGAAGAAATTTCGTGTTTATCTTGGTCTGAGGTGGAATTAAAGCTCTTTGTATGACGTGACCGTCCATTTCCTGTTTCTGGAGCGCGCGAAAGAGGACATGGATTTGCCTTCTGTTTAGCTGTCGTTATGGACGACTAACATCTCCGGTTTAGATTTTATTTGATACATGTGACCATATCATCGTAAAGTATGTTTTTTCAATATAGTTTAATCAGATTATTGAAATTTTTTCGGGAGTTTTGCCGTGTTCCGTTCTCTGACTTTGTTGACGTTGGAGAGATCCGTGCCACTTGGCAAGTGCCCATGCTAAATCAAGAGGGAAATTTGCCGTTCCAGATCCAAACAACGACTGTTCTGGACAAAGGACACCTTGTCCAACATTCTGACGGAAGATCACCAAAAGTAAGAAACATTTTATGATGCTATTTCTAATATCTGTCGTGCATGTGAACTGGTCGTGGGCGCCCAAGTGTTTCTGGCTATTGTGGCTACGCTAATATAACGCTATATTGTGTTTTCGCTGTAAAACACTTGATAAATCGGAAATATTGTCTGGAATCACAAGATGCCTGTCTTTCAATTGCTGTACACTATGTATTTTTCAGAAATGTTTTATGATGAGTAATTAGGTATTTGACGTTGGTGTCTGTAAATATTATGGCTGCTTTCGGTGCAATTTCTGATTGTAGCTGAAATGTAAACTATGATTTATACCTGAAATATGCAAATTTTTCGAACAAAACATATGCTATACAATAAATATGTTATCAGACTGTCATCTGATGAAGTTGTTTCTTGGTTAGTGGCTATTTATATCTTTATTTGGTCGAATTTGTGATAGCTACTGATGGAGTAAAAAACTGATGGAGTAAGAAAAGTGGTGTCTTTTGCTAACGTGGTTAGCTAATAGATTTACATATTGTGTCTTCCCTGTAAAACATTTTAAAAATCGGACATGTTGGCTTGATTCACAAGATGTGTACCTTTCATATGCTGTATTGGACTTGTTAATGTGTGAAAGTTAAATATTTAAAAAAAATATCTTTTGAATTTCGCGCCCTGCACTTGAGCTGGATGTTGTCATAAGTGTACCGGTGTCGGGCTGCAGCCCAAACAGGTTAAACACTAGTAAAACTAAATGCATGCTTTTCAACAGTTTGCTTCCCGGACCCGTCCGACTAGCATCACTACTCTGGATAGATCTGACTTAGAATATGTGGACAACTACAAATACCTAGGTGTCTGGCTAGACTGTAAACTATTCTTCCAGACTCATATTAAACATCTCCAATCCAAAATTAAATCTAGAATCGGCTTGTTATTTCGCTAAAAAGCCTCCTTCACTCACGCCGCAAACATACCCTCGTAAAACTGACTATCCTACTGATCCTCGACTTTGGCAGTGTCATTTACAAAATGGCCTCCAAAACTCTACTCAGCAAATTTTTAATTCAGGCTAAAACTCAACAAAATGTGGAAAAACTCAACGAGGGTGAATACTTTCTGAAGGCAAGAGGTCAGCAAAAAGAAGAGCTCAGAAAAAATACATCAAACACATCAATCATCCATCAAATGCATAAATCATCCATCAATCATGCTGTTTTGGCCCGTGCCATCTAGTATATTCTCTCTTAAGTCATTCTAGATTCTGTGTTGTCTGATTAAATGGAGTGTGACTTTGACCTTGTGTTTCTCTCGGCCCAGCTCTCCCCTACATTGATCCAACAGGTGGAGTGGGGTGGTGAACAGTGTGTGGGCTATCATGGAGAAGGCTACAGTAATTGATCACAGTATGAGTATTTATTAGTATTTATGAGTATGGAAAGTTTTACTCACTCCCATTCCAATTTGGCTGCATTTCTCTTCTCTGTGAAATGTCCCTCTATCACACCTACTTCCACTCCCCCTCTTCAACGCTCGACGTCGCCGGTCTACTAACCACCGGTCCTGGCAATCAATATTACGGACACCTGCTCCCCATCATTACGCACACCTGGACTTACCTATTATCATTGTGATTGAACGTTTCCCTAAACGCTTCCGCAAAGGAACCAACCCTATGAACCATGCCTATGTCGTTTTTTTTGTGTGTGTAGCAGTAAATAGAGAACTGAAGGGACCACCCTGGCTGAGCTTTTTCACTTTGTCAATATGGGGTACTGTCTGTAGATGGGTGAACAAATTAACATTTAATCAATTTTTAATTCAAGCTATAACTCAACAAAATGTGGAAAAACTCAAGGAGGGTGAATAGTTTCTGAAGGCAGGAGGTCATTAAGGAGGTCATTAAGGAGGTCATTAAGGAGGTCATTTATTTTATTTCACCAGCCTAGGAACAGTGGGTTAACTGCCTTGTTCAGGGGCAGAAGGACAGCTTGGGGATTTGATCCACCAACCTTCAAAAAACAGCATGATTGATGGATGGTTGATGCATTTGATGGATGATTGATGTGTTTGATGTATTTTTTCTGAGCTCTTCCTTTTGCTGACCTCTTAATGACCCCTTAATGACCTCCTTAATGACCTCCTTAATGACCCCTTAATGATCTCCCTAATGACCTCTTAATGACCTCTTAATGACCCCTTAATGACCACTTTATACGTGTTTGTTTTAACCTCTCCAGCTAACTGACAATAAATAATTATTTATTTAATATAGACTTCAGGTGTCCCTGGTGTTCAATTTCCACCACACACATCTGTCAAGATTAGCACAATAAAGTGTCTTAATCAGGGTGAAGGAAACGCCACTGGTGTTCCCAGCCAGACCTTCACTGTTGGACCACCACGGAGAAATCAACCATACATTTGTGATGCCAGAATTGTCGTGGAAATTTACCACTAAGGACTCAGAATCTCAAAGCAAATGAAGCAATCTTTATTTGTTTAATGTACAGACAGGTTTACAAACCTTGGTATAGGTCTACTGAAGCTCTGAAGGGGCAAAGTAAAAACAGGTTTTTAGAAATGTAAGCATGATTTACGGGTTGGTTCCTGCATGCGACTGGCTGTTATCATGCGGGCTCAGTTCACAAAGAAAATTGAGCAAGGTCTCATATTTTAACTTCTAGAACATATACTGGGCATTCTACCAATTGGCCTGAGGGTGAGGTTAAGACTGCACTTTTTTTTCTAAGAGTGTATAGTTTGGGAAGAGAAAGGTGTTGTAGCGTATTAGTGAACATGTTTGGGCAAGTGACTCAAACCACCAATATTTTTATTTATTTTTATTTTTTATTTCACCTTTATTTAACCAGGTAGGCAAGTTGAGAACACGATCTCATTGACAATTGCGAACAGCCCAATATAAAGCAAAGCAGTTCGACACATACAACAACACAGAGTTACACATGGAGTAAAAAAACAAAAACAAACATACAGTCAATAATACAGTAGAAAAATAAGTCTATATACAATGTGAGCAAGTGAGGTGAGATAAGGGAGGTGAAAGGCAAAAAAAAGGCCATGGTGGCGAAGTAAATACAATATAGCAAGTAAAACACTGGAATGGTTGATTTGCAGTGGAAGAAAGTGCAAAGTAGAGATAGAAATAGTGGGGTGCGAAGGAGCAAAATAAATAAAAAAATAAATACAGTCGGGAAAGAGGTAGTTGTTTGGGCTAAATTATAGATGGGCTATGTACAGGTGCAGTAATCTATGAGCTGCTCTGACAGCTGGTGCTTAAAGCTAGTGAGGGAGATAAGTGTTTCCAGTTTCAGAGATTTTTGTAGTTCGTTCCAGTCATTGGCAGCAGAGAACTGGACGGAGAGGCGGCCAAAGGAAGAATTGGTTTTGGGGGTGACCAGAGAGATATACCTGCTGGTGCGCGTGCTACAGATTGGTGCTGCTATGTTGACCAGCGAGCTGAGATAAGGGGGTACTTTACCTAGCAGGGTCTTGTAGATGACCTGGAGCCAGTGGGTTTGGCGACGAGTATGAAGCGAGGGCCAGCCAACGAGAGCGTACAGGTCGCAGTGGTGGGTAGTATATGGGGCTTTGGTGACATAACGGATGGCACTGTGATAGACTGCATCCAATTTATTGAGTAGGGTATTGGAGGCTATTTTGTAAATGACATCACCGAAGTCGAGGATCGGTAGGATGGTCAGTTTTACAAGGCTATGTTTGGCAGCATGAGTGAAGGATGCTTTGTTGCGGAATAGGAAGCCAATTCTAGATTTAACTTTGGATTGGAGATGTTTGATGTGAGTCTGGAAGGAGAGTTTACAGTCTAACCAGACACCTAGGTATTTGTAGTTGTCCACATATTCTAAGTCAGAACCGTCCAGAGTAGTGATGTTGGACAGGCGGCAGGTGCAGGCAGCGATCGGTTGAAGAGCATGCATTTAGTTTACTTGTATTTAAGAGCAATTGGAGGTCACGGAAGGAGAGTTGTATGGCATTGAAGCTCGCCTGGAGGGTTGTTATCACAGTGTCCAAAGAAGGGCCAGAAGTATACAGAATGTTGTTGTCTGCGTAGAGGTGGATCTGAGACTCACCAGCAGCAAAAGCGACATCATTGATGTATACAGAGATGAGTGTCGGCCCGAGAATTGAACCCTGTGGCACCCCCATAGAGACTGCCAGAGGTCCGGACAACAGACCCTCCGATTTGACACACTGAACTCTATCAGAGAAGTAGATCGACAGATTAGTCTTCTAATTAATGAATTAATCTAATTGATCAGATATTAAAATATCTGAAAGCTATATCAGGACAATTATAACTTTGTTATCTGAATATTTTCCTTTGTTCCCCGACTTCCTAGTTAATTACAGTTACATGATTAAGTTAGTTTAATCACATAATAATATTTACAGAGAATAAAAAAATAAAAAAAGTATTCGGTTTAATGATGCTAAAGCCACAACAGTCTTAATCAGGGTGAAGGAAACGCCACTGGTGTTCCCAGCCAGACCTTCACTGTTGGACCACCACGGAGAAATCAACCATAAGTTTGTGGAACCAGAATTGTTGTGGAAATTCACCACTAAGGACTCAGAATCTCAAAGCAAATGAAGCAATCTTTATTTGTTTAATGTACAGAGAGGTTTACAAACCTTGGTATAGGTCTACTGAAGCTCTGAAGGGGCAAAGTAAAAACAGGTTTTTGGAAATGTAAGTATGATTTGCGGGTTAATTCCTGCATGCGACTGGCTGTTATCATGCGGGCTCAGTTCACAAAGAAATTGAGCAAGGTCTCATATTTTAACTTCCAGAACATATACTGGCCATTTACCAATTGGTCTGAGGGTGAGGTTATGACCGTGTCCCTTTGTGTATTTACCCAGTCACCTTCACGAACCATGATAAACAGAACAGAGAATGCATACAGCTTGTACAATTCACTGCTGTCTTCAGTATAAGACCTTTTCCACCACATAGGCTTTAAACTTATAGGATGTTTTGATGAACAAACTACAGTCTTAGAAAAAAGGATTACAAAACAGTTAACTGGCTCTCCCCATAGGAGAACCCTTTTTGGTTCCAAATAGAACAATTTTTGTTTTCAGGTAGAACTCTTTTGGGTTACTTGTAGAACTCTCTGTGTAAAGGGTTCTACATGGAACTCAAAAGGGTTCTACCTGGAACTAAAAGGGTTCTACCTAGATCCAAAAAGGGTTCTTCAAAAAGTTCTCCTATGGGGACAGCCAAATAACCATTTCAAGCTCTAGATAGCACCTTTTTTGCTAAGAGTGTATAGTATGAGTAGAGAAAGATGTTGTTGCGCATTAATGAACATGTTTAGGGTAGTGACTGGAAACCGCCGATATGCTCTCTGGCTCAACATCAAGAAGAGGAAGTGGTGTCAAGAGTGGTTAAAACTGTTGATACACGTTAACCTGATGAGGACAGAGGGCGCTGTTGTCACTTTGGGGGAAAAACGTGCCCAATTTAAACGGCCTCGTACTCAATTCTTGCTCGTACAATATGCATATTATTATTACTATTGGATATAAAACACTCTCTAGTTTCTAAAACCGTTTGAATTTTGTCTGTGAGTAAAACAGAACTCATTTGGCAGCACACTTTCTGACCAGGAAGTGGAAAGTCTGAAATCGAGGCTCTCTTCTAAGTCCTGCCTATAAATGGGAATGATAGCTATTAGTATACATGCATGTCATACACCTTCCCCTGGATGTCAAGATGCAGTGAGAGAAGAAATGAGGTGATTATCTTGGTCTGAGATGGAATACGTCCTCTTGGAATGACGTGTCACCGATTTCATGTTTTCAGGAAGGCGCGAAGAGGACAGTGGGATTGCCTTCTAAATAGCTTTCGTTATAGGCGACTACTATCTCCGGCTTTGATTTTATTTGATACATGTGACAATATCATCGTAAAGTATGTTTTTTCAATATAGTTTTATTAGATTTTTGAAATTTATTCGGGACGTTAGGCGTGTTGCGTTGTGTGCCCTTTGTTCAGAATGGAGAGCTTCGCGCCACTTGGCCAGTGTGCTCGCTAATTCAAGAGGGAAAAACGATGTTCTAAATCCAAACAACGACTGTTCTGGACAAAGGACCCCTTGTCCAACATTCTGATGGAAGATCACCAAAAGTAAGAAACATTTTATGATGCTATTTCATATATCTGTCGAACTGTGTACTAGTAGTTTTGCGCCCAGGTTTTGGCCACTCTCTCGCTATAACATAAGCCTTATGTCGTAATGAAGATATTTTTAGAATTCTAACACTGCGATTGCATTAAGAACTAGTGGATCTATCATTTCCTATACAACATGTATTTTTTTGTAATGTTTATGAATTGCTATTTGGTCAGAATAGGTGAGAGTCTAATAGAAATATCCGCACATTCTGGGAAATAGAAGCTACGTTAGCATAATGGATAACCACTGATTTCAGCTCTAAATATGCACATTTTCGAACAAAACATAAGTGTATGTATAACCTGATGTTATAGGACTGTCATCTGAGGAAGGTTTATGAAGGTTAGTGAAAATTAATATCTTTTGCTGGTTTATTCGCTAACGCTAACGTGCCTATTGCTATCGCTAACGTGCCTTGATGAATGAATGCGGTAGTGTGGTAGTCTATTGTAGTAAGCTAATATAATGCTATATTGTGTTTTTGCTGTAAAACACTTAAAAAATCTGAAATATTGGCTGGATTCACAAGATGCTTGTCTTTCATTTGCTGTACACGATGCATTTTTCAGAAATGTTTTATGATGAGTATTTAGGTATTCCACGTTGGTCTCTATAATTACTCTGGCTGCTTCGGTGCTATTTTTGACGGTAGCTGTGATGGTAGCTGCAATGTAAAACTGATTTATACCTCAAATATGCACATTTTTCGAACAAAACATAGATTTATTGTGTAACATGTTATAAGACTGTCATCTGATGAAGTTGTTTGTTGGTTAGTTTGGTTGGTTCTTGGTTAGTTAGGTTGGCTTTGTGCATGCTACCTGTGCTGTGAAAAATGTCTGTCCTTTTTTGTATTTGGTGGTGAGCTAACATAAATATACGTGCTGTTTTCGCTGTAAAACATTTTAAAAATCGGACATGTTGGCTGGATTCACAAGATGTGTACCTTTCATTTGCTGTATTGGACTTGTTAATGTGTGAAAGTTAAATATTTCTAAAAAATATATTTTGAATTTCGCGCCCTGCACTTGAGCTGGCTGTTGTCATAAGTGTACCGACGCCGGGCTGCAGCCATAAGAAGTTAACAAACCTCCAAATGAGCTTCAATGCCATACAACTCTCCTTCCGTGGCCTCCAACTACTCTTAAAACCTGTTATGGCTGCAAGGGGCAGTATTGAGTAGCCAGTTAAATCGTGCCCATTTCAAACGGCCTCGTACTCAATTCTTGCTCGTACAATATGCATATTAGTATTACTATTGGATAGAAAACACTCTCTAGTTTCTAAAACCGTTTGAATTATTTCTCTGAGTGAAACAGAACTCATTCTGCAGCACATTTCCTGACCAGGAAGTGGAATGTCAGAAATCGATGCTCTGTTCAACTTCCTGCCTATACATGGGCATGATACGTAAGAGTCTACGTACACTTCATACACCTTCCCCTGGTTGTCAAGAGGCGGTGAGAGAAGAAATTTCGTGTTTATCTTGGTCTGAGGTGGAATTAAAGCTCTTTGTATGACGTGACCGTCCATTTCCTGTTTCTGGAGCGCGCGAAAGAGGACATGGATTTGCCTTCTGTTTAGCTGTCGTTATGGACGACTAACATCTCCGGTTTAGATTTTATTTGATACATGTGACCATATCATCGTAAAGTATGTTTTTTCAATATAGTTTAATCAGATTATTGAAATTTTTTCGGGAGTTTTGCCGTGTTCCGTTCTCTGACTTTGTTGACGTTGGAGAGATCCGTGCCACTTGGCAAGTGCCCATGCTAAATCAAGAGGGAAATTTGCCGTTCCAGATCCAAACAACGACTGTTCTGGACAAAGGACACCTTGTCCAACATTCTGACGGAAGATCACCAAAAGTAAGAAACATTTTATGATGCTATTTCTAATATCTGTCGTGCATGTGAACTGGTCGTGGGCGCCCAAGTGTTTCTGGCTATTGTGGCTACGCTAATATAACGCTATATTGTGTTTTCGCTGTAAAACACTTGATAAATCGGAAATATTGTCTGGAATCACAAGATGCCTGTCTTTCAATTGCTGTACACTATGTATTTTTCAGAAATGTTTTATGATGAGTAATTAGGTATTTGACGTTGGTGTCTGTAAATATTATGGCTGCTTTCGGTGCAATTTCTGATTGTAGCTGAAATGTAAACTATGATTTATACCTGAAATATGCAAATTTTTCGAACAAAACATATGCTATACAATAAATATGTTATCAGACTGTCATCTGATGAAGTTGTTTCTTGGTTAGTGGCTATTTATATCTTTATTTGGTCGAATTTGTGATAGCTACTGATGGAGTAAAAAACTGATGGAGTAAGAAAAGTGGTGTCTTTTGCTAACGTGGTTAGCTAATAGATTTACATATTGTGTCTTCCCTGTAAAACATTTTAAAAATCGGACATGTTGGCTTGATTCACAAGATGTGTACCTTTCATATGCTGTATTGGACTTGTTAATGTGTGAAAGTTAAATATTTAAAAAAAATATCTTTTGAATTTCGCGCCCTGCACTTGAGCTGGATGTTGTCATAAGTGTACCGGTGTCGGGCTGCAGCCCAAACAGGTTAAACACTAGTAAAACTAAATGCATGCTTTTCAACAGTTTGCTTCCCGGACCCGTCCGACTAGCATCACTACTCTGGATAGATCTGACTTAGAATATGTGGACAACTACAAATACCTAGGTGTCTGGCTAGACTGTAAACTATTCTTCCAGACTCATATTAAACATCTCCAATCCAAAATTAAATCTAGAATCGGCTTGTTATTTCGCTACAAAGCCTCCTTCACTCACGCCGCAAACATACCCTCGTAAAACTGACTATCCTACTGATCCTCGACTTTGGCAGTGTCATTTACAAAATGGCCTCCAAAACTCTACTCAGCAAATTTTTAATTCAGGCTAAAACTCAACAAAATGTGGAAAAACTCAACGAGGGTGAATACTTTCTGAAGGCAAGAGGTCAGCAAAAAGAAGAGCTCAGAAAAAATACATCAAACACATCAATCATCCATCAAATGCATAAATCATCCATCAATCATGCTGTTTTGGCCCGTGCCATCTAGTATATTCTCTCTTAAGTCATTCTAGATTCTGTGTTGTCTGATTAAATGGAGTGTGACTTTGACCTTGTGTTTCTCTCGGCCCAGCTCTCCCCTACATTGATCCAACAGGTGGAGTGGGGTGGTGAACAGTGTGTGGGCTATCATGGAGAAGGCTACAGTAATTGATCACAGTATGAGTATTTATTAGTATTTATGAGTATGGAAAGTTTTACTCACTCCCATTCCAATTTGGCTGCATTTCTCTTCTCTGTGAAATGTCCCTCTATCACACCTACTTCCACTCCCCCTCTTCAACGCTCGACGTCGCCGGTCTACTAACCACCGGTCCTGGCAATCAATATTACGGACACCTGCTCCCCATCATTACGCACACCTGGACTTACCTATTATCATTGTGATTGAACGTTTCCCTAAACGCTTCCGCAAAGGAACCAACCCTATGAACCATGCCTATGTCGTTTTTTTTGTGTGTGTAGCAGTAAATAGAGAACTGAAGGGACCACCCTGGCTGAGCTTTTTCACTTTGTCAATATGGGGTACTGTCTGTAGATGGGTGAACAAATTAACATTTAATCAATTTTTAATTCAAGCTATAACTCAACAAAATGTGGAAAAACTCAAGGACGGTGAATAGTTTCTGAAGGCAGGAGGTCATTAAGGAGGTCATTAAGGAGGTCATTAAGGAGGTCATTTATTTTATTTCACCAGCCTAGGAACAGTGGGTTAACTGCCTTGTTCAGGGGCAGAAGGACAGCTTGGGGATTTGATCCACCAACCTTCAAAAAACAGCATGATTGATGGATGGTTGATGCATTTGATGGATGATTGATGTGTTTGATGTATTTTTTCTGAGCTCTTCCTTTTGCTGACCTCTTAATGACCCCTTAATGACCTCCTTAATGACCTCCTTAATGACCCCTTAATGATCTCCCTAATGACCTCTTAATGACCTCTTAATGACCCCTTAATGACCACTTTATACGTGTTTGTTTTAACCTCTCCAGCTAACTGACAATAAATAATTATTTATTTAATATAGACTTCAGGTGTCCCTGGTGTTCAATTTCCACCACACACATCTGTCAAGATTAGCACAATAAAGTGTCTTAATCAGGGTGAAGGAAACGCCACTGGTGTTCCCAGCCAGACCTTCACTGTTGGACCACCACGGAGAAATCAACCATACGTTTGTGATGCCAGAATTGTCGTGGAAATTTACCACTAAGGACTCAGAATCTCAAAGCAAATGAAGCAATCTTTATTTGTTTAATGTACAGACAGGTTTACAAACCTTGGTATAGGTCTACTGAAGCTCTGAAGGGGCAAAGTAAAAACAGGTTTTTAGAAATGTAAGCATGATTTACGGGTTGGTTCCTGCATGCGACTGGCTGTTATCATGCGGGCTCAGTTCACAAAGAAAATTGAGCAAGGTCTCATATTTTAACTTCTAGAACATATACTGGGCATTCTACCAATTGGCCTGAGGGTGAGGTTAAGACTGCACTTTT
The DNA here is from genome assembly GCF_016432855.1 of Salvelinus namaycush. Taxonomy (NCBI): domain Eukaryota; kingdom Metazoa; phylum Chordata; class Actinopteri; order Salmoniformes; family Salmonidae; genus Salvelinus; species Salvelinus namaycush. The sequence continues at coordinate 47,457,355 of NC_052322.1, forward strand.
TTTTCTAAGAGTGTATAGTTTGGGAAGAGAAAGGTGTTGTAGCGTATTAGTGAACATGTTTGGGCAAGTGACTCAAACCACCAATATTTTTATTTATTTTTATTTTTTATTTCACCTTTATTTAACCAGGTAGGCAAGTTGAGAACACGATCTCATTGACAATTGCGAACAGCCCAATATAAAGCAAAGCAGTTCGACACATACAACAACACAGAGTTACACATGGAGTAAAAAAACAAAAACAAACATACAGTCAATAATACAGTAGAAAAATAAGTCTATATACAATGTGAGCAAGTGAGGTGAGATAAGGGAGGTGAAAGGCAAAAAAAAGGCCATGGTGGCGAAGTAAATACAATATAGCAAGTAAAACACTGGAATGGTTGATTTGCAGTGGAAGAAAGTGCAAAGTAGAGATAGAAATAGTGGGGTGCGAAGGAGCAAAATAAATAAATAAATAAATACAGTCGGGAAAGAGGTAGTTGTTTGGGCTAAATTATAGATGGGCTATGTACAGGTGCAGTAATCTATGAGCTGCTCTGACAGCTGGTGCTTAAAGCTAGTGAGGGAGATAAGTGTTTCCAGTTTCAGAGATTTTTGTAGTTCGTTCCAGTCATTGGCAGCAGAGAACTGGACGGAGAGGCGGCCAAAGGAAGAATTGGTTTTGGGGGTGACCAGAGAGATATACCTGCTGGTGCGCGTGCTACAGATTGGTGCTGCTATGGTGACCAGCGAGCTGAGATAAGGGGGGACTTTACCTAGCAGGGTCTTGTAGATGACCTGGAGCCAGTGGGTTTGGCGACGAGTATGAAGCGAGGGCCAGCCAACGAGAGCGTACAGGTCGCAGTGGTGGGTAGTATATGGGGCTTTGGTGACATAACGGATGGCACTGTGATAGACTGCATCCAATTTATTGAGTAGGGTATTGGAGGCTATTTTGTAAATGACATCACCGAAGTCGAGGATCGGTAGGATGGTCAGTTTTACAAGGCTATGTTTGGCAGCATGAGTGAAGGATGCTTTGTTGCGGAATAGGAAGCCAATTCTAGATTTAACTTTGGATTGGAGATGTTTGATGTGAGTCTGGAAGGAGAGTTTACAGTCTAACCAGACACCTAGGTATTTGTAGTTGTCCACATATTCTAAGTCAGAACCGTCCAGAGTAGTGATGTTGGACAGGCGGGCAGGTGCAGGCAGCGATCGGTTGAAGAGCATGCATTTAGTTTACTTGTATTTAAGAGCAATTGGAGGTCACGGAAGGAGAGTTGTATGGCATTGAAGCTCGCCTGGAGGGTTGTTATCACAGTGTCCAAAGAAGGGCCAGAAGTATACAGAATGTTGTTGTCTGCGTAGAGGTGGATCTGAGACTCACCAGCAGCAAAAGCGACATCATTGATGTATACAGAGATGAGTGTCGGCCCGAGAATTGAACCCTGTGGCACCCCCATAGAGACTGCCAGAGGTCCGGACAACAGACCCTCCGATTTGACACACTGAACTCTATCAGAGAAGTAGATCGACAGATTAGTCTTCTAATTAATGAATTAATCTAATTGATCAGATATTAAAATATCTGAAAGCTATATCAGGACAATTATAACTTTGTTATCTGAATATTTTCCTTTGTTCCCCGACTTCCTAGTTAATTACAGTTACATGATTAAGTTAGTTTAATCACATAATAATATTTACAGAGAATAAAAAAATAAAAAAAGTATTCGGTTTAATGATGCTAAAGCCACAACAGTCTTAATCAGGGTGAAGGAAACGCCACTGGTGTTCCCAGCCAGACCTTCACTGTTGGACCACCACGGAGAAATCAACCATAAGTTTGTGGAACCAGAATTGTTGTGGAAATTTACCACTAAGGACTCAGAATCTCAAAGCAAATGAAGCAATCTTTATTTGTTTAATGTACAGAGAGGTTTACAAACCTTGGTATAGGTCTACTGAAGCTCTGAAGGGGCAAAGTAAAAACAGGTTTTTGGAAATGTAAGTATGATTTGCGGGTTAATTCCTGCATGCGACTGGCTGTTATCATGTGGGCTCAGTTCACAAAGAAATTGAGCAAGGTCTCATATTTTAACTTCCAGAACATATACTGGCCATTTACCAATTGGTCTGAGGGTGAGGTTATGACCGTGTCCCTTTGTGTATTTACCCAGTCACCTTCACGAACCATGATAAACAGAACAGAGAATGCATACAGCTTGTACAATTCACTGCTGTCTTCAGTATAAGACCTTTTCCACCACATAGGCTTTAAACTTGTAGGATGTTTTGATGAACAAACTACAGTCTTAGAAAAAAGGATTACAAAACAGTTATCTGGCTCTCCCCATAGGAGAACCCTTTTTGGTTCCAAATAGAACAATTTTTGTTTTCAGGTAGAACTCTTTTGGGTTACTTGTAGAACTCTCTGTGTAAAGGGTTCTACATGGAACTCAAAAGGGTTCTACCTGGAACTAAAAGGGTTCTACCTAGATCCAAAAAGGGTTCTTCAAAAAGTTCTCCTATGGGGACAGCCAAATAACCATTTCAAGCTCTAGATAGCACCTTTTTTGCTAAGAGTGTATAGTATGAGTAGAGAAAGATGTTGTTGCGCATTAATGAACATGTTTAGGGTAGTGACTGGAAACCGCCGATATGCTCTCTGGCTCAACATCAAGAAGAGGAAGTGGTGCCAAGAGTTGTTAAAACTGTTGATACACGTTAACCTGATGAAGACAGAGGGCGCTGTTGTCACTTTGGGGGAAAAACGTGCCCAATTTAAACGGCCTCGTACTCAATTCTTGCTCGTACAATATGCATATTATTATTACTATTGGATAGAAAACACTCTCTAGTTTCTAAAACCGTTTGAATTTTGTCTGTGAGTAAAACAGAACTCATTTGGCAGCACACTTTCTGACCAGGAAGTGGAAAGTCTGAAATCGAGGCTCTCTTCTAAGTCCTGCCTATAAATGGGCATGATAGCTATTAGTATACATGCACGTCATACACCTTCCCCTGGATGTCAAGATGCAGTGAGAGAAGAAATGAGGTGATTATCTTGGTCTGAGATGGAATACGTCCTCTTGGAATGACGTGTCACCGATTTCATGTTTTCAGGAAGGCGCGAAGAGGACAGTGGGATTGCCTTCTGAATAGCTTTCGTTATAGGCGACTACTATCTCCGGCTTTGATTTTATTTGATAAATGTGACAATATCATCGTAAAGTATGTTTTTTCAATATAGTTTTATTAGATTTTTGAAAATTTATTCGGGACGTTAGGTGTGTTGCGTTGTGTGCCCTTTGTTCAGAATGGAGAGCTTCGCGCCACTTGGCCAGTGTGCTCGCTAATTCAAGAGGGAAAAACGATGTTCTAAATCCAAACAACGACTGTTCTGGACAAAGGACCCCTTGTCCAACATTCTGATGGAAGATCACCAAAAGTAAGAAACATTTTATGATGCTATTTCATATATCTGTCGAACTGTGTACTAGTAGTTTTGCGCCCAGGTTTTGGCCACTCTCTCGCTATAACATAAGCCTTATGTCGTAATGAAGATATTTTTAGAATTCTAACACTGCGATTGCATTAAGAACTAGTGGATCTATCATTTCCTATACAACATGTATTTTTTTGTAATGTTTATGAATTGCTATTTGGTCAGAATAGGTGAGAGTCTAATAGAAATATCCGCACATTCTGGGAAATAGAAGCTACGTTAGCATAATGGATAACCACTGATTTCAGCTCTAAATATGCACATTTTCGAACAAAACATAAGTGTATGTATAACCTGATGTTATAGGACTGTCATCTGAGGAAGGTTTATGAAGGTTAGTGAAAATTAATATCTTTTGCTGGTTTATTCGCTAACGCTAACATGCCTATTGCTATCGCTAACGTGCCTTGATGAATGAATGCAGTAGTGTGGTAGTCTATTGTAGTAAGCTAATATAATGCTATATTGTGTTTTTGCTGTAAAACACTTAAAAAATCTGAAATATTGGCTGGATTCACAAGATGCTTGTCTTTCATTTGCTGTACACGATGCATTTTTCAGAAATGTTTTATGATGAGTATTTAGGTATTCCACGTTGGTCTCTATAATTACTCTGGCTGCTTCGGTGCTATTTTTGACGGTAGCTGTGATGGTAGCTGCAATGTAAAACTGATTTATACCTCAAATATGCACATTTTTCGAACAAAACATAGATTTATTGTGTAACATGTTATAAGACTGTCATCTGATGAAGTTGTTTGTTGGTTAGTTTGGTTGGTTCTTGGTTAGTTAGGTTGGCTTTGTGCATGCTACCTGTGCTGTGAAAAATGTCTGTCCTTTTTTGTATTTGGTGGTGAGCTAACATAAATATACGTGCTGTTTTCGCTGTAAAACATTTAAAAAATCGGACATGTTGGCTGGATTCACAAGATGTGTACCTTTCATTTGCTGTATTGGACTTGTTAATGTGTGAAAGTTAAATATTTCTAAAAAATATATTTTGAATTTCGCGCTCTGCCTTTTCAGTGGAATGTGGGAGGAGTTCCGCTGGCGGAACGCTAGAGTCAGACAGGTTAATCATGATTATACAATGTCTTAATCAGGGTCAAAGGGTTTGTGTCAATTGCAATATAAAACTACTGACGCACATCATTGCATGGACATGGGGGGAGTTTTGCTGCTTTATAAGAGAGTGCTCTTATCTCCACTCCAGAGACACGTATCCACTGATGCATCTTTGATGTTAAACAACTGAACTTCACTCGGAATCTCGGAACCAATCAGTTTTCTTCCATCAAGATATTCTATAGTCATCCTTAACACTGAGGACTGCATAACATTGTATGTAAGTACACAATGTCACTATATAACTAATCTTGATATATGAGGAATATTTGAAAGCTAGATTGTTATTTTGACCAACTAATTAACAAAACATTTCATGCAACAAATGTTTTCTAAATTCTGAAACAGCTGCTTAATTTTTGATTTAAAATAAAATATTTTAAGAACAAATTCTTAATTTCAATGATGGCCTAGGAACAGTGGGTTAACTGCCTTGTTCAGGGGCAGAATAAAATATTTGTCAGCTCAGGGATTAGAACTAGCAACCATTCAGGTATTAGTCCAAAGCTCTAACCACTAGGCTATGCTGCCAGGCCTAATCATTTATAAAGTCTAGCTGAACAAGCATGGTATGGTTTTGTTGTCCCCCACGATGAAACTACGGAACTGTCTCTGTCTGTCCGTTGGTATGTTTGTTTTGTGCGTTAGTTAAACAAGATATCTGAGAGCACTGGGCTGATTTTGACAAAACTTGGGTGAATGATTCGTCTTGCCATAGAGATCCAACATTTATAAAATTACACTGATTGGCCCAAGGTGGGAGCTATGGCAATTAACTGCAATTTGTTAGTTATACACAATATCTCAATTCAATAAAATGTTATTTGTCACATGCGCTGAATACAATATTTCACCTTACAGTGACGAGGCCTTAAACAACAATGCCGTTGTAAGAAAAAAATACCTACAAAATGTTTAAAAAAAAGTAATAGATAAGAATAACAAATAATAGCAGCAGCATAATGTAAAAACAAACAAAATAGCTTGGTTGGTTGAGAGACGATAAGACGAAAGCCCTCCCCTCTGGCGCCATTGTGAAATAAATAGTGGTTACTGCATCATTCGTGGGGGACGACATGTTAACTGTTGCCTTGTTTTTACATGGTTGACTTCAGCCTCCTATTGTTCTGTTTTGAATTCAAAAGTATGATGTTAGTATGATGTTTAATGTGAGGTGAGTAGACTGTTGAGTGTAGTGTTTTACATCAAGCTGTCTCTTCATCTTGAATACACTGATTGACACATCTAGCATTGGGTACTGAAATGTTTAATGTAGGTGACTGGTGCTATCTCGGGCAAAAAACAGGCTTTTATCAGTCACTTTACCAACTTCATTATCCTTAATTTAAATTGAATGCATAAACAGGCATGTTACCAACAAACAAACATTTATCTGGCTCCAACTTCTGCTCCTCTTGTGCAGCGATAGATCCTTTCTGTGCCTTCTGCCTGCAGACATAACTGTTAATAAATCCCAAATAATGAAGGTGATATAATTCATCATGTATATTTATCTGTTTAAATCAAATTATTTGTGCACATTAGGTAACTCCCTACTAGGGACATGATTGGCTGGAACGATTTTTCAGAGTGATTGCAGAGTGAAGGGCAGTCAAAGAAGCTGGATCTACTCTCAGAATATTTTACATACTGATAGCTGACGATGTGTGATGACAATTTCACCAAATTTAAAAATAAATCTGACCTAATGCAGCTTTAAAATGGAAGCTTACTTGAATTAAATTAGAGAACCTATTTCTATCTTTGAATCTGAGGCCTGCATACGTGTTGTATGTTAGTAAAAACAAATCTTAACAACTCATCTTGCTAAGTGAAAAAATGTTGAACTAATGTTGATTTGACTACTAATAAACTGCACATTTCATGGAACAAATGCTTCCTAAATGATGAAACAGTTGACTTACTGGTCATTATTATTATTAACCATTTGAAATCGAGGTAAAGTTTGGATCTACATTCAGTAATGACGTTTGAATGATTCAGGTTTTAGGTGTTACTTGACTAAATCTGATGGTTAGTTTTAATTGGACAGACACTTGATAAAGTTAACAGACCCTGTTCTATATTAGACATTGTCATAATATATTAATACATACCTGTGAATACTCTAGCCTGTCTGAAAGAATATTGTACTATATTATAATATATTAATACATACCTGTGAATACTAAAGCCTGTCTGAAAGAATATTGGACTATATTATAATATATTAATGCATAACTGTAAATACGAAAGCCTGTCTTAAAGAATATTGTACTATATTATAATATATTAATACATACCTGTGAATACTAAAGCCTGTCTGAAAGAATATTGTTCTATATTATAATATATTAATGCATACCTGTGAATACTGCAGCCTGTCACGCCCTGGCCTTAGTATTCTTTGTTTTCTTTATTATTTTAGTTAGGTCAGGGTGTGACATGGGGAATGTATGTGTTTTTGGATTGTCTAGGGGTTTGTAGGTTAAATGGGTCAGAGTCTTGTCTAGGGGTTTTGTATGTCTATGGCTGCCTAGATTGGTTCTCAATTAGAGGCAGCTGTGGTTCATTGTCTCTGATTGAGAGCCATATTTAAGGCAGCCATAGGCATTGGGTTTTGTGGGTAATTGTCTATGTAGAACGTTTGTAGCTTTAGTATTGCACTTACGTTTGTAGCTTCACGGTCGTTTGTTGTTTTGTTTTGTTATAAGTGTTCGTTTCGTGTTTCACTCGTCTCAAATAAAAGAGATGTATTTTTCACACGCTGCGCCTTGGTCCACTCATTATCCTCAAGACGATCGTGACACAGCCTGTCTTAGAATATTGTTCTATATTATAATACATGAGTACATACCTGTGAATAGTGCAGCCTCTGTCCTAAAGAATATTGGACTATATTAATTCATGTCAATCTTTATTCTTTCAGATATTACAAAGCAGCAACTTTTGTTGGAAAGGTGAGTTCCAGCACCATAAACACCTCATATTCTGATGTAGCATCTATTACATTCATACTCATCATCATAGGGCAGGGTATCATATACTGATGTAGCATCTATAAAATGTGCACTCATCATTATTCATGAGTATTCGTAATTATAGCAACATATTAAATAATTGTATAAGTGCATAGAGACGTGCTCACTTACATAACAATATGTTTACATCATCATTACATATAAGTCACCAAGTTGATCAGGAAGAAACAGCAGGAGGTAGAATGGGGAGGTGCTGGGAGTAGGAGAGGGACTCCATGGTGTTGATCAGGAAGAAACAGCAGGAGGTAGAGTGGGGAGGTGCTGGGAGTAGGAGAGGGACTCCATGGTGTTGATCAGGAGGAAACAGCAGGAGGTAGAATGGGGAGGTGCTGGGAGTAGGAGAGGGACTCCATGGTGTTGATCAGGAAGAAACAGCAGGAGGTAGAGTGGGGAGGTGCTGGGAGTAGGAGAGGGACTCCATGGTGTTGATCAGGAGGAAACAGCAGGAGGTAGAATGGGGAGGTGCTGGGAGTAGGAGAGGGACTCCATGGTGTTGATCAGGAAGAAACAGCAGGAGGTAGAGTGGGGAGGTGCTGGGAGTAGGAGAGGGACTCCATGGTGTTGATCAGGAAGAAACAGCAGGAGGTAGAGTGGGGAGGTGCTGGGAGTAGGAGAGGGACTCCATGGTGTTGATCAGGAAGAAACAGCAGGAGGTAGAGTGGGGAGGTGCTGGGAGTAGGAGAGGGACTCCATGGTGTTGATCAGGAAGAAACAGCAGGAGGTAGAGTGGGGAGGTGCTGGGAGTAGGAGAGGGACTCCATGGTGTTGATCAGGAAGAAACAGCAGGAGGTAGAGTGGGGAGGTGCTGGGAGTAGGAGAGGGACTCCATGGTGTTGATCAGGAAGAAACAGCAGGAGGTAGAGTGGGGAGGTGCTGGGAGTAGGAGAGGGACTCCATGGTGTTGATCAGGAAGAAACAGCAGGAGGTAGAGTGGGGAGGTGCTGGGAGTAGGAGAGGGACTCCATGGTGACTCGGAGGTCCCTAGCTGAGGAGGAAGGAATGGGTGTGATAGATTCCAGACGAATAGAGATGGAACGATCAGAGGAGGGCAAGGAGGAGTTAGGAGCAATAACAGAACACGTCATTCTCAGTGACCTGAGGATTGTGCAGCGATTTGGTCATCCTAGACCAGAGGTACCGTCCTGTATTTTTTCATTCCAATCTATTCCACCTGATTCCAATAATTAACTGGATGATAAACTGAATCAGGTTAGTTACAACTGGGGCTGGAGTGAAAACCAACAGGAGGGTAGCTCTCCAGGAACATGGTTAGAGAGCCCTGCCCTAGACTGATGTGTTGCTTGACCTCTAGTTCCTACCATGAGTCATTATATCCCTTGGTTATTGTTTGATCCTTTCATCTTGTTCCTTAATGTTCTTTTGGTGCTTTGAATGTCTGAATCAGATCTCCTTTGAGTTGGGAGGTTTTTAAAATGTATCTGTACAAATTTGTATTTCAGGTTACATGACGCACACACACACTCAACATGGCAACCACACTGCATTTGATCGGTGGTCAAGGAGGCAGTTCATTTCATTTCCATGGCATGGACAACGGTGCCACCCTCAAGAAGATTGGAGTGGCGGTGGAAGGCTCGCAGGTCAAAGCTGTGCGGGCGGAGCTGACCGACGGGAAAGTGGCGACTTTTGGAGATGAGAACACTTTCAATGAGTTTGAGTTCAACCTCGGCGAGCGCATCACAAAGCTGTCGCTGTGGGATAACGGCGCCGGCACATTTCTGGGTGCCATCAAGTTCACGACGAGTGAAAACCGTCAGTTCTTTGAAAAAACGACCAGCTGGCCACTGATTACTGAGTACACCGTAGATGTGGGGTCTGGAATCTGCCTGGTGCTGGAGGGCAGGTCTGGCTTGGCCGTTGAACGTATGGGCTTCCTCTTCATCAACCCCATCAAGTCGTCCGTGCTGACCAACATGGAGTATGCCAACCTGTCCCTCTTCAAACCCCAGGTAAGCTCTTTTATAGATGTGTGTAGACGGCTCAGGAAAACTCTACCGATGCTCTAACATTAACCAGACCCAGAGAGCTGGAGGTGGAGAGAGACATATCTGCACGCTGGACTGTGGGGAGACAACTTCAACAATATAAAAAGCAAGAGCAGGAGAAGAACAGAGCACTAGAGGAGAGGATCAGACTGCTGGAGGAGAGGGTGAGGGGGATGGTGTGTGACAGAGATCAACCCACTAGAGAGGTGGCCACCCCCGCAGAGAAGCCAGCAGAACAGTCCACCTCAGCTCCCGACAAAAGTCTCGACACCACAGCAGAACAGTCCACACCAGACCCTGACCATAGCGTCGACATCACAGCAAAACAGACAAATGAAGAACCCCAAGCCCAGGGGATCTCATCCCCTCTGAGCACCCCCATGTCAGCCACCCTGCCAGGCCTCCTGACAACCCCCCCCACACCCACTGAGGACATACACAAGACACAGATTGGACTCCTTATAGACTCAAATGGGAAATATATACAAGAAAAAAAACTTTTTCCCAAACAGGTGTCCAAACACCCAGCGCGCCCTAGACCTTCTGTTTGAGGACCAACTAGGATCACCTAGCCACATAATAATACACACAGGCACAAACGACCTGAGAACACAGCAGGAAAGGGTGGCCACAGCACTGAAGGGAGTGATTGAAAATGCTTCTTCTTCTTTCCCCAATGCACAAGTGGTTAACCTGTCTAGCCCAGGCGTTCCGCTAGCGGAACTCCTCCCACATTCCACTGAAAAGGCAGAGAGCGAAATTCAAAAAATATTTTTTAGAAATATTTAACTTTCACACATTAACAAGTCCAATACAGCAAATGAAAGATACACATCTTGTGAATCCAGTCAACATGTCCGATTTTTAAAATGTTTTACAGCGAAAACAGCACGTATATTTATGTTAGCTCACCACCAAATACAAAGAAGGACAGACATTTTTCACAGCACAGGAAGCATGCACAAAGCCAACCTAACTAACCAAGAACCAACCAAACTAACCAACAAACAACTTCATCAGATGACAGTCTTATAACATGTTATACAATAAATCTATGTTTTGTTCGAAAAATGTGCATATTTGAGGTATAAATCAGTTTTACATTGCAGCTACCATCACAGCTACCGTCAAAAATAGCACCGAAGCAGCCAGAGCAATTATAGAGACCAATGTGGAATAACTAAATACTCATCATAAAACGTTTCTGAAAAATACACAGCGTACAGCAAATGAAAGACACAGATCTTGTGAATCCAGACAATATTTCAGATTTTCTAAGTGTTTTACAGCGAAAACACAATATAGCGTTATATTAGCTTAGCACAATAGCAAACATTACAACAGCATTGATTCAAGCCAAACATAGCAATAACGTATAAACCACCAAATATATAAATTTTTTCACTAACCTTCTCAGAATTCTTCAGATGACAGTCCTATAACATCATATTACACAATGCATATAGAGTTTGTTCGAAAATGTGCATATTTAGCGGCACAAATCGTGCTTATACAATGATAATAGTGTCCATAACGTCAAGCAATCTGTCCGGCGCCATCTTGGAACGGCACCTATTCTTATCGAAAACTATTCATAAACTTGACTAAAAAAATACAGGTTGGACAGCAATTGAAAGACAAATTAGTTCTTAATGCAATCGCTGGGTTAAATTTTTAAAATTAACGTAACGTAACTGCGCAATACACCGTGCGATAAAGCAAGGCTACACTGCAAGTAATGGAGTCTTATGCATTTGAATTTTTTCAACAGAACAATGAATTATCAGCATAAAGACTGCTTACTATTAGCTGAGCTTCCATCAGAATCTTGGGCAAGGTGTCCTTTCTCCAGAACAATCGTCTTTTGGCTGAAAGATGTCCTCTTGTCCTGTCGAATTAGCCGCTAACGTTAGCCACCCACTGGAGAGGTGCCCAACTAGTGGAAGCGCATGGCAAAGAAATCCCAGAAAATCGCAATAAACTGCTATAAACTGCTATAAGTCGGTTTAAATTAACTACCTTATGATGTCTTTAACACCTATAACGAATAAAAACATGACCGGAGATATAGAACTACTAAAACGAAAGCGTTTGCAGGACGCCATTGTGATGTCTTCATGCGTCAAGCGCACTGTTGAAAAGGACGGTCCTTCCGCTCCAGGGTCTATATATAGGGCCCAGATTGCGCAATCCACTCCATTCAAAATCTCCCCGCTTACTGACATCTAGAGGAAGACGTATGCAGTGCATGTACCCTCATAGCTTGCATGGGGACTTATAAACTGATCTCAGAACAGGGACTTCGATTTCTGAAATCTCACTCCCTGACAGGAAAAGTCCTGCAGAATGAGTTCTGTTTCACTCAGAGAAATAATTCAAACGGTTTTAGAAACTAGAGAGTGTTTTCTATCCAATAGTAATAATAATATGCATATTGTACGAGCAAGAATTGAGTACGAGGCCGTTTAAATTGGGAACGATTTTCCCCCAGAGTGTAAAGCCATTTTGCCACAACTTTGGAAGTATGCTGGGGTCAAAGTCCATTTGGAAGACCAATTTGTGACCAAGCTTTAACTTTCTGACTGATGTCTTGAGATGTTGCTTCAATATATCCACATAATTTTCCTACCTCATGATGCCATCTATTTTGTGAAGTGCACCAGTCCCTCCTGCAGCAAAACACCCCCACAACATGATGATGCCACCCCCGTGCTTCATGGTTGGGATGGTGTTCTTCGGCTTGCAAGCTTCCCCCTTTTTCCTCCAAACATAACGATGGTCATTATGGCCAAACAGTTCTATTTTTGTTTCATCAGACCAGAGGACTTTTCTCCATGTGCAGTTGCAAACCGTAGACTGGGTTTTTAAAGGCGGTTTTGGAGCAGTGACTTCTTCCTTGCTGAGCCGCCTTTCAGGTTATGTCGATATAGGACTCGTTATACTGTGGATATAGATGCTTTTGTACCTGGTTCCTCCAGCATCTTCACAAGGTCCTTTGCTGTTGTTCTGGGATTGATTTGCACTTTTTGCACCAAAGTACATTCATCTCTAGGAGACAGAACACGTCTCCTTCCTGAGCGGTATGACGGCTGCGTGGTCCCATGGTGTTTATATTTGCCTACTATTGTTTGCACAGATGAACGTGGTACCTTGGAATTTGCTCCCAAGGATGAACCAGACTTGTGGAGATCTACAATTGTTTTTCTGAGGTCTTGGCTGTAAATTTCTTTTGATTTTCCCATGATGTCCACTGAGTTTGGAGGTAGGCCTTGAAATAGATCCACAGGTACATCTCCCATTGACTCAAATTGATCTCCGCATGTATGGTTCCCACCGTGAAGCATGGATGAGGAGGTGTGATGGTGTGGGGGTTCTTTGTTGGTGACACTCTCAGTGATTTATTTTGATATTAAGGCACAGTTAGGCAGGGTAGCCTAGTGGTTAGAGTGATGGACTAGTAACCAGAAGGTTGCAAGTTTGAATCCCCAAGCTACAAATCTGTTGTTCTGCCCCTGAACAAGGCAGTTAACCCATTGTTCCTAGGCTGTCATTGAAAATAAGAGTTGGTTCTTAACTGACTTGCCTAGTTAAATGACGGTAAAATAAAAAAAATCAGCATGGCTATCACAGCATTCTGCAGGGATAAGCCATCTCATCTGGTTTGCGCTTAGTGGGACTATCATTTGTTTTTCAACAGGACAATGACCCAATACACTTCCAGGCTGTGTAAGAGTTATTTGACCAAGAAGTAGAGTGATGGAGTGCTGCATCAGATGACCTGGCCTCCACAATCACCCGACCTACACCCAATTGAGATAGATTGGGATGAGTTGGACCGCAGAGTGGAGGAAAAGACTAATGGAAAAGCATTCCAGGTGAAGCTTGTTGAGAGAATGCCAAGAGTGTGCAAAGCTGTCATCAAGGCAAAGAGTGGCTACATTGAGAAGTATGAGATATTTCTTGATTTTGGTTACTACATGATTCCATGTGTTATTTCATAGCGTTGATGTCTTCACTATTATTCTACAGTGTAGAAAACAGTAAAAATAAAGAAAAACCCTTAAATGAGTAGGTGTGTCCAAACTTTTGACTGGTTCTGTATAAATCTTTATGTTGCCTGTTTTGCATGTTATTTTGACATTAATACGTGTCACATATCAGTTTGCAAAAATGTAAAACAAAAGAAGAAATCATTGAGTTAAGAACGGTCTCTTTTTTGCTTTCTTGAGTAAGACAGCTCCAAAATGCAGGTGTTTCAGCCTAGCTCAGTGCTTTCTGTGGTGTTGAGGTGGTGCAGCTCTGCTGTTGGGACAGCTTTATATAGGCCCTAATAGATTGTGGGCACCGTTTGTCACCTTTATAGTGTTATTAATGTATTGTTTAGTGTTGTGTTGTTGTGTAGTAGATTTGCTGGCATGCATCTAAAACATTTTGTGGGAGTTTCCCCCACCAAGATTTACATGATTAAACCTCCACTTTTCAAAATACTCTACACTGGCGAGTTTCTCTATAAGTAGCCAACTCTGGTATTTAGCCAGCTTGTCCACGTCAGTGCAGCAGCATGCTTGACTAGGCCAATATCTCCCCTCACACACATGACCTGGTAGTTCGCTGTGATGATACAGTGGATAATAATCTGTGCTGTGAACACGCCCCAGTGCCAGGTTGGTTAGCCCATCATCACGTCTCTACACTTTAAATGCCCTGGTAGCTCTCCATGATCGTGTAGTGGTCAGTACTCTGCGTTGTGTGTGTAGTAACCCTGGTTTAAATCCGTGTTTCGGTATTACACGGTATTGCGCTACAAAATGTAATGGCAAAATGACCGTATTTAGAACAGTTAAAACTTAAAACTTCCTTTGTAAGCCAAGAGAACTCTGCCCTTTTCCTCCAGCTCATGGTAGATTTAGATGAATCGATTCATCTGCGAGTTAGTCATTCGAGGGTGTCAGTATTCGATTCCAATATTAGGAAAAATATATATTAGGAAAAACAAGTTATATTTTATTTTGATGTACAGAGATATGAGTTAAATAAATAAGATTCTGTTTCGATTCAAAACATTAGGAACACATTCCGCCCCCAGCTGTGCCATGGACACCATATGTGAATTGATTTCCCCCCATCTATTGTCAGAGCTCGTACTATTAGGTGACCTAAACTGGGACATGTTTAACACCCCGGCCGTCCTACAATCTAAGATAGATGCCCTCAATCTCACACAAATTATCAATGAACCTACCAGGTACAACCGCAAATCCGTAAACACGGGCACTCTCAAAGATATCATCCTAACCAACCTGCCATCCAAATACACCTCTGCTATCTTCAACCAGGATCTCAGCGATCACTGCCTCATTGTCTGCGTCCGTAATGGGTCTGCGGTCAAATGACCACCCATCATCACTGTCAAACGCTCCCTAAAACACTTCAGCGAGCAGGCCTTTCTAATCGACTTGGCTCGGGTATCCTGGAAGGATATTGACCTCATTCCGTCAGTAGAGGATGCCTGGTTGCTCTTTAAAAGTGCTTTCCTCACCATCTTAAATAAGCATACCCCATTCAAAAAATGTAGAACCAGGAACAGATATAGCCCGTGGTTCACTCCAGACCTGACTGCCCTTGACCAGCACAAAAACATCCTGTGGGGTACTGCATTAGCATCGAATAGCCCCCGTGATATGCAACTTTTCAGGGAAGTTAGGAACTAATATACACAGGCAGTTAGGAAAGCAAAGGCTAGCTTTTTCAAATAGAAATTTACATCCTGCAGCACAAACTCCAAAAAGTTCTGGGACATTGTCCGTCATAAGGAATGGACCAAGGCGCAGCGTGCGTAGAGTTCCACATATTTTAATAAATAGAAACTCACCAAACAAGCATAAACGAAACGACCCCAACAAATCAGCCGGGCTAGACAATGTGGACCCTCTCTTTCTAAAATTATCCGCCACAAATGTAGCAACCCCTATTACTAGCCTGTTCAACCTCTCTTTTGTATCGTCTGAGATCCCCAAAGATTGGAAAGCTGCCGCGGTCATCCCCCTCTTCAAAGGGTGTGACACTCTAGACCCAAACTGTTACAGACCTATATCTATCCTACCCTGCCTTTCTAAGGTCTTCGAAAGCCAACCTCTACTTCATCACCCTCCCGGATCCGGGATCCTCCTCATCAAAAAAGCTGACTAGCATAGCCTAGGCTAACGGGACAGGGATATCATATAATATAATTTTCATGAAATCACAAGTCCAATACAGCAAATGAAAGATAAACATCTCGTGAATCCAGCCATCATTTCCGATTTTTAAAATGTTTTACAGCGAAAACACAATATGTATTTCTATTAGCTAACCACAATAGCCAAACACACAACCGCATATTTTCACCATGTTTCCACCGCATAGGTAGCTTTCACAAAACTGACAAAATAGAGATAAAATGAATCACTAACCTTGAACAACTTCATCAGATGACAGTCTTATAACATGTTATAAGGAAATGTGCATATTTGAGGTATAAATCATAGTTTTACATTGCAGCCACCATCAAAAATAGCACCAAAGCAGCCAGAATAATTACAGAGAGCAACGTGAAATATATAAATACTCATCATAAAACATTTATGAAAAATACATGGTGTACAGCAAATTAAAGATAAACATCTTGTGAATCCAGCCAATATTTCCGATTTTTTAAGTGTTTTACAGCGAAAACACAATATAGAATTATATTAGCTTACCACAATAGCCAAACACACAAATGCATTTATTCACCGCAAAGGTAGCTTTCGCAAAAACCAGCAATAGATAAAAAATTAATCACTAACCTTTGGACAACTTCATCAGATGACAGTCTTATAACATCATGTTATACAATACATTTATGTTTTGTTCAAAAATGTGCATATTTAGAGCTGCAAATCGTAGTTATTCATTGTGAATACGTAGCAACATTTCCCCAGAATGTCCGGAGATATTTTGGACACTCACCTAATCTGACCAAAGAACTCATCATAAACTTTACATAAAAATACTTGTTGTATGGCAAATGAAAGATACACTGGTTCCTAATGCAACCGCTGTGTTAGATTTTTTTAAATAACTTTACCACAACATACAGCTTGGGTTATTGTGAGACAGCACTCACCAACACGGCGGAGAATAGGCATCAACATATTACACAGAAATACGAAATAACATCATAAATGTTTTCTTACTTTTGCTGAGCTTCCATCAGAATGTTGTACAAAGAGTTCTATTTCCAGAATAAATCGTTGTTTGGTTTTAGAATGTCCATTTCTTCTGTCGAATTAGCAACCTTGGCTAGCATTGTGGCGCGAACATTCCCATCCTCTCTTGGCGCAAAGAACGGAAAATTCCAAAAGTCCCAATAAACGTTGAATAAACTGATAAAACTCGGTTGAAAAAACCTACTTTATGATGTTTTTCTCATATGTATCAAATAAAATCAGAGCCGGAGATATTTGCCGTGTATACCGAACGCTTTTCAGAAGACAATGTCGAGCTCCCCCGCGCGCCGTCGAAGACAAAGAAAATACCGGACCTGTCACTCCAAAAGCTCTTATTCGGCCTCAGATCAAGCTAGACACCCCATTCAACCTTCCACTGCCTGTTGACATCTAGTGGAAGGCGAATGAAGTGCATACATATCGATAAATAAAAGCCAGTTGAATAGGCAGGCCCTGAAACAGAGCCTCGTTTTCAGATTTTTCACTTCCTGTATGGAAGTTTGCTGCCAAATGAGTTCTGTTTTACTCACAGATATAATTCAAACAGTTTTAGAAACTTCAGAGTGTTTTCTATCCAATAGTAATAATAATATGCATATTGTATGATCTAAAACAGAGTACGAGGCCGTTTAATTTGGGCACGATTTTTTCCAAAGTGAAAACAGCGCCCCCCTATTGACAAGATTAAGCATCAGCTGTCAGAGCAGCTTACCAATCACTGTACCTGTACACAGCCCATCTGTAAATAGCACACCCAACTACCTCATCCCCATACTGTCATTTTTTTTGCTCTTTTGCACCCCAGTACCTCTGCTTGCACATCATCATCTGCACATCTTTAACTCCAGCATTTAATTTCCAAATTTTCGCCACTATGGCCTATTAACCTTACTACGTTTGCACACACTGTACATAGATTTTTCTATTGTGTTATTGACTGTACATGTGTTTATCACATGTGTAACTCTATGTTGTTGTTTTTGTCGCACTGCTTTGCTTTACCCTTGGCCAGGTCGCAGTTGTAAATGAGAACACAAGGTGTCTACAAGGTGTCAAAAGCGTTCCATAGGGTTGCTGGCTAATGTTGACTCCAATGCTTCCCACAGTTGTGTCAAGATGGCTCAATGTCGTTTGGATGGTGGACCATTCTTGACACACACGGGAAGCTGTTGAGCATGAAAAACCCAGCAGTGTTGCAATTCTTGACACATACCGGTGCGCCTGGCACCTACTACCATACCCTGTTCAAAGGCACTTAAATCTTTTGTCTTGCCCATTCACCCTCTGAATGGCACACGTACAAAATCCATGTCTTAATTGTCTCAAGGCTTAAAAATCCTTCTTTAGCCTGTCTCCGCTTCATCTACACTGATTGAAGTGGATGTAACAAGTGACATCAATATGGGATCAGCTTTCACCTGGATTCACCTGGTAAGTCTGTGTCACGGAAAGAGCAGGTGTTCTTAATGTTTTGTGCACTCAGTGTATTTGTTACTTTTCACACCCGCAATAGATAATATACAGTGCATTCGGAAAGTATTCAGACCCCTTGACTTTTTCACGTTACGTTACAGCCTTATTCTAAAATGGATTAAATCATTTCTTTTTTACAAACAATACCCCATAATGACAAAGCAAAAACTGCTGTTTAGAAATTTTGGCAAATGTTATAAAAAACTGAAATATCACATTTACATAAGTATCCAGACCCTTTACTCAGTACTTTGTTGAAGCACCTTTGGCGGCGATTACAGCCTCGAATCTTCTTGCTACAAGCTTGGCACTCATGCATTTGGGGAGTTTCTCCCATTCTTCTCAAGCTCTGTCAGGTTGGATGGAGAGAGTCGCTACACAGCAATTTTCAGGTCTCTCTAGAGATGTTCGATCGGATTCAAGACCAGGCTCTGGCTGGGCCACTCAAGGACATTCAGAGACTTGTCCCAAAGCTACTCCAGCATTGTCTTGGCTGTGTGCTTAGGGTTGTTGTACTGTTGGAATGTGAACCTTTGACCAAGTCTGAGTTCCTGAGCATCCTCAAGCAGGTTTTCATCAAGGATGTCTCTGTACTTTCCTCTGTTCATCTTTCCCTCGATCCTGGAAAGTCTCCTAGTCCTTTCCGCTGAAAAATATTCCCACAGCATGATGCTGTCACCACCATGCTTCACCTTTTCGATGGTGCCAGGTTTGCTCCAGACTTGACGCTTAACATTCAGGCCAAAGAGTTCAATCTTGGTTTCATCAGACCAGAGAATCTTGTCACCTCTCTGACCAAGGCCCTTCTCTCCTGATTGATCAGTTTGGCCTGGCGACCAGCTCTTGGTAGAGTCTTGGTGGTTCCAAACTTCTTCCATTTAAGAGGCCACTGTGTTCTTGGGGACCTTCAATGCTGCAGAAATATGTTGGTACCCTTCTCCAGATCTGTGCCTCGACACAATCCTGTCTCGGAGGTCTACGGACAATTCCTTTGACCTCATGGCTTGGTTTTTGCTCTGACATGCACTGTCAACTGTGGGACCGTGTATACACAGGTATGTGCCTTTCCACATCATGTCCAATCAATTGAATTTCTCACATGGTGACTCCAAGTTGTAGAAACATCTCAAGGATGATCGATGGAAACAGGATGCAACTGAGCTCAACTTCGACACTCATAGCAAAGGGTCTGAATACTTACTTAAATGAGCTATTTCTGTTTTTTATTTTTAATAATAATTTTTATTATAATTTGCAAACATTAAAAAAAAAACTGTTTTCGCTTTGTCATTATGGGGTATTGTGGGGTATTATGGGGTATTGTTCTCTGCCAGACTATCCCTTCTCCGATGCCAGGTATCTTAAGCCATAGCCCTCCTGATGAGGGGGAAAAAAATTTAGAACAAGGTTGCTGTAAGGTTCTGTATTCATTTTCTTAGTCAACACTGTGTTCTGTTTCGTTGTCTCCTTGAACGTAGCCCTGTTTCTTTGTATTCTTGAACGTAGCCCTGTTTTTCATTTTTGTTCATTGATTTCACCTGTGTTCGTTACTGACCTGGTCTCATCAGCTCCTTATTTAGTTCAGTTCATTCTGTTTGTGCCTTTGTGAGGTATTGTTCGTTTTGACTCTACTAAGCCTTTTCCCAGCTTGTTTGTCAGAACCTGTTATAGCCTTCAATCCTAGTTTTGATTCACCTGCCTGTTTGCCTACCTGTGTATGACCATTGCCTGCGACCACTATCCTGCCTTCTGCGAAGGCGAAATAAACACCTGCAACGCTCTACGCGTGAATCTACACCTTTTTCTCCCTGAGTATTAATCACAGCTGCAACATAACAAATGTGGGAAAAGGCAAATCTATAGATTTCAATTGACTGGGAATACAGATATGCATCTGTTGGTCAAAGACACATAATAAAAAAGGTAGGGGAGTGGATCAGAAAACCAGTCAGTATCTGGTGTGACCACCATTTGCCTCATGTAGTGCGACATATCTCCTTCACATAAAGTTGATCAGGCTGTTGATTGTGACCTGTGGAATGTTTTCCCACTATTCAACGGCTATGCAAAGTTAATGGATATTGGTTGGAACACGTTGTCGTACATGTCAATCCAGAGCACCCCAAACATGCACAATGGGTGACATGTCTGGTGGGTATGCAGGCCAGGGAAGAACAGGAACATTTTCAGATGCCAGGAATTGTGTACAGATCCTTGCAACATGCATTATCATTTTTTATTTAACCTTTATTTTACTAGGCAAGTCAGTTAAATTCTTATTTACAATGACGGCCTAACCCGGACGACGCTGGGCCAATTATGCACCGCCCTATAGGACTCCAAATCACTGCCAGATGTGATACAGCCTGGATTTGAACCAGATACTATAGTGACGCCTCTTGCACTGAGATGCAGTGCCCGAGACCGCTGCTCCACTCGGGATCCTGAATGCTGAAACGTGAGTTGATGTGGGCGGATGAATGGCATGACAATGGACCTCAGGATCTCATCACTTTATCTCTGTGCATTCAAATTGCTATCGATGAAGTGCAATTGTACTTGTTGTCCCTAGTTTATGCCAGCCCATGACATAATCGCGCCGCCACCATGGGGAACTCTGTTCACAACATTGACATCAACAAACCGCATGCCCACATGACACCATAGACATGGTCTGCGGTTGTGAGGCTGGTTGGAAGTGGTGACCTATTTTCTATAATGACATGGCAGAAAAATATACATTAAATTCCTTGGCAACAGCTCTCGTGAACATTCCTGTGTTCAGCATGCCAATGGCACTCTTCCTCAACTTCATATGTCTGTGGCATTGTATTCTGCACATTTTAGAGTGGCTATTTATATTCCCCAGCACAAGGTTCACCTGTGTAATGAGCATGCTGTTTAATCAGATTCTTGATATGCTACACCTGTCAGGTGGATGGATTATCTTGGTAAAGGGAAAATGCAAAACAGCGACATTTGAGAGAAATACTTTTTGGGGATGTTTTATTTCAGGTCATTAAACCAACACTTTACATGGTGATTTATATTATTGTTCAGTGTATTCCCCCAGGTGCTGCAGTGGGACCAACACTTTACATGGTGATTTATATTATTGTTCAGTGTATTCCCCCAGGTGCTGCAGTGGGACCAACACTTTACATGGTGATTTATATTATTGTTCAGTGTATTCCCCCAGGTGCTGCAGTGGGACCAACACTTTACATGGTGATATATATTATTGTTCAGTGTATTCCCCCAGGTGATGCAGTGGGACCAACACTTTACATGGTGATATATATTATTGTTCAGTGTATTCCCCCGGGTGCTGCAGTGGGACCAACACTTTACATGGTGATTTATATTATTGTTCAGTGTATTCCCCCAGGTACTGCAGTGGGACCAACACTTTACATGGTGATTTATATTATTGTTCATTGTATTCCCCCAGGTACTGCAGTGGGACCAACACTTTACATGGTGATTTATATTATTGTTCAGTGTATTCCCCCAGGTGCTGCAGTGGGACCAACACTTTACATGGTGATTTATATTATTGTTCAGTGTATTCCCCCGGGTGCTGCAGTGGGACCAACACTTTACATGGTGATTTATATTATTGTTCAGTGTATTCCCCCAGGTGATGCAGTGGGACCAACACTTTACATGGTGATTTATATTATTGTTCAGTGTATTCCCCCAGGTGCTGCAGTGGGACCAACACTTTACATGGTGATTTATATTATTGTTCAGTGTATTCCCCCAGGTGCTGCAGTGGGACCAACACTTTACATGGTGATTTATATTATTGTTCAGTGTATTCCCCCAGGTGATGCAGTGGGACCAACACTTTACATGGTGATTTATATTATTGTTCAGTGTATTCCCCCAGGTGATGCAGTGGGACCAACACTTTACATGGTGATATATATTATTGTTCAGTGTATTCCCCCAGGTGCTGCAGTGGGACCAACACTTTACATGGTGATATATATTATTGTTCAGTGTATTCCCCCAGGTGCTGCAGTGGGACCAACACTTTACATGGTGATTTATATTATTGTTCAGTGTATTCCCCCAGGTGATGCAGTGGGACCAACACTTTACATGGTGATTTATATTATTGTTCAGTGTATTCCCCCAGGTGCTGCAGTGGGACCAACACTTTACATGGTGATTTATATTATTGTTCAGTGTATTCCCCCAGGTACTGCAGTGGGACCAACACTTTACATGGTGATTTATATTATTGTTCATTGTATTCCCCCAGGTACTGCAGTGGGACCAACACTTTACATGGTGATTTATATTATTGTTCAGTGTATTCCCCCAGGTGCTGCAGTGGGACCAACACTTTACATGGTGATTTATATTATTGTTCAGTGTATTCCCCCAGGTGCTGCAGTGGGACCAACACTTTACATGGTGATTTATATTATTGTTCAGTGTATTCCCCCAGGTGATGCAGTGGGACCAACACTTTACATGGTGATTTATATTATTGTTCAGTGTATTCCCCCAGGTGCTGCAGTGGGACCAACACTTTACATGGTGATTTATATTATTGTTCAGTGTATTCCCCCAGGTGCTGCAGTGGGACCAACACTTTACATGGTGATTTATATTATTGTTCAGTGTATTCCCCCAGGTGCTGCAGTGGGACCAACACTTTACATGGTGATATATATTATTGTTCAGTGTTTTCCCCAGGTGATGCAGTGGGACCAACACTTTACATGGTGATTTATATTATTGTTCAGTGTATTCCCCCAGGTGATGCAGTGGGACCAACACTTTACATGGTGATTTATATTATTGTTCAGTGTATTCCCCCAGGTGCTGCAGTGGGACCAACACTTTACATGGTGATTTATATTATTGTTCAGTGTATTCCCCCAGGTGCTGCAGTGGGACCAACACTTTACATGGTGATTTATATTATTGTTCAGTGTTTTCCCCCAGGTGCTGCAGTGGGACCAACACTTTACATGGTGATATATATTATTGTTCAGTGTATTCCCCCAGGTGCTGCAGTGGGACCAACACTTTACATGGTGATTTATATTATTGTTCAGTATATTCCCCCAGGTGCTGCAGTGTCAAAAGGTAATTTAATTAATTCCAGTATTTGCATGTTTAGAGATTATTGAATATTCATTTAAAGTCTTTCATGTTATTTACGCTCTAACCACTAGGCTACCTGCTGCCCCATAATTACTAGAACTACAACAAAAATGCTGTTAGTTGCAGCTGAGATGCTGCTTGTATTCTACACAATGTATAGTCCAATATTTACACGTCTTTTGGGTTAGGGTGAATTGGGGGAAGTGTTTAAATTGTTCATTATACGAGTCTGTTAACTTAACAGATGTGATGTGTAGCGTGAATGTGCGCGTTTTTGAGTGACTGCATGTGTTAATCATAAAGAATTTGTTAGAAAGAGAACTCAATGTAATGATAATTACAATATTTATGAATGTTATGAAAAGTCTGTCCGATGGAAGTCGAAACTACACGGGCGATATGGCAAAAACACAGGACAAATTCTTTATGAAATCAAGTTATCGTTACATAACATTGTGTTTATGGTGAATGGGGGTCTAAACATATAACAAAACATCCTGAAATGAATGTTGTTCAATAATTCACACAAAATGTGTTATTAACATGACATTGTAGAAGAAAAAGAAAAACACACCTATTTAGGCGAGGTGCTGGCCAGCCGAGTAGAAAACTTAAAAATAAAGGAGAGCCGCACACTCTAGGAGCTCAGATGCAAAAATATTTAATTTACCAACGTTTCGACAGGAAAGCTGTCTTGCATTTCTATTGAAACAGTATGTTGCTCACCTGCACATACCCCGGCTCCTTTTACAAGCAAGAGTTATTTTATACCTCCAACCAATCGCAATCACTCTATCGAGACATATTGTAGACTTGTTGAAAAGGATGTTGCGCAACTCCTTAAGAACAAACAGGAGTCCAAATCTTTCCACAATTTACCTAAGGATGAAAAACAAGCTTTGCTTGATTTACAATCCGATACCTCAGTCCTTATTCGTCCTGCTGACAAGGGTGGGTCGGTTGTACTTATGGATAGGACAGCTTATGTAAATGAGTGTCATAGACAGCTGCTTGACAACACCTTTTACCAGAAACTCAGACGTGACCCCACTTCTCAATTTCAGAATAATATCTTAACTGTCCTAGATGGGTATTTAGGTTGTGGCCAGATAACCAAAAAAGAACAGGACTTTTTGGCTATTCAACACCCTAAAATTGCCACTTTCTATACTTTGCCGAAATTACACAAGAATGTTACCAAAACCTCCAGGGCGCCCTATTGTAGCGGGCATTGACGCAGTGTCGACCCCTCTTATCAACTTTTGTTGACTTTTTTATTAGACCACTCGCAGAACAGCTCCCCTCCTTTGTAAAGGACACCAGCAGTATGATCTCTATCATTGAATCTCTTGATCCTCTCCCTGAGAATACCTTGTTAGTTACTTTTGATGTTGAGTCGTTATACACAAATATTCCTCACGAGGGCGGTATTGAAGCTATGGAACATTTTCTTCTGCAACGTGACCCTAATAAACTACCTTCCAGTGAATGCATTATAACATTGGCTGAAATAGTACTCACACACAACTACTTCATGTTTCTAAATGATTTCTTTATTCAGACGAAGGGTACTGCTATGGGATCCCCCATGGCTCCTAACTATGCTCATTTGTATGTGGGTTACATGGAGAAACAGTCTATTTTCAATCCTCTCAAAAATGTTTTCTTGCCTAACATCATTATTTGGAAACGGTATATTGATGATATTTTTGTTCTATGGAGGGGTTGATGCAAAACAGCTCCAGGCATTCCATGCTTTTCTTAACTCCTGTTCTGAACATCTGAGATTTACTATGCAATCTGATACACGTCAAATCAGTTTCCTTGATCTTCTGATCTTGTGTGAAGATAATGTTCTATACACTGATCTTTACAGGAAACCTACTGATCGTAACAGTTTGTTGAGGGATGATAGCTGTCACCCACTTCCCTTGAAAAACAGTTTGCCCTACAGCCAATTCTGTCGAATCAAAAGAATATGAAAAAAACAATCAGATTTCGACAGAAATATGGCTGAGTCGCAAAGAAAGTTCAAGGAGAGGGGGTACAAAAATGATCAGATTAATATTGCCATTGAGAAAATTCTAAACAAAACAAAAAGACGCATTCTTGCAAAAAGACGCATTCTTGCATTCTAACTACCCGCTATTCAAAGCGCTCTGAACAAATTAGGAGAATCGCTCACAAACATTGGCACATTCTAAAATCCGATGATAGTCTCGGTAATGTGTTTTCGGACCT
Source organism: Salvelinus namaycush (assembly GCF_016432855.1). NCBI lineage: Eukaryota > Metazoa > Chordata > Actinopteri > Salmoniformes > Salmonidae > Salvelinus > Salvelinus namaycush. The sequence goes on from NC_052322.1 coordinate 47,483,108, forward strand.
TCCCTTGGTCGTATTTTCGCGGGGCAGAAATCTCAGAGACCAATTGGTACACTCTGATTTACCACCCAAAGATATTCCTGAACGTCTATTTGCGCCCCTACTGGATGGAAATTATAAGTGTAATGGCTGTGCTCAATGCAATGGCACTTGTAAATGCAGATCCTTCAAACACCCACAAACAGGGACATCGATCCCAATCAAAGGTGTTATTACGTGCTCCACTAAGGCAGTTATTTATCTTATAACTTGTCCTTGTGGTAAAAATTGTGGGTAAAACAAAGCGTGAATTAAAAGTACGTATCTCAGAGCATCCTAGCACCATTAGGTGCCAAAACTTGACCTACCCAGTTGCGGCCCACTTTTTGGAGGCAGGCCACTCGATTTCGTCTCTGCGTTATATTGGCATCGAACATGTCACCCTCCCTAGGAGAGGGGGTGACCTTGATAATTTATTGTTAAAACGAGAGGCTGCCTGGATCTTTAACTTAAAGACCCTTGCTCCCTTCGGTCTCAACGTGAACTTTGATCTGAAGCCATTCTTGTGATTGTTGTGACTTTGCCATTGTGGTTGTTTGTAGGCTTTTGTGGTCTTAAGTGAGTCTATGATCGCATGCTATCCATTTGTATTTATTGTATGCTGCTCTTTCTATGCCATTTTAATATTTGAGAAATTAACCAATGATATTAGGCCACGATTACAGACACCTGTGTGTCTTGACACTATATAAACCAGTCATCCCGCAGTGTCTGTGATTGTACCCTGATGAAGACAGCTTGCCTGTCGAAACGTTGGTAAATTAAATATTTTTGCATCTGAGCTCCTAGAGTGTGCGGCTCTCCTTTATTTTTAAATTAACATGTCATTGGACACAAAAGGCACCGGATTGTAGGAAAGACCCACCTATTGTTATACCCTCTGAGACAAAGAACTGGGTCAACTGGGTTCAATTAGAATCACTCACAGATGATCATAATAACAGAAAAGGCACAAAGAATCAGTAATGGTGTCAATTTCTATCACTGCACTTTTTATTCATAAAGTCACACTTGACTCATCTCTCCTTTGTGGACATCCTCACTGAACTGTAAGTCACACCAGTGTAGATGCCGTTGGATGGGAAGACCAGCTGACTGCCATTCATGCAGGTCACTTTGACTGTGGAAGGTCGATATTTGCTTTCCCAATTGTGATCTCAACATCCATGGTCTTCCCTGGCGGGATCTTCAGGTTGATGGTACCCGATTCTGTTATGGTCTCTGTCTTCTGCAGGCTGGTGGATTGCTCCACTCCCACGGTCAAGCTGAACCCTGATGACCCCTCGACCAGATCTGGGATCCCCGCTTTGACCGACACACTCAAGGTGGATTCTATCTTGTTGCTGACGGACCAGGAGGAAGTCTTGGTCAGGGTCTTGCTGTATGTAATGGACTTTTCTAGAACCAAGGAGGTGTCGTTCTGGTGAGACACGGATTTCACATATTCTGGGGTCACCTAAAATCAACACAAAGATAAAAGTTGTTCAAACAAGAAAAAGCCAATTTAATAACTGATATAGATTTTTAGAAAGCCAACAAAAATAACAGGTGTGTGTGCTTGCTATCTTGGACTGATGCGTACGAGTAAAGGTAAAAAAAACATTTAAAAAAAAGGTGTTGGGGCTATTTTACTGACCAAGGCCAATTAAACATAAGGCATGACTGTCCTAGAAATGAGATGCCTGATGAATGTCGACCCCCATATTGGATTACATGTTTTAAAGTGGACAGCCCCCTTAATGTTAGAGCATCGGTAGAGTTTTCCTGAGCTGTCTACACACACCTGGGGTTTGAAGAGGGACAGGGTGGGATACTCCATGTCAGTCATTACGGACGACTTGATAGTTTTGATGAAGAGGAAGCCCATGCAGTCGATGTCCGAGCCAGACCTGCCCTGCAGCCCCAGGCAGATTCCGGATCCCACATCTATGGTGTACTCAGTCTTCAGTTCCCAGCTGGTCATTTTTTCAAAGAATTGACGGTTCTGACTCGTCATGAACTTGATGGCACCCAGACGTGTGCCGGCGCCGTTACCCCACAGAGACAGCTTGGTGATGCGCTCGCCGAGGTTGAACTCAAACTCATTGAAAGTGTCAGCATCTCCAAAAGTCGCTACTTTCCCGTCGGTCAGCTCCGCCCGCACAGCTTTCACCTGCGAGCCTCCCACCGCCACTCCAATCTTCTTGAGGGTGGCACCGTTGTCCATGCCATGGAATTCAAAGGAAGTGCCTCCTCCACCACCGATCAAATGCAGTGTGGCTGCCATGTGTGTGCACGTCACGTAACCTCAAATACAAATTTGTACAGATCAATTTAAGAATCCTCCAACTCAAAGGAACTGATTCAGACATTCAAAGCCACAGAGTCCCTCTCCTACTCCCAGCACCTCCCCACTCTACCTCCTGCTGTTTCTTCCTGATCAACACCATGGAGTCCCTCTCCTACTCCCAGCACCTCCCCACTCTACCTCCTGCTGTTTCTTCCTGATCAACACCATGGAGTCCCTCTCCTACTCCCAGCACCTCCCCACTCTACCTCCTGCTGTTTCTTCCTGATCAACACCATGGAGTCCCTCTCCTACTCCCAGCACCTCCCCACTCTACCTCCTGCTGTTTCTTCCTGATCAACACCATGGAGTCCCTCTCCTACTCCCAGCACCTCCCCACTCTACCTCCTGCTGTTTCTTCCTGATCAACACCATGGAGTCCCTCTCCTACTCCCAGCACCTCCCCACTCTACCTCCTGCTGTTTCTTCCTGATCAACACCATGGAGTCCCTCTCCTACTCCCAGCACCTCCCCACTCTACCTCCTGCTGTTTCTTCCTGATCAACACCATGGAGTCCCTCTCCTACTCCCAGCACCTCCCACTCTACCTCCTGCTGTTTCTTCCTGATCAACACCATGGAGTCCCTCTCCTACTCCCAGCACCTCCCCACTCTACCTCCTGCTGTTTCTTCCTGATCAACACCATGGAGTCCCTCTCCTACTCCCAGCACCTCCCCACTCTACCTCCTGCTGTTTCTTCCTGATCAACACCATGGAGTCCCTCTCCTTCACCCAGCACCTCCCCACTCTACCTCCTGCTGTTTCTTCCTGATCAACACCATGGAGTCCCTCTCCTACTCCCAGCACCCCCCCACTCTACCTCCTGCTGTTTCTTCCTGATCAACACCATGGAGTCCCTCTCCTACTCCCAGCACCTCCCCATTCTACCTCCTGCTGTTTCTTCCTGATCAACACCATGGAGTCCCTCTCCTACTCCCAGCACCTCCCCACTCTACCTCCTGCTGTTTCTTCCTGATCAACACCATGGAGTCCCTCTCCTACTCCCAGCACCTCCCCACTCTACCTCCTGCTGTTTGTTCCTGATCAACACCATGGAGTCCCTCTCCTACTCCCAGCACCTCCCCACTCTACCTCCTGCTGTTTCTTCCTGATCAACACCATGGAGACCCTCTCCTACTCCCAGCACCTCCCCACTCTACCTCCTGCTGTTTGTTCCTGATCAACACCATGGAGTCCCTCTCCTTCACCCAGCACCTCCCCACTCTACCTCCTGCTGTTTGTTCCTGATCAACACCATGGAGTCCCTCTCCTACTCCCAGCACCTCCCCACTCTACCTCCTGCTGTTTCTTCCTGATCAACACCATGGAGTCCCTCTCCTACTCCCAGCACCTCCCCACTCTACCTCCTGCTGTTTCCTCCTGATCAACACCATGGAGACCCTCTCCTACTCCCAGCACCTCCCCACTCTACCTCCTGCTGTTTCTTCCTGATCAACACCATGGAGTCCCTCTCCTACTCCCAGCACCCCCCCACTCTACCTCCTGCTGCTTCTTCCTGATCAACACCATGGAGTCCCTCTCCTACTCCCAGCACCTCCCCACTCTACCTCCTGCTGTTTCTTCCTGATCAACACCATGGAGTCCCTCTCCTACTCCCAGCACCTCCCCACTCTACCTCCTGCTGCTTCTTCCTGATCAACACCATGGAGTCCCTCTCCTACTCCCAGCACCTCCCCACTCTACCTCCTGCTGTTTCCTCCTGATCAACACCATGGAGTCCCTCTCCTACTCCCAGCACCTCCCCACTCTACCTCCTGCTGTTTCCTCCTGATCAACACCATGGAGTCCCTCTCCTACTCCCAGCACCTCCCCATTCTACCTCCTGCTGTTTCCTCCTGATCAACACCATGGAGTCCCTCTCCTACTCCCAGCACCTCCCCATTCTACCTCCTGCTGTTTCTTCCTGATCAACACCATGGAGTCCCTCTCCTACTCCCAGCACCTCCCCACTCTACCTCCTGCTGTTTCCTCCTGATCAACACCATGGAGTCCCTCTACTACTCCCAGCACCTCCCCACTCTACCTCCTGCTGTTTCTTCCTGATCAACACCATGGAGTCCCTCTCCTACTCCCAGCACCTCCCCACTCTACCTCCTGCTGTTTCTTCCTGATCAACACCATGGAGTCCCTCTCCTACTCCCAGCACCTCCCCATTCTACCTCCTGCTGTTTCTTCCTGATCAACACCATGGAGTCCCTCTCCTACTCCCAGCACCTCCCCATTCTACCTCCTGCTGTTTCCTCCTGATCAACACCATGGAGTCCCTCTCCTACTCCCAGCACCTCCCCATTCTACCTCCTGCTGTTTCTTCCTGATCAACACCATGGAGTCCCTCTCCTACTCCCAGCACCTCCCCACTCTACCTCCTGCTGTTTCTTCCTGATCAACACCATGGAGTCCCTCTCCTACTCCCAGCACCCCCCCCACTCTACCTCCTGCTGTTTCTTCCTGATCAACACCATGGAGTCCCTCTCCTACTCCCAGCACCTCCCCACTCTACCTCCTGCTGTTTCTTCCTGATCAACACCATGGAGTCCCTCTCCTACTCCCAGCACCTCCCCACTCTACCTCCTGCTGTTTCTTCCTGATCAACACCATGGAGTCCCTCTCCTACTCCCAGCACCTCCCCATTCTACCTCCTGCTGTTTCTTCCTGATCAACACCATGGAGTCCCTCTCCTACTCCCAGCACCTCCCCATTCTACCTCCTGCTGTTTCTTCCTGATCAACTTGGTGACTTATATGTAATGAAACATGTTGTTGTGTAAGTGAGCAAGTCTCTATGCACTTCTAAAATTAATTCTGATGTTGCTATAATTACGAAGAATCATGATGAATATGAATGTTAGATTCCACTTCAGAATGTGAGTTGGTTATGGTGCTGGAACTCACCTTACCAAACAAAGTTACCGCTTTGAAATATCTGAAAGAATAAAGATTGCATTTTATTAATTAATATATAACAATATTCATTAACACAGGCTACAGTATTCACAGGTATGCATTAATATATTATGACACTGTCTAATATAGAACAGGGTCTGTCAACCTTTTAATTAGTTGGTCAAAATAAATATGTAGCTCTCAAATATTCCTCATATATCAAGATTAGTTATATAGGGACATTGTGTACTTACATGCAATGTTATGCAGTCCTCAGTGTTAAGGATGACTATAGAACATCTTGATGGAAGAAAACTGATTGGTTCCGAGATTCCGAGTGAAGTTCAATTGTTTAACATCAAAGATGCATCAGTGGATACGTGTCTCTGGAGTGGAGAAGCACTCTCTTATAAAGCAGCAAAACTCCCCCCATGTCCATGCAATGATGTGCGTCAGTAGTTTTCTATTAAATTGACACAAACCCTTTGACCCTGATTAAGACATTTTATTGTGCTAATCATGACAAACGTGTTTTAACCACTCTTGGCACCACTTCCTCTTCTTGCTGATTAGCCAGAGAGCATATTTGTGGTTTCCAGTCACTTGCCCAAACATGTTCATTAATGTGCAACAACACCTTTCTCTTCCCAAACTATACACTCTTAGCAAAAAAGGTACTATCTAGAACTTGCCTTCTTCGGGGTAGGTGGCAGCATTTTCATTTTTGGATAAATAGCATGCCCAAATTCAACTGCCTGCTACTCATTCCCAGAATATACAATATGCATATTATTAGTAGATTTAGATAGAAAACACTCTGAAGTTTCTAAAACTGTTTGAATCATGTCTGTGAGTATAACAGAACTTATGTAGCAGGCAAAACCCCGATCCGATTTTTTTTCTTTTTGAGGTTACATAGTAAGTCTTAACTCGTTCAAAAAAACAAATATTCTGAACCTACATTGCAGTGCCGTGACCCAGATTCGAACCGGGGTTGCTGCGACCACAACGCAGCGTACTAACCACTATACGATCACGGCTGGCTACAAGAGGTGGCTTTGTAGAGTCTACTTAGGCTGTGAAAGTGATGTGCACAAGCTGGCTAAACTCTTTTCATTTTGGTCTCGATAATGAATAAACTGAAGAAACAGTCAAGCTTTACACAGTCGGTACTTTTTAACTCCCTCAAAAAGTGCCCTTTTTCCACGACATTGGAATATCTCAATTGCACCCTCCTCACGTCTTCTCTAATTCCATTGGTGAGAATACCTGAGTGCCCTCCCCTCTGACCTTCTCCACCAATGTGTACAATGAAATGCTTGAAACGGTACTGCTGAGATTTGAACTCAGGATCTCCTGTTTACTTGACAGGCGCTTTAACCAACTAAGCCACAGCACCCATAAAGGTGATGTCTGTTGCAGATGTGAACACCCAAACCTATTTGATCAAACCAGTCTCATTCATTTAACCCATATCTCTGTCTAGCAAAATCACATCACAAAAGAGGGGTCATTTACTAATATTGGAATCAATACGGACACCTTCAACTGTCTAGCAACAGGGTTTCTTAAGCTATGTTTTGGGACGCAAAGTAGGCCTTAGCATGTGAGTGGCAGTGTTGGCAAATCCTCAGTAAGGAAAGTAGCTGTTGGCTGTCCTAAAAGTAGCTAGAAGTCGCTAAATGACATCATTACATAATTTGCATAATTGTCCAAGTGGATGTAATTGTGATTGACGCTGTAGGAGAGAGGAATAATGTCATGGGAGAGACAAAAAGTGAGTAAAAAACACCCTAAATATGTTTAGAACTACAAATGAACTTTCTTCTGTCGATTCTTGTTTTTTTTTCTGAATACTCACTAAATTTCGCGACAGAGTCGCTAAGTTGGCAACAGTGGTGAGAGGTGGGTAGCGAGATATCAGTAAACATTTGTAATCATATACTATTTCTCTAAATTATGGTAATTCAAGGACAGTACATTTTTCATTTGGGTCTCGACATGAATAAACTCAAGAACCTCTGACATGGATTCTTAAACTATGGTTTGGGACCAAAAACGGTTATTAACATGTGATAGGTGGATCGCGAGATATGAGTAAACATTCAGAATCATACACTATTTTTTCAGAATTTTGGTCGTTCGAGGACACAGCATTTCTCAATTGGCTCTAGGGGCTTAAAAATGGTCAAAACCTCTGAAACAGCAGATGAATCAGTTAATGTAAGTAATTAACCTACAATGTGCTGGGGGACTTTGTCAAATGGCAGAGTTGCTGAGTTTCTTAGCTGACATAGTATGTCTTAACTCGTTCAAAAAAACAAAACCTCTGAAACAGCAGATGAATCAGTTAACAGACGTTTTTATTGATTAGCATCTGGGATAATGTATCCAAGTCTTTACTGTGTTGTAGTGTTAACAAATTGCATATCTGGTTTCATTGAACATCTACATAGGTTTGGAAAACTAATTATCACTTATCAACGGCTATGGATGAGAAAGTGTTGTTCTCAGAACGTTCAACTGCATTGGCCTAACACCTAATATTGAATTGCACCCGACCTTTTGCAGTTGAACGTTCTGAGAATGGCACATTCTCCTCCATTGCCAATTGGTAATTAATGCTTCCGCATTGTGCTGTTAATTTCTGATAGTTTTCAAAACCTATGTAGATGTCCAGTGAAATTAGATATGCAAATTGTTGACACTACAGCACAGTAAAGACTTGGATACTGTAAGGGGTGCGTACTGGCGGCAGAGAAGTCAGACGCAGGAGAGCAAAAACTGTGTTTCCAACGGCTCAGTTTAATAATAAAACCCCACCGGAAACCAGAACAATTAATAAATTGGTACAAAACCCGACGGACACCAGACATAACGATCACAAGCACTTACAATAAACAATACCGGACAAGGACATGGGGGGGAACAGAGGGTTAAATACACAACATGTAATTGATGGAATTTAAACCAGGTGTGTAGGAAGACAAGACAAAACACATGGAAAATGAACGGTGGATCGGCGATGGCTAGAAGACAGGTGACGTCGACCGCCGAACGTCGCCCGAACAAGGAGAGGGATCGACTTCGGGGGAAGTCGTGACAGATACATTATCCCTACTGCTAATTAATAAATAAATAAAATTCACGCTCAACAGTTTCCCTTGTGTATTAAGAACTGTGGGAAGCAATGGAGTCAACATGGGCCAGCACCCCTGTGGAATGCTTTTGGCACATTGTAGAGGCCATTTGACAAATTGAGACTGTTTTGAGGGCGATGGGGGTGTGGGGGGCGTAACCAGTGGCGATTTTTGCATGTAAATCTTGGTGGGGATACTACACAACACAACACTAAACAATACATTAATTGCACTATAACGGTGGCGAAGGGTGCCCAGAAACTGTTAGGGCCTACATAAAGCTGTCCCAACAGCAGAGTACCAACAGCAGTTCCAACATCTTACCACTACTACACCTGGCATCAGTGGAGCCTTGTCTGGCAGTGAAACAGTTCATTCAGCCTTATTTACTGCCTTTTAAAAAAACATAGCTGATATAGCAGACTTGCTTAAACAAATGTGGTTTCTAATGACAATTGAGATGTATAAACTATGACGCATTCAATATAACTATTTGTTTAGCACTTTTGAAATGTACAGTGACAGAATTCAAAACATGGGCCGTTCTTATAGTGTTCTCTCTGTACACCAAGTCAGAACCATAGGATAAATAAAAGGGGCATATAAGCAGACAATTAAAATGAAATTAATCCCAGATTTGTGATCACACAGCCACACCACTGAATAGCAGGCTAGTGATTGCTTTCCAATGTTGCAGTTAGCCATTGTCACTGATTCCTTCCAAACCACTCATTGTTGATTTTACGATTTCCAACTTGTTGTGTAATGTTTATGTCCAATGGCGGATGAGAACCAATACGTTTTATCTATAATTTATCTTCATTTTTTCTCTTCATTTGACAAGGATTAAAAAGGATTTGCCAGTAGATTGTCAACTTGATTCATGATGATGACTGCTAGCTACGATTTTGAATGTATGATGTTGACATGATCACTCCAATCAAAGCTACTGTACATATAACGTGATTTGACATAATTTAATCAGTGGTCAATGACCTTGAGCCTTCGGGGATGGGCACTTCTAATGTAACTCTATAGCAGCACCAAAGGGGCTAGAATTTTCTTGCTCTACCCTTAGACTTGACGGTGACGTTGTGTTCCCATGAGTGACAGAACACTGTGCCAATCACGGCGCAACGCTCCGTATTTTCTGATGACTTGCCCCACCACCACAGGAAGCACTGAGCTAGGCTGAAATACCTGCATTTTGGAGCTGCCTTAATCAAGAAAACAAAAAAGATACCATGTTTTTATGCAGGCTTTATTAACTCAATTATATATATATATTTTACATTGTTTGAAAACTGATATGTGACACGTATTAATTCCAAACTAACATAAAAAACAGACAAGCCCCCCCCCCCCAAAAAAAATGACGGGTCGCCACTGGGTGTAACTAAATATTAAGAAATTGTTCCTAATGTTTGGTATACTCAGTGTAGGGCTATTAGGTTGATTTTGTGCTCTCAAAACAGTGAGTTTATAAAAATTCTTCCTCAAGAGAATTGTATTATTGAAAATGAAAGAGTTGGGAATGTTGTTCCCTTGTCATATAAATGCTACATGTACTATCAATATAGAATAAAACATATTTTCCAGATGGTATTTTGGGGATTATTTTTCGCAAATGTTTGGTCACGACAGACAACCTGGTTCAATTTAGGTCCCGAGGCAAAACCAGTTCAGACCCACTGCTGAGATTCGAACTCAGGATGTCCTCTTTACCGTTGATACATTATTGATTGCGGGTCTGAAAAGCAACACATATTTTTTATTGAAACAGAATCTTATTTATTTAACCCATATCTTTGTCCAGCAAAAGAAAATATCCTGAAAGTTTAAGAACCTCTGGACTTGCAAATTAATCAAATGTATTAACTTCTTATGGCTGCAGGAACAGTATTGAGTAGCTTGGATGAAAGGTGCCCAGAGTAAACGGCCTGCTCCTCAGTCCCAGTTACTAATATATGCATATTATTATTAGTATTGGATAGAAAACACTCGGAAGTTTCTAAAACTGTTTGAATTATGTCTGTGAGTATAAAAGAACTCATATGGCAGGCAAAAACCTGAGAAAGAATCCAAACAGGAAGTGGAAATTCTGAGGCTGGTAGAGTTTCAACCAAGATCCCATTGAAATCACAGCGAGATATGAATGAGTATTCACTTCCTACGGCTTCCACTAGATGTCAACAGTCTGTAGAACTTTGTCTGATGACTCTAATGTGAAGGGGGGCCGAAGGAAACAGGAATGAGTCACCACTGCCATGAGGTGAACATTCTTTGACCACGCTCGTTCACGTGAGAGGCAGCTCCGTTCCATCGCTCATCTGAAGTCAATGTAATTCTCCGGTTGGAACGTTATTCAAGATATATGTTAACAACATTCTAAAGATTGATTCAATACATCGTTTGACATGTTTCTACTGACTGTTACGGAACTTTTGGACATTTCGTCAGGTTTTAGTGAACGCGCTTCGTGACTTTGGAATTGTTTACCAAACGCGCTAACCAAAGTAGCTAATTGGACATAAATAACGGACATTATCGAACAAATCAAGCATTTATTGTGGACCTGGGATTCCTGGGAGTGCATTCTGATGAAGATCATCAAAGGTAAGGGAATATTTATCATGTAATTTCTGGTTTCTGTTGACTCCAACATGGCGGCTAATTTGGCTATTGTTCTGAGCTCCGTCTCAGATTATTGCATGGTTTCCTTTTCTGTAAAGTTTTTTTGAAATCTGACACAGCGGTTGCATTAAGGAGAGGTATATCTATAATTCCATGTGTATAACTTGTATTATCATCTACATTTATGATGAGTATTTCTGTTGAAACGATGTGGCTATGCAAAATCACTTGATGTTTTTGGAACTAGTGAATGTAACGCGCCAATGTAAACTCAGATTTTTTTATATAAATATGAACTTTATCAAACAAAACATACATGTATTGTGTAACATGAAGTCCTATGAGTGTCATCTGATGAAGATCATCAAAGGTTAGTGATTAATTTTATCTCTATTTCTGCTTTTTGTGACTGCGATCTTTTGCTGGAAAAATGCCTGTGCTTATTGTGGTTTGGTGTGACCTAACATAATCGTTTGTAGTGCTTTCGCTGAAAAGCATATTTGAAATCGGACACTTTGGTGGGATCGCGTCTGATGTGGATGGGCAAAATCAACATGCGCGCGATGGCGCATGCGAGCGCCTGGTCTAGTCAGCATGTTAGCCTTACCAGTTAGATTAAACAGAACGTTTTAACTTCAAAATACAGCCCATTTGCCATTGTGTATCGCAATGCTGTGACTCGGATTTAAATCCGGGGTTGCAGAGTACTAATCACTATACGATCACAGCGAGCTACCAGAGCTTGATTGTAGAGATGAGATACTGGGCTACTCAAACTGGCACTGTGACATGTACAAGCTGGCTAAATGCTTGAGTTGTTAGCCAGTTCAGCTAATGTCACAGTTTGTAGTTAGATTTACAGTTTAGATTACACAGTTAGTGCATTTTAACTCATTCGAAAAGAGCCCTTTTGTCGTGACATTGGGAGAATCTCAATTGCATACTCCGCTTTCCTCTCTCCTCCCCTCCTTCTCCAAACTCCTTCTCCTCCCCGGGTGAACATATTACATTTTTTTACCCCCTTTTTCTACCCAATTTCATGATTATGATCTTGTCTCATCGCTGCAACTCCCCAACAGGCTCAGGAGAGGCAAAGGTCAAGTCATGCATCCTCCGAAACATGACCCACCAAGCCACGCGTCTAAACAACCACTCAACCCAGAGGCCAGCTGCACCAATGTGTCAGAAGAAACACCATTCAACTGACAACAGCCTGCAGGCACCCGACCCGCCACAAGGAGACTCTAGAGTGCAATGAGCCAAGTAAGACCCAACCAGCCAAACACTCCCCTGGGCCAATTGTGCGACACCCTATGGGGCTCCCGGTCACGACTGGGATCGAACGCCAGGCTGTAGTGACGCCACAACACTGCGTGTGCCTTGGATCACTGCGCCCCTCAGGAGGCACACATTTAGATTTTTGCCCTAGCACTAAACATCTGATTCAAATAACCAACTAATTATCAAGCTTTGATTATTTGAATCAGCTGTGTAGTGCAAGGGCAAATACCAAATTGTGCACCCAGCTGGGGGGCCCAGCTACCATGATCAGGGGGAATTTGGCAGAGTTGTCTAGTTATTTAGCTTTCACGGTAAGTTTTAACTAGTTCAGAATACAGCCCTTTAGCCATGACATTGTGTAATGCAATGCCATGATCAGGACTCGAATCTGCTGCAGCCACAAGACAGAGTACTAACCTCTATACTATCACCGCGAGCTACCTGAACTTGAGCATTAGGGGGAGATATTGGGCAACTCAATAATACAGTGATGTGGACAAGCCACAGGGGAACACTCTGGCTAAATGTCAACGTTTGCTTGTTAGCTAGCTCACTTAAAAGGAGTCCTCCTCACCTCCTTCTCAAAACCCATTGGACAAGAAACCCAGAGATCCCGCACCTCTAACCTTCTCCACCAATGAGATTCAAACTCAGGAGCTCCTGTTTTCGAGACAGGCACTTCAATCAGCTAAGCCACAGCGCTCACAGTGTAGGTACATTATATTTTGTGAGTGGGAAATACCACACATATTTTGAATCGAAACAGAATCTTATTTATTTAACCCATATCTCTTTCCAGAAAAATAAAATGGAAAAAAATAAAAAATAATCCTAATATTGGAATCGATACAGACACCTTCGATTTGACTAGCAACAGGGTTTCTTAAACTATGGGTTGTAACCCAAAGTGGGCCTTGAGCATGTGAGAGGTGGGGCGCGAGATATGAGTAAACATTTCTAATCACACACTATTTCTTCTTAATTTGGGTCGATCGAGGACAGTACATTTCTCACTTGAGTCTCAAGCTGAATAACCTGAAGAAACTCTGATATAGAGAGTTAGGCCAGGTTCTAGAACGGCCGCCATGTTGGCGCCCATATAGAACTTTGTTCATGAAATGTTGGTGATGTAACAATATGTCATGTTGGTGATGTAACAATATGTCATGTTGATGATGTAACAATATGTCATGTCGGTGATGTAACAATATGTCATGTTGGTGATGTAACAATACGTCATGTTGGTGATGTAACACTATGTCATGTTGGTGATGTAACAATACGTAATGTTGATGATGTAACAATATGTCATGTTGGTGATGTAACACTACGTCATGTTGGTGATGTAACAATACGTTATGTTGGTGATGTAACAATATGTCATGTTGGTGATGTAACACTATGTCATGTTGGTGATGTAACAATACGTCATGTTGGTGATGTAACACTACGTCATGTTGGTGATGTAACACTATGTCATGTTGGTGATGTAACAATACGTCATGTTGGTGATGTAACACTATGTCATGTTGGTGATGTAACAATACGTTATGTTGGTGATGTAACAATATGTCATGTTGGTGATGTAACAATATGTCATGTTGATGATGTAACAATATGTCATGTCGGTGATGTAACACTATGTCATGTTGGTGATGTAACAATATGTCATGTTGATGATGTAACAATATGTCATGTTGGTGATGTAACACTATGTCATGTTGGTGATGTAACAATACGTCATGTTGGTGATGTAACACTACGTCAAGTTGGTGATGTAACAATATATCATGTTGGTGATGTAACAATACGTCATGTTGGTGATGTAACAATATGTCATGTTGGTGATGTAACAATATGTCATGTTGGTGATGTAACAATATGTCATGTTGGTGATGTAACAACATGTCATGTTGGTGATGTAACAATATGTCATGTTGGTGATGTAACACTATGTCATGTTGGTGATGTAACAATATGTCATGTTGATGATGTAACAATATGTCATGTCGGTGATGTAACACTATGTCATGTTGGTGATGTAACAATACGTCATGTTGGTGATGTAACACTACGTCATGTTGGTGATGTAACAATACGTAATGTTGATGATGTAACAATATGTCATGTTGGTGATGTAACACTACGTCATGTTGGTGATGTAACAATACGTTATGTTGGTGATGTAACAATATGTCATGTTGGTGATGTAACACTACATCATGTTGGTGATGTAACAATACGTCATGTTGGTGATGTAACAATACGTTATGTTGATGATGTAACACTATGTCATGTTGGTGATGTAACACTACGTCATGTTGGTGATGTAACAATACGTCATGTTGGTGATGTAACACTACGTCATGTTGGTGATGTAACAATACGTCATGTTGGTGATGTAACAATACGTCATGTTGGTGATGTAACAATATGTCATGTTGGTGATGTAACAATATGTCATGTTGATGATGTAACAATTACGTCATGTTGGTGATGTAACAATACGTCATGTTGGTGATGTAACAATATGTCATGTTGATGATGTAACAATATGTCATGTTGATGATGTAACACTACGTCATGTTGGTGATGTAACAATACGTCATGTTGGTGATGTAACAATATGTCATGTTGGTGATGTAACAATATGTCATGTTGGTGATGTAACAATTACGTCATGTTGGTGATGTAACAATACGTCATGTTGGTGATGTAACAATACGTCATGTTGATGATGTAACAATATGTCATGTTGGTGATGTAACACTACGTCATGTTGGTGATGTAACAATACGTTATGTTGGTGATGTAACAATACGTCATGTTGGTGATGTAACACTATGTCATGTTGATGATGTAACAATTATGTCATGTTGGTGATGTAACAATACGTCATGTTGGTGATGTAACAATATGTCATGTTGGTGATGTAACAATATGTCATGTTGGTGATGTAACACTACGTCATGTTGGTGATGTAACAATACGTCATGTTGGTGATGTAACAATACGTCATGTTGGTGATGTAACAATATGTCATGTTGGTGATGTAACAATATGTCATGTTGGTGATGTAACAATATGTCATGTTGGTGATGTAACAATATGTCATGTTGATGATGTAACAATATGTCATGTTGGTGATGTAACAATATGTCATGTTGGGGATGTAACACTACGTCATGTTGGTGATATAACAATACGTTATGTTGGTGATGTAACAATATGTAATGTATTGATGTTCCCGATGAAATGACCCTGTCACGATCTTTCAAGATCGAACCCAGAAGCAGACCAGGACAAGGAGCGTAGGAAGAAGGTGAGTATTTATTTACAGTGAAATGTGAAAAGGTAGATATATCCAGATGGCGTAGCGGGCAGCGGTGGTGAGTAGATGAGAGGAAATAGGTAAATCCAATGTAGTAGCAGAATCCTCTGTCAACCAGGCGGGAATGGAGTGAATGATCCAGGTGAGTAACTGAAGACAAAACAAACGGAGGTAAGTTCAAGGTAAGCAATACGTAAATGAAAACAACAAAACAAATTCTATCCAACTGGAGTCTGGTACTCAGGCACAACATACTGTTCATGGCTAACGATCCGGCAGGGAATGGAAGTCAGGTCAGAGCTTTTGAAGGGTAGAGATGATGATCAGGACAGGTGTGCAGATTACTGACGGGAAACAGGTGCGGGTGAAATCAATCTCCCAATGAGCTAATTCGCCCGGCAACCAGACAGGGTGCGTTCCAGGACACCTGAAACACACTCCAGGACAGACACACAGGCAAACCCAGACTCAGGAAGCGGGATTCGTGACAGTACCCCCCCTCCGACGAACGCCACCGGGCGGACTACCTGGAGCGCCAGGATGGAGGCGGTAGAAGTCACGAATCAGGTCGTCATCCAGAATCTGTCGCCGAGGAATCCAACTCCTCTCCTCTGGACCATATCCTTCCCAGTCCACTAGAAACTGGTACCCTCGACCCCGCCGTCTGGAGTCCATGATGCGGCGCACCGTGTAGACAGGACCACCTCCGATCATCCGAGGAGGAGGAGGACGAGGAGGAGGAGGCAACAGAGGACTGAGGTGAACCGGCTTGAGACAGGAGACATGAAAAGTGGGATGCACTCTAAGTGTTGCAGGCAACTTGAGTCGAACCACCACAGGATTTATGATTCTCTCCACTACAAACGGACCAATGAACTTAGGTGACAACTTCCTTGACTCCGTCCGTAGAGGAAGATCCCGTGTAGCCAACCAAACCTTATCTCCAACCGTATAAGCTGGGGCAGGAATACGGCGACGGTTCGCCTGTATCTGATACCGGTCAGAAACTCTAAGGAGAGCCTTCCTGGCCCGATGCCAGGTCCGGTGGCAACGACGAATATGGGTCTGGACAGAGGGAACCGAGAGATCCCTCTCCTGAGAAGGAAACAAAGGAGGTTGGTATCCGTAAAGGCATTGGAAGGGGGACATCCCCGTGGCAGATGAAGGAAGGGTATTATGGGCATACTCAACCCAGGGTAATTGAGATGACCAAGAGGTGGGATCAGAGGAGACAAGACAACGCAGCGTGGACTCCATCTTCTGGTTGGCTCTCTCCGCTTGACCATTAGATTGTGGGTGAAATCCAGAAGTGAGACTGACTGTAGCTCCAATGGCCAAACAGAAGGATTTCCAGACAGCAGAGGTAAACTGAGGACCACGGTCAGACACAATGTCACTGGGCAATCCGTGAACCCTGAAAACCTCCCTGACCAGGATCTCGGACGTCTCCGTAGCCGATGGAAGCTTGGAGAGAGGAACAAAATGAGCAAACTTGCTGAATCTGTCCACAATGGTCAGAATGACCGTGTTCCCAACAGAAGGGGGCAATCCCGTGACAAAATCCAGGGCCAGATGCGACCAAGGTCGCCGAGGAATAGGTAGGGGGTGAAGAAGCCCAGAGCTGGGCCGATTGGTACTCTTGTTCTGGGCACAAACAGGACATGCGGCAACAAACCTCCGGGTATCTTCTCCCATGGCAGGCCACCAAAAACGTCTGCGCAGTAGTGCCATAGTCCGAGCAACGCCAGGGTGACAAGCTATCTTGCTGGCGTGGGACCACTGAAGGACAGCAGAACGGACCGACTCGGGTACGAACAACCGACCGGGTGGACCGTTACCGGGGCCGGGCTGCGTCCGAAGGGCCGCCATCACATCCTCCTCTATCCTCCATGTAACGGCTCCCACGACAACATTCTGGGGAAGAATCGTCTCAGTCTTGACCCCACTCTCCTCCGTCTTAGAGAACATCCGGGACAGGGCGTCCGCCTTCCCGTTCTTAGACCCAGGTCGGAACGTCAGGGAAAAATTGAAACGTCCAAAAAACAAGGCCCACCTAGCCTGACGGGCGTTGAGACGTTTAGCCGATTGTACGTAAGCCAGATTCTTGTGGTCAGTCCAGACCACAAACGGTTGCTCCGCTCCCTCCAACCAGTGCCGCCACTCCTCCAAGGCAAGCTTCACAGCGAGAAGCTCCCGGTTACCCACATCGTAGTTTCTTTCAGCTGGAGAAAGACGACCAGAGTAGAAAGCGCAGGGATGGAGTTTACCGTCAGTGGAGCTACGCTGGGACAGGATGGCGCCCACACCCACATCAGAAGCATCCACTTCCACAACGAACTGACGGGAAGTGTCAGGTTGAGAGAGAATCGGGGCGTTGGTGAATCGGCTCTTCAAGTCCAGAAATGCTCGGTCTGCCTCAGGAGTCCAACAGAACTTTCTGGTGCAAGACGTCAGGGCAGTTAAAGGTGCAGCCACCCGGCTGTAGTCACGGATAAACCTCCGATAAAAATTCGCAAACCCCAGGAATCTCTGGAGCTGCAATCTTGTACCGGGCTGGACCCAATCCCGAACCGCCCGAACCTTCTCTTGGTCCATCTTGATCTCTCCCCTGGATATGATGTACCCGAGGAAGGACGTTGTATGGGCGTGAAAATCACACTTCTCCGCCTTCACGAACAGACGGTTCTCCAATAACCGCTGCAGAACCTGCTTGACATGCAGAACGTGGCTAGAAAGCTCCTTTGAGAAGATGAGGATATCATCCAGGTAAACGAACACAAAAATACCAATCATATCTCTCAAAACGTCATTCACCATACTTTGGAACACCGCCGGAGCGTTGGTCAGTCCAAACGGCATCACCTGGTACTCAAAATGTCCCATCGGAGTATTGAACCCAGTCAACCACTCGTCCCCCTCCTTGATCCGAACCAAATGATAAGCATTACGTAAATCAAGCTTCGTAAAAACCGTAGCACCCTGTAAGGAATCGAAAGCCGAGCTCATCAAGGGCAGGGGATACTTGTTCTTAACCGTAATCTCATTCAAACCCCGATAATCAATACACGGTCGAAGAGAACCATCCTTCTTGCTCACAAAAAAAAATCCTGCTCCCAAAGGTGATGACGATGGCCGAATGAGACCTGTAGCTAGAGACTCCTTGATGTAGGTCTCCAAGGCCTCACGTTCCGGTCGAGAGATACTGTATAACCGTCCCTTGGGAAAGGCAGATCCAGGAAACAGATTAATCGCACAATCATAAGGTCGGTGGGGAGGAAGAGACAGAGCCTTCTGTTTACTGAATACCTCACCCAACTCGTGATATGTTTCTGGAACCAGGGACAAATCAGGAGGAGCAGAGTCACTGACCTGACTGGAAACAGCAGGAGAACAGGCAGTCCTAAGGCAGTTAGCATGACACTCAATGTTCCAACTAGTTACCTTCCCTGTCACCCAATCAAACGAGAGATTGTGTTCCTTCAGCCAGGGGTAACCAAGAACCAGAGGAACATGGGGCGAGGACAAAATGAAGAAAGAGATAAACTCTGAATGATTTCCCGACACCAACATCTTAACCGGTTCAGTCCTCATAGTGATCCGTGCCAGACTACTGCCGTTCAGAGTGGTTGCTTCAATGGCTTCCGGCAATTGCTCCTTGGAAAGCCCCAGCTGTTCCACCAAGTCGGCATCCATAAAGTTGCCATCGGCACCTGAATCGATAAAAGCGTTCAGGTCAAAACTCTGATCCTTATTCATAAGGGTCGCAGGAAAACGGGGTCTGACAAGATCCTTGAGAGATTGAAACTGGCTCGCTAAAATTCCTCCCAAATTTAGCGAGCCGGGCAGTTTAACGGGCGCTGTGGACAAGCGGAGTTGTAATGTCCCGATCTACCACAGTAGAAAGAGCTATTGGTCTCACGTCTACGTTGGCGCTCCTCCTTAGTTAGCCCGTGTCGCCCCACTTGCATTGGTTCAGAATCTGGTGGCAAGACTCCTCCACTAATCCCGTGTGGAGAATAACGATCAATACGTCCTGGTTCACCTCCTGAACCGAATGGTAACCGAGTTACAGATTGATTGGATAGACCCCACTGCTTCTCCCTCCTTCTCTCTCGGACTCTATTATCAACCCGAATAGATAAAGCGACCAAGCTGTCTAAGTCACTAGGCTCTGGATAAGAAATCAGCTCATCCTTAAGTTCATCTGACAACCCCTTGTAAAAAACCGCTTGTAGTGACTCCTCATTCCAACCACTCTCCACAGCCAATGTCCTGAACTCAATCATAAAATCTGCCACACTGCGATCTCCTTGGCGAAGAGAGAACAAACGTTTAGCTGCGTCCTTACCTCGGACTGGATGATCAAAAAGCTTCCTCATCTCTCCCGTGAACTCCTGATATGAAGCCGTGCAGGTTCCCTGTCGTTCCCAAACGGCTGAAGCCCATTCCAGAGCTCTTCCACGCAACAGTTCAATAACCAAGGCTATCCTAGCCTTGTCAGTGGCGTAAGAATGGGGCTGTAGATCAAACACTAACCCACACTGCATAAGAAACGAACGGCATTTTCCCAAATCCCCTTCATATTTATCAGGCGTCGGTACCTTGGGTTCACGAAATGGAACCGCTTCAGACACGACAGGTGAGATGGGTGAAACCGGTGGTGAATGAATCACCTGCAAACTGAGCTGATCCTGGACTTGTGTCAAGCTAGCAGATAAATTCTGGATCGAACTCGCTATCTCCTGTAGCGCCGTATTGTGTTGTCCCAATCTCTTCTCCTGCAGGGTAATGGCATGGCAAACGGAGTCCAGGTCCGCTGGGTTCATTACTGGCCGGATCGTTCTGTCACGATCTTTCAAGATCGAACCCAGAAGCAGACCAGGACAAGGAGCGTAGGAAGAAGGTGAGTATTTATTTACAGTGAAATGTGAAAAGGTAGATATATCCAGATGGCGTAGCGGGCAGCGGTGGTGAGTAGATGAGAGGAAATAGGTGAATCCAATGTAGTAGCAGAATCCTCTGTCAACCAGGCGGGAATGGAGTGAATGATCCAGGTGAGTAACTGAAGACAAAACAAACGGAGGTAAGTTCAAGGTAAGCAATACGTAAATGAAAACAACAAAACAAATTCTATCCAACTGGAGTCTGGTACTCAGGCACAACATACTGTTCATGGCTAACGATCCGGCAGGGAATGGAAGTCAGGTCAGGTGTCTATTTTCCTCAAATTTTTCTTTAAATTGTATCATAGCTTTAGGGTCCAAAACGAGTCTGGGACATTACAAATTGTCCAGAGAAAAAGGTTCTTAAAAACGTCACTTGTTGTGCAACACGAGTCCTGGACGCTCAACCTGGAGTTGAGAAGAAAAAAAACGTTAAATTACTCAGTGTTAACTCTATAGACTTCTTAATGATTTATCCCGAATTTTGCTGACAGTGTTAAGCCCTGTTTCAAAGCTTTATTCTCAAATATATAAGCAACATAACATGGTACCCAGGAACTCATTCGCGTCAGGAGTGTTCTCAAGTGATGTGCAGGACCGGAGTCCGTCCCGAGACCGCCGGTGAAGCTTTTTAAGCACGTTTGGCTGTTTACCATCGCTGCGTTTAGATGGCCTGTTATGAAAATATCACCCCTAAATATTGAAGACAAATTCCACAACACTAGTAAAGGAAATAACATTTTAATGTTTAGATGAGACATTTGCCCAGTTTCAGATGATTTAACCAATTTTACAAACTTTTATTTTCTTATAAAATAATAACAAACGGATTAGACTATAGTAGGCCTAATGTGTATTGCAGTATTGTCACACTGCTGGATAATTACACCGTTATAAGACCTGTTAAAACATATTTTAACTCTTGACTTGCAGCCTATTCAACAAGTTATTGTCATAGTCTATTTTATGCTATTTTAGTTGCTATGACTATTTTATGTTCTCTCTAACAGCAACGTCCATTTTTATAATGAAATTATGCTGTTTCGATATTTAGATCAAATTTTAAAATAATTGAAAAACATGTATGCGCTCCTAATATAATTCTCTATAGTCTATACTGAATAATCTTCTAATTAATTATTTCTGAAATTACTGTAAGCACATTTGAGTGTATTCAAATCCATGTAGGCTTACATTTACAATATACTGGAAGAAAAAAAAGCAACTCAACAAAAATGAAATCTCTCTCAATTAGTGTCCTCAGTTGAACTTCGTTTGCTCGCTATATTTTTCAAAGGTTTAATCGTTTTCATCATAAATTATTTCCAGTCACTCTGTGATAAATCATTGATGTGGTAATGATGTTAGAAAACTGGCATGAAATGTCGTGTAGCGCTCTGAAGACACTAAGCCTACAGCTCATCCGTTCTGCCGCGTCAATATAAAGAGACTCTCTTTTCCTCTCATTCATGACTGGATGAATCAGCCAAATATGGCTGCCGAAAATAATGTTCGATTGTGTTGTGAAATGTCTAGTGTGAAAAGCTTGTGACATTGGAGCCAGAAACGGATGTGCCAGTTCATTATTTCGATTTAATTTTTTTTCTTCAGAGTTTATTTGATCACAGTGATGTTTTTGATAGCCAACACATATTTTCAATCAATATGGCTATATATTTATTATAATATTAGTTAATCATTTTTGTTAATTTTTGTTGGTTATAATTTTAGTTCTAAGTTTATTTATTTTAGAAGACAAGTATTTTAAGCCTGTATTTGTTGGTGACGATTTACAAATGATTTTTTTTTGTTAAAGGCTATTTTTATTATATGATATTTTCTTATATTAATTCACAGATGGAAGACAGCTGCAATAAATTCACTTAATATTTGTAAAGCACCTAACATTGTAAGGCATCTTACCATACCAAGAAAAACTCATGCAGAGTCAGGGAAGACATCCATCTTGAATTTCAAACTCAATAATTCAAATCAAATCAAATTGTATTGGTCACATACACATGGTTAGCAGATGTTATTGTGAGTGTAGCGAAATCCTTATGTAGCATGAGTAAAGTTGTGATTTTTTGGTAGGTCTTGTAGTCAGTTCCTATTTAGATAGTAATTTATTAGAAACACAATTTTTGTTGGTTAGAATTTTTGTTCAGAATGTCTTCTAATTTTATTTATTTTAGAAGACACTTCCCTCTGTATTTTAGGCCTGTATTTGGTTGTAACAATTATTAATGCAATTTTAATGCACTTCTACATGTGGATGATGCTTCCTCCTTCTGTTTTAGGCTATTCTCTTAACAAGTCCTGAAAGGTGATTTAATCCTCTCCTTCCACAGGTGCTGCTCTCAGTGCTCTTTCCCCATGTGTAACGGCTTAAGATGTCCTACCAGTGCCTTGTATCCGGGGGAAGAGGTGAAGCGTGACAACAGGCTGGAGGTTAGAATAGGAGGACCCGAGAGGAGGTTCCTGTCCTCCGGCCTAGGACGCCTAATCAAAATCCCATGGCCTTGCATCCTCACTCTCTTGCTCTCTCTCTCACACACACACACACACACACACACACACACACACACACACACACACACACACACACACACACACACACACACACACACACACACACACACACACACACACACACACACACACACACACACACACACACACACACACACACACACAC
Organism: Salvelinus namaycush; assembly: GCF_016432855.1. Taxonomy (NCBI): domain Eukaryota; kingdom Metazoa; phylum Chordata; class Actinopteri; order Salmoniformes; family Salmonidae; genus Salvelinus; species Salvelinus namaycush. The sequence continues at coordinate 47,506,400 of NC_052322.1, forward strand.
ACACTGCTCTGGTTCTACTGCTGCTTCGCGGTCATTGCTGGTTCGTTCCTCCGACCACCTCTAATTCAATCATATCCCTCGGGCCATGGGGACGCATCGCCAGAGGTCCCATCCACTATAAACACATTTAGGGATTATTTATTTTTAGCTTTAGCTCAGTACTCTCCACTCAGTACTCTCCTGTGTTCGGACCCTAGCTAACTGCAGCTACCCCAGATGGTTCTGCTAAGGTGACTGTTTATGGATTCCTGCAGATTGTGGGTTGTAAGTGAAGAAAGGGTTTCTCTCTTGTGGCCTGTCCTTCATTAGGAGAGAGGTATTTATCACAATCAGACTGACTAACGGAGCTTAACCCCTCTGGTCCTCCACACACAGCACTATGCTACTGTTCTGTGATACTGACCAAAAAAAAAGGTTTTATGTCGTTTACATGGAACAAGCAAGTGTAGTCAGAGTATCAGTTACCTTACGCAGCTTCCTCCATAGCTCAGAGTGGACTTTGGTGGGTTTTACCAGGGGCAAATCTGAAATGTCATCCTATTTCCTAAGTAGCATTATGTTTGGCCGGAGACGGTGCCATTTTGGAGACAACGCAGCATTGATGAGTTACTGGCAGAATCTGCTTAGACAAAAACACACTGTAGCCCTTCTCTCAGATGTAGTCCTCTGTGAATGAATGACATTCACTGATTCACTGGACCGCAGTGTATTTGGCCTCATTTGAATAAGAGGTCAGAGAGAGGACAAATCCCCTCATGCCCCCCCCCCCCCCCCCCCCCCCCCACCCCCCTCTCCCTTCATTAACCTATTCTCCACACAAACCCAACTACAACTCCTATTTCCCAGCCTGCACCGCTCTTCCTGTCTGAGTGCTGACCCAGGGGTCGGTAGCTGTCAGTCACATCCCTCAGCTGGCCTCCGAGCCTCTCCTCTCACGAGCCGTTGGCCACAGACTGGGCTCTGTGAGGGGACCTCTGAAGGAAAGGCCCAGGCCGGTCATATGGGATCATCTCTGTGCATTCATGGTGTGTAATTTAATTACCCCTTTCCCTCCTCTTTCTCATGTTTCCTGCTCCTATCCTAATACAAACCCCAGGTTGGACCGACCGTCACCCTGGTCTATAGTGAGAGGAAGGGCTTCAGGGGCTGACAGACAGACAAAGACAGACACATGTCGACAATGTGTATACTCAGGCCAGAGTTTGGGTTAACAGAGTTTGGGTTAATAGTGGGAGTCTCGTGTGAGGATCGACTGACGAGCAGCTTGTCAACTCTCCATCTACATGCTGTTGGAGGATCAGGAGGATCACCCACCGTGTCCATGGAAGGAAGAGGTCAGCTCTTTGGCTTTTCTTTCTTTGCCATTCAACATGATACAATAGGCCTGTTAAAGTCCCGCCTGCTATACTGCTCATCCATAACCTGCTGTACTACTCATTCATAACCAGAGGATATGTGAACCTTTGACCTCCTCTCTTTGTGCTTTGACTGTGTCACATTATTTGAGCAATTGTCTGAAAAAAACTAGTGCCTTGAGATGTGTGAGTGTGCGTGTAGAGAGAGAAAAATAGAGAGAGAGAGAGAGAGAGAGAGGGAGAGAAAAATTGAGAGAGAGAGAATGAGAGAGTGAGAGAGAGAGAGAACCACAACAATAACAAGAAAGTGAATGCAAAAGAGAGAGACAGGAAGCAGCCTATGGCCTGGGGCTATTAAGGTGAGAGGGGAAGGGCTCAGAAGGTTGGGGTCACCCTGCTTGGCTCTCTGTTTGTCTGTCTGTGCCTTAAGCCAGGACTAAAACCACAACCATGGAGGGCAGCAAGGAAGTGGAGAGGGTCGGGACAAGGCAGGGGGAGGAGAGTGCAGGGGAGCCCTTATCCAGTATCGGGCAGAGAAGGGGGAAGGGGCAGGAGAAGGGAGCCCTGGGACTCCCAACAGGCTGAACTGATTTCCTGTGTGGTGTCATGCCAAGGGTAGGTTCAGATCAGAGAACCGACCAGGGCTTTAGGCTTTAGAACCCAGTGACGTGTGGTGAGGTCTGAGGCCGTTTTGGTACTTTCTATTGAGCTTCATAAAGGCTCATAAAGCAGATTTCTGCTACGGTGTTTATTGCTATGACACGACGACAAAGATAACCATCAAACAACCACAACCAACCACCAAACAGCAGCAGGTAGGCGGTGTAACCATTACACAAACATTCACATAGATTGTGCCCTTCGCAACTGCCCTGCACAAACAGGCGACTTTCAGCACCACAGACAGCAACCCAAATGCTAGTGAGTTGGCCTAGTTGTAGACAGCGCCTAGTAGTCACCCCTACTGATTGAGCTATGCACTTAGTGGCCAGTTTATTAGGTACACCCATCTAGTACCAGGTCAGACCCTCCTTTGCCTCCAGAATAGCCTGAATTCTTCAGGACATGGAAACTTTGCTCCATTGGAATCAAGGGACCTAAGGTGAAAACATTCCCTACGCCATTACACCACTGCCACCAGCCTGAATTGGATCTATTTACACTAAGATCAGGCAATTATGGGCAGCTGAATAGCATGTCTCTTTGGGGAATCTAGTCTCAGTGAGACCTGATGCAGAGAAAAAAAAACATGAATGATCATCAGCATAGCTAGTCCAAACCTAGCTCCTACCGACCTAGCTCTTACCGACCTAGCTCTTACCGACCTAGCTCTTACCGACCTAGCTCTTACCGACCTAGCTCTTACCGACCTAGCTCTTACCGACCTAGCTCCTACCGACCTAGCTCCTACCGACCTAGCTCTTACCGACCTAGCTCTTACCGACCTAGCTCCTACCGACCTAGCTCCTACCGACCTAGCTCTTACCGACCTAGCTCTTACCGACCTAGCTCTTACCGACCTAGCTCCTACCGACCTAGCTCTTACCGACCTAGCTCTTACCAACCTAGCTCCTACCAACCTAGCTCTTACCAACCTAGCTCTTACCAACCTAACTCTTACCGAGTTGGTCAGTGGAAATTAATTAAAAAATTGAAAATCAGAGTATCAAAGACACACAAAAAAAACTACTAACACACAAAACTGTCAATGGATTTAAGGAAGGGGTATTTCTGCTCTCTCCTTCCCCTGGGATGTGGCAGAATAGGTCACCGGTAACTGAGTGGGTGGCCAAGCACTGCTGTAGAGGACATGCATCAGGCCATTGACATGCTTCAGGAACTATAAAGACAGAGACAAAACATGAATAACCATTAAGTTCATTAACCTAGCTACTACAGAAAACCTTTAATAAGTTAGACGTAGCCTAGCAAGTACATTGATTATTTCCCTCCTCAGCAATCTGGCAGCCGGGCAGACAGATGGAGAGAGATAGACAGCACACCACAGAAGAAGATGAAAATATGTGGTTTTCGGGGGTGTCACGTGTGCTCCCTCTCCGGCCTCTAGGTCACCAGGCTGCTCGTTATGGCGCACACCTGTCACCATCGTTACGTGCACCTGCGCGTCGTCAGACTCACCTGGACTCCCATCACTTCCCTGATTACCTTCCCTGTATCTGTCACTCCCGTTGGTTCATTCCCCAGGCGTTATTGTTTCTGTTGTCATGTCTGTGCGTTGTTCGTGGTTTCTTGTTTCGTATTATGTTACGTTTATTTATTAAAACACTCACCCGCTGAACTTGCTTTCCTGACTCTCAGCGCACTCGTTACAGGTGAAGGCTTTATGGGATAGCTAGCAACTTGTAAACAATTACCCATTTATACAAGTGAGTACTATTTTAATAGTCATTTTAAATAATACACATTGGCTGTTAAAAACCTCTTAAGGATTGGCACCTTATTTATTTATTTTTGCCTAAAATGACATACCCAGATTTAACTGCCTGTAGCTCAGGACCTGAAGCAAGGATATGCATATTCATTATACCATTTGACAGGAAACACTTTGAAGCTTGTGGAAATGTTAAAGGAATGTAGGAGAATATAACACATTGATCTGGTAAAAGATAATACAAAGAAAAAATAAAGATTTTTTTTTTTTGTACCATCTTCTTTGAAATGCAAGAGAAAGGCCATAATGCATTATGCCATACCAGGTGCAATTTATATTTTGGCCACTAGATGACAGCAGTGTATGTGCAAAGCTTTAGACTGATCCAAGGAACCATTGCATTTCTGTTCAAAATGTATCAAGACTGCCCAAATGTGCCTAATTTGTTTATTAATAACTTTTCATGTTCAAAACTGTGCACTCTCCCCAAACAATAGCATGGCATTCCTTCACTGTAATAGCTACTGTAAATTGGACAGTGCAGTTGGATTAACAAGAATTTATCTTTCTGCCAATATCAGATATGTCCATGTTCTGGGAAATTTTCTTGTTACTTACAACCTCATGCTAATCGCATTAGCCTACATTAGCTCAACCGTCCCACAGGGGACGCACCAATCCTGAAGCAGTTTTAAGCCAATTATATTATATGACTGTTGCCTCCCGTTTAACTTTATTGTGATGGTAATGTCATTTGTTATAAAGTTAGAGAAACAAGTTTAGAAAAAATTAACTGAAGAAAACATGTTTTATTATGACCTGAAACAATAGATTTATCCTGTCTTGAATCAAATCAAATCAAATGTATTTATAAAGCCTTTTCTTACATCAGCTGATGTCACAAAGTGCTGTATAGAAACCCAGCCAAAAACAAACAAACAGGATGCAATGCCCATGTAGAAGCATGGTGACTAGGAAAAACTCCCTAGAAAAGAAAAATGAGGTCATATCTTGCAATCTACCAAAATATACTGAACAAAAATATAAACACAACATGCAACAATTTCAAATATTTTACAGAGTTACAGTTCATATGAGGAAATCAGTCAACTGAAATAAATTCATTAGGCCCTAATCTATGGATTTCACATGACTGGGAACACAGATATGCATCTGTTGATCACAGATATCTTTTTTTTTTTAAATACGGTAGGGGCGTAGATCAGAAAACCATTGAGTATCGAGCATTACCACCATTTGCCTCATGCAGTGCGACACATCTCCTTTGCAAAGAGTTGATCAGGCTGTTGATTGTGGCCTGTGGAATGTTGTCCCACTCCTCTTCAATAGCTGTGTGAAGTTGCTGCATATTGGTGGAAACTGGAACACGCTGTCGTACACGTCGAACCAGAGCATCCCAAACATGCTCAATGGGTGACATGTCTGGTGAGTATGCAGGCCATGGAAGAACTGGGACATTTTCAGCTTCCAGGACATGGGGCCGTGCATTATCATGCTGAAACATGAGTTGATGGTGACGGATGCCATCGATGAAATGCAATTGTGTTCGTTGTCCATAGCTTATTCCTGCCCATAACATAACGCAACCACCACAATGGGGCACTCTGTTCACAACATTGACATCAGCAAATCGCTCGCCCACACAATGCCATACACGTGGTTTGCAGTTGTGAGGCCGGTTGGAGGTACTGCCGAATTAAAAAAAAAAAACATTGGATGCAGCTTATGGTAGAGAATTTAATATTCAATTATTTTGCTCTAGTGGACATTCCTGCATTCAGCATGCTAATTGCACGCTCCCTCAAAACTTAAGACACCTGTGGCATTGTGTTGTGTCACAAAACTGCACATTTTAGAGTGCACTTTTATTGTCCCCAGAACAAGGTGCACCTGTGTAATATTCATGCTGTTCAATCAACTTCTTGATATGCCACAACTGTCAGGTGGATGGATTATCTTGGCAAAGGAGAAATGCTCACTAACAGGGATGTAAACAAATGTGTGCACAACATTTTAGGGAAATAATGTTTTCGTGCATATGGAACATTTCTGTGATCTTTTATTTCAGCTCATGAAACATGGGACCAACACTTTACATGCTGTGTTTATATTTTTATTCAGAGTAAGTGCGATCTCTGACGAGAGCTCCATCTTGCGTTGCAAACACTACACTTGTCCATTCAGTAGCGGGGCAACTCTGTGAAGATGGCATTCGGTGCGTGAAGATGACGTACAGTGTAATGAAATATGTTGCGATGTGTACAGGGCATTAGCCAGAGCACTAATGTTAGCTAGATAAAATTAGCCAGCTAACTAGCTAGCAAAACTTTTCTTGACTTTCTTCTCCCCAACAAACCGTCGCTGTCACGATCGTCTTCCTGAGAGAGAGAGGACCAAGGCGCAGCGCGTGAAAAATACATCTACTTTTAATGAAGGAAAAACAAACACTTACAAAATGAACAAAACAAACGATCGTGAAGCTAAACCTGAACTAAGTGCACACATGCAACATAGAACATAGACATAGACAACTACCCACAAAAGCCTACTGCCTATGGCTGCCTTAAATATGGCTCCCAATCAGAGACAATGAATGACAGCTGTCTCTGATTGAGAACCAATCTAGGCAGCCATAGACATAACTAGACAACTCTACTCTACTCTGCCCCATACACATACAACACCCCATAGACACTACAAAACACATACATTCCCCATGTCACACCCTGACCTAACTAAAAAACATAAAGAAAACAAAGAATACTAAGGCCAGGGCGTGACAGTACCCCCCCCCCCCCAAAGGTGCGGACTCCGACCGCACAACCTGAAATAGAAAGGGGAGGGTCCGGGGTGGGCCCCATCATGGCGGCGGCTCGGGTGCGGGACGTGGCCCCCACTCCACCATTGTCAATACCCGCTTTCGTATCCCCCTCTCAATGACCACCCTCCAAATAAACCCACCTAAATTAAGGGGCATCACCGGGATAAGGGGCATCACCGGGATAAGGGGCAGCACCGGGATAAGGGGCAGCTCCGGACTAAGGGGCAGCTCCGGACTAAGGGGCAGCTCCGGACTAAGGGGCATCACCGGACTAAGGGGCAGCTCCGGACTAAGGGGCATCACCAGACTAAGGGGCATCACCAGGATAAGGAGCAGCACCGGGATAAGGGGCAGCACCGGACTGAGGGACGGCAGCTCCGGACTGAGGGACGGCAGCACCGGACTGGATGGCGGATCCTGGCTGGCTGGCTCTGGCGGATCCTGGCTGGCTGGCTCTGGCGGATCCTGGCTGGATGACGGCTCTGGCGGATCCTGGCTGGATGACGGCTCTGGCGGATCCTGGCTGGATGACGGCTCTGGCTGGTCATGGCTGGATGACGGCTCTGGCTGGTCATGGCTGGATGACGGTTCTGGCTGGTCATGGCTCGCTGACGGCTCTGGCTGGTCATGGCTCGCTGACGGCTCTGGCTGGTCATGGCTCGCTGACGGCTCTGGCTGGTCATGGCTCGCTGACGGCTCTGGCTGGTCATGGCTCGCTGACGGCTCTGGCTGGTCATGGCTCGCTGACGGCTCTGGCTGGTCATGGCTCGCTGACGGCTCCTGTCTGGCGAAAGGCTCTAGCGGCTCCTGTCTGGCGGACGGCTCTGAAGGCTCATGGCAGACTGGCGGCTTTGCAGGCTCATGGCAGACGGGCGGCTTTGAAGGCTCAGTACAGACGGGCAGTTCATGCGGCGCTTGGCAGACGGACAGTTCAGACGGCGTTGGGCAGACGGGCAGTTCAGGCGCCGTTGGGCAGACGGGCAGTTCAGGCGCCGTTGGGCAGACGGGCAGTTCAGGCGCCGTTGGGCAGACGGGCAGTTCAGGCGCCGTTGGGCAGACGGGCAGTTCAGGCGCCGCTGGGCAGACGGGCAGTTCAGGCGCCGCTGGGCAGACGGCAGACTCTGGCCGGCTGAGACGCACTGTAGGCCTGGTGCGTGGTGCCGGAACTGGAGGTACCGGGCTAAGGACACGCACCTTCAGGCTAGTGCGGGGAACAACAACAGGGCACACTGGACTCTCAAGGCGTACTATAGGCCTGGTGCGTGGTACCGGCACTGGTGGTACCGGGCTGAGGGCACGCACATCAGGGCGAGTACGGGGAGAAGGAACAGTGCGTACAGGGCTCTGGAGACGCACAGGAGGCTTGGTGCGTGGTGCCGGAACTGGTGGTACTGGGCTGGAGACACGCACCACAGGAAGAGTGCGTGGAGGAGGAACAGGGCTCTGGAGACGCACTGGAAGCCTGGTGCGTGGTGTAGGCACTGGTGGTACTGGCCTGGAGCGGGAAGGTGGCGCCGGAAATACCGGACCGTGCAGGCGTACTGGCTCCCTTGAGCACTGAGCCTGCCCAACCTTACCTGGTTGTATGCTCCCCGTCGCCCGACCAGTGCGGGGAGGTGGAATAACCCGCACCGGGCTATGTAGGCGAACCGGGGACACCATGCGTAAGGCTGGTGCCATGTAAGCCGGCCCGAGGAGACGCACTGGTGGCCAGATGCGTTGGGCCGGCTTCATGACATCCGGCTCAACGCTCAATCTAGCCCGGCCGATACGTGGAGCTGGAATGTACCGAACCGGGCTATGCACTCGTACAGGAGACACCATGCGCTCTACTGCGTAACACGGTGTCTGCCCGTACTCTCGCTCTCCACGGTAAGTACAGGGAGTAGGCGCAGGTCTCCTACCTGACTTCGCCACTCTCCCTCTTAGCCCCCCCCCCAAGAAATTTTTGGGGTTTACTCACAGGCTTCCTTGCTAGTCGCGTACCCTCATAACTCCGGTTCCTCTCTCCGGTTGCCTCTGCTCCCATGGGAGGCGATCTCTTCCAGCTCGGATCTCCTCCCATGTGTAGCAACCCTTGCCGTCCAATACATCCTCCCATGTCCACGAGTCCTGGTTTCTTTGCCGCTGTTGTTGGTTCCTCTCACGCTGCTTGATCCATGGTTGGTGGGTAGTTCTGTCACGATCGTCTTCCTGAGAGAGAGAGGACCAAGGCGCAGCGCGTGAAAAATACATCATCATCTTCTTAGGGCCTCCCGGGTGGCGCAGTGGTCTAGGGCACTGCATCGCAGTGCTAACTGCGCCACCAGAGTCTCTGGGTTCGCGCCCAGGCTCTGTCGCAGCCGGCCGCGACCGGGAGGTCCGTGGGGCGACGCACAATTGGCATAGCGTCGTCCGGGTTAGGGAGGGTTTGGCCGGTAGGGATATCCTTGTCTCATCGCGCTCCAGCGACTCCTGTGGCGGGCCGGGCGCAGTGCGCGCTAACCAAGGGGGCCAGGTACACGGTGTTTCCTCCGACACATTGGTGCGGCTGGCTTCCGGGTTGGAGGCGCGCTGTGTTAAGAAGCAGTGCGGCTTGGTTGGGTTGTGCTTCGGAGGACGCATGGCTTTCGACCTTCGTCTCTCCCGAGCCCGTACGGGAGTTGTAGCGATGAGACAAGATAGTAATTACTAGCGATTGGATACCACGAAAATTGGGGAGAAAATGGGATAAAGTTTAAATAAAAAATAAAATAAAAAAAATAAAAAAATACATCTTCTTTTAATGAAGGAAAAACAAACACTTACAAAATGAACAAAACAAACGATCGTGAAGCTAAACCTGAACTAAGTGCACACATGCAACATAGAACATAGACATAGACAACTACCCACAAAAGCCTACTGCCTATGGCTGCCTTAAATATGGCTCCCAATCAGAGACAATGAATGACAGCTGTCTCTGATTGAGAACCAATCTAGGCAGCCATAGACATAACTAGACAACTCTACTCTACTCTGCCCCATACACATACAACACCCTATAGACACTACAAAACACATACATTCCCCATGTCACACCTGACCTAACTAAAAAACATAAAGAAAACAAAGAATACTAAGGCCAGGGCGTGACAGTCGCTTTACTTACAAAAATAAAACCAGAATGCAGAACAGGGACTACCACTTAGCAGTCAATTTGTTTTGTTTTGTTTTTTGTTTATAAACTCAGGACCCTGTCTTTCAAAGATAATTAGTAAAAATCCAAATAACTTCACAGATCTTCATTGTAAAGGGTTTCAACACTGTTTCCCATGCTTGTTCAATGAACCATAAACAATTAATGAACATGCACCTGTGGAGCAGTCGTTAAGACACTAACAGCATACAGACGGTCGGCAATTAAGGTCACAGTTATGAAAACGTAGGACACTAAAGAGGCCTTTCTACTGGCTCTGAAAAACACCAAAAGAAAATGCCCAGGGTCCCTTCTCATCTGCGTGAACGTGCCTTAGGCATGCTGCAAGGAGGCATGAGGACTGCAGATGTGGCCAGGGCAATAAATTGCAATGTCCGTACTGTGAGACGCCTAAGACAGCGCTACAGGGAGACAGGATGGACAGCTGATCGTCCTTGCAGTGGCAGACCACGTGTAACAACACCTGCACAGGATCGGTACATTCGAACATCAAACCTGCGGGACAGGTACAGGATGGCAAAAACAACTGCCCGAGTTACACCAGGAACGCACAATCCCTCCATCAGTGCTCAGACTGTCCGCAATAGGCTGAAAGAGGCTGGACTGAGGGCTTGTAGGCCTGTTGTATGGCAGGTCCTCGCCAGACATCACCGGCAACAACGTCGCCTTATGGCACAAACCCACCATCGCTGAACCAGCCAGGACTGGCTTTTTGTCTTACCAGGGGTGATGGTCGGATTTGCGTTTATCGTCGAAGGAATGAGCGTTACACCGAGGCCTGTACTCTGGAGCGGGATCGATTTGGAGGTGCAGGGTCCGTCATGGTCTGGGGCGGTGTGTCACAGCATCATCGGACTGCGCTTGTTGTCATTGCAGGCAATCTCAACGCTGTGCGTTACAAGGAAGACATCCTCCTCCCTCATGTGGTACCCTTCCTGCAGGCTCATCCTGACATGACCCTTCAGCATGACAATGCCACCAGCTATACTGCTCGTTCTGTGCGTGATTTCCTGCAAGACAGGAATGTCAGTGTTCTGCCATGGCCAGCGAAGAGCCCCGATCTCAATCCCATTGAGCACGTCTGGGACCTGTTGGATCGGAGGGTGAGGGCTAGGGTCATTCCCCCAAGAAATGTCAGGGAACTTGCAGGTGCCTTTTTGGAAGAGTGGGGAAACATCTCACAGCAAGAACTGGCAAATCTGGTGCAGTCCATGAGGAGGAGATGCACTGCAGTACTTAATGCAGCTGGTGGCCACATCAGATACTGACTGTTACTTTTGATTTTGACCCCCCTCCTTTGTTCAGGGACACATTACTCCATTTCTGTTAGTCACATGTCTGTGGAATTTGTTCAGTTTATGTCTCAGTTGTTGAATCTTGTTATGTTCATACAAATATTTACACGTGTTAAGTTTTCTGAAAATAAACGCAGTTTCTTTTTTTGCCGAGTTTATTTCAAGAATCTGTGGTTGTTTTCCAGCTGTGTTGTTGTATAGCCTCCCGGGCGTTTTGTCCCAATGTTGACGAATGCGCTCGAGCAAGCAGGCTGCCTGCGCACAGAGATCTATTGCTAAGTTAGGCATAGATTCCAAACCAAGTTTAAGCTGGAAGTGATATGCCTACCTCCTTATTTAGTTACTTATATTAAAATAAAAGATTGCAGCACACATTATGTTAATCAATTATGTTAATTGCTTAAAAGCTTTAAGGGAAAATATAATTGTCATATTTTCAGCGATAAATTCAGGTGCAATCATTTTTGACTAATTATTGATGGAAACAAATGGGATAACAATAGGGTTTTGTTCATCCTGGTGGATTGTGGGATATTGAAATAAAAGACATAGGCCTATGTGTTCTGTGTTAAATTCTGAAAACATATGTAAAGTCAAAATAGAACATCAAAAATGCATTCAGTGGAACAGAAGAAAATGTGCAGCACAATAAACTAAGAAATTAACGTCAACAAAGTATTATAATTAGAAGCCAACACAAACAGCAGGCTACCCAGTGGCGAACCGTCATTCAGGCCAGGTGGGGCTAGGAGCCCTCATCTGTTTTTTGTTGTTGCCTGTTTTGCATGTTATTTTGGCATTAATACAGTTGAAGTCGGAAGTTTACATACACCTTAGCCAAATACATTTAAACTCAGTTTTTCACAATTCCTGACATTTAATCCGAGGAAAAATTCCCTGTCTTAGGTCAGTTAGGATCACCACTTTGTTTTAAGAATGTGAAATGTCAGAATAATAGTAGATTTCAGCTTTTATTTCTTTCATCACATTCCCAGTGGGGCAGAAGTTTACATACACTCAATTAGTATTTGGTAGCATTGCCTTTATATATTTGAACTTGGGTCAAACGTTTCGGGTAGCCTTCCACAAGCTTCCCACAATAAGTTGCGTGAATTTTGGCCCATTCCTCCTGACAGATCTGGTGTAACTGAGTCAGGTTTGTAGGCCTCCTTGCTCGCACACGCCTTTTCAGTTCTGCCCACAAATTTTCTATGGGTTTGAGGTCAGGGCTTTGTGATGGCCACTTCAATACCTTGACTTTGTTGTCCTTAAGCCATTTTGCCACAACTTTGGAAGTATGTTTGGGGTCATTGTACATTTGCGACCAAGCTTTAGCTTCCTGACTGATGTCCTGAGATGTTGCTTCAATATAGCCACAAAATGTTCCTGCCTCATGATGCCATCTATTTTGTGAAGTGCACCAGTCCCTCCTGCAGCAAAGCACCCCCACAACATGATGCTGCCACCCCCGTGCTTCACGGTTGGGATGGTGTTCTTCGGCTAGCAAGCCTCCCCCTTTTTCCTCCAAACATAATGATGGTCATTATGGCCAAACAGTTCTAGTTTTGTTTCATCAGACCAGAGGACATTTCTCCAAAAAGTATGATGTTTGTCCCCATGTGCATTTGCAAACCGTAGTCTGGCTTTTTTATGGCGGTTTTGGAGCAGTGGCTTCTTCCTTGCCGAGCGGCCTTTCAGGTTATGTCGTTATAGGACTTGTTTAACTGTGGATATAGATACTTTTGTACCTGTTTCCTCCAGTATCTTCACAAGGTCCTTTGCTATTGTTCTGGGATTAATTTGCACTTTTTGCACCAAAGTACATTCATCTCCATGAGACAGAACGCGTCTCCTTCCTGAGCGGTATGACGGCTCTGTGGTCCCATGGTGTTTATACTTGCGTACTATTGTTTACACAGATGAACGTGGTACCTTCAGGGGTTTGGAAATTGCTCCCAAGGATGAACCAGACTTGTGGAGGTCTGCAAAAAAAATTCTGAGGTCTTGGCTGATTTATTTTGATGTTCCCATGATGTCAAGCAAAGAGGCACTGAGTTTGAAGGTAGGCCTTGAAATACATCCACAGGTACACCTCCAATTGACTCAAATTATGTCAATTAGCCTATCAGAAGCTTCTAAAACCGTGACATCATTTTCTGGAATTTTCCAAGCTGTTTAAAGGCACAGTCAATTTAGTGTATGTAAACTTCTGACCCACTAGAATTGTGATACAGTGAATTATAAGTGAAATAATCTGTCTGTAAACAATTGTTGTCAAAATTACTTGTGTCATGCACAAAGTAGATGTCCTAACAGACTTGCCAAAACTATAGTTTGTTAACAAGAAATTTGTGGAGTGGTTGAAAAGCGAGTGTCATGCCCTGACCATAGAGAGCTTTTTATTCTCTATGTTGGTTAGGTCGGGGTGTGATGAAGGGTGGGTTATCTAGGTGAATTATATTTCTATGTTGGCCTGGTATGGTTCCCAATCAGAGGCAGCTGTTTATCGTTGTCTCTGATTGGGGATCATATTTAGGTAGCCATTTCCCCATTGTGCTTTGTGGGATCTTGTCTAGGTATAGTTGCCTGTGAGCACTAGTCTGAGCTTCACGTTTCGTCTGTTCGCTTTATTGTTTTTGTTTGTTGAGTTTTCTCTTCCTAATAAAAGGGATGGAAACATACCACGCTGCATCTTGGTCTAATCATTATGACGATCGTGACAAGGAGTTTTAATGACTCCAACCTAAATGTATGTAAACTTCCGACTTCAACTGTACATGTCACATATCAGTTTGCAAACAAGTAAAAAATAAAAAAAAAATTGAGTTAATACGTTTTTTTTCATGAGTTTGCCTCATCAACATTTACATGCTAAAATCGCTAAATGAAGCTACCAGATATCATTAATTAAACAAACATGTTTTAATTGTACTGCAGTTTTACTGTATTTTAACAGCAGGGAATTTTTGTAAGGGTATCCTGTATTATTGTGCATGTTTATCTTAGGCTATGTGTTGGTAGCCTAGAACAAATGTCATGGAAGTGAATGTGCACCTTTCAATTGGGTGGACTGCAACTACAAAAACATTGCCATAGCCTGTAGTAAATAAAAAGTGTTTACGGCATCAGGATTCTCTAAATTAGGGACCATCTCTGATAGCTATAGGACTGCAGAGACCGTCACAAATATTTGCTTTCTAATGACCTAGCAAATTCGATGACTTGGATGTGAAATATGTCATATTTATTTGTTTTTTTCAACTGGCATTCCATCACCTGCTGAATAAAAAGCTCAAATGGCCCTACTCCTGAAAAAGTTAATCGGGGGGATAAGATGAAGTGGACTCAGCCCGAGCATAGCCCCAGGGAAGTAGGGGTGCTGAGGGTGTTGCAGCCCCTGATAAATCAAAATAATAATACAAATAATAATAAAACGTTTACAAATATTTTAATCATAGAATTTGTGAACTAGGCCTTTATTACTCCTGTGAGCGGACAAAAGTACTCATCAGCAGGATGCATGTTTTGGAATATTTTTATTACGTACAGGTTTCCTTATTTTCACTCTTTCATTTCGGTTAGTATTGTGGAGTAACTACAATGTTGTTGATCCATCCTCATTGTTCTCATATCACAACTACTAAACTCTGTAACTGTTTTAAAATCACCATGAGCCTCATTGTGAAATCCCTGAGCAGTTTCCTTCCTCTCCGGCAACTGAGTTAGGAAAGACGCCTGTATCTTTGTAGTGACTGGGTGTATTAATACACCATCCAAAGTGTAATTAATTACTTCACCCTGCGTATTTTTTTATATATTTTTTTACACATTTACCAATCGGTGCCCTTCTTTACGAGGCATTGAAAAACCTCCCTGATCTTTGTAGTTGAATCTTTGATTGAAATTCACTACTTGATTGAGGGACCTTACAGAGAATTGTATGTGTGGGGTACAGAGATGGGGTAGTAATTCAAAAATCATGTTAACCACTATTATTGAACACAGAATGAGTCAATTTAACTCATTATGCGATTTGTTAAGCAAATTTGGGCCCGAGTACCATAAGCCGGAGTCCAGAGTAATATAATTATGTCGGACTCAGGAAGAGCTCACATGAAACCCCAAAACACTATGCACATGTTTAAATAGATTGGTGTTTAATAATTGAGAAGAATTTAGATACAGTAACTGGTCCATAGATTTTAACCCAAAAAAACAGATATCAACCAAAGTAAGACATATTTTTCATGACGTCAAAAAGACATCATGAAAAAAAACGTCTTCATCTGGTTGTGATCTGGTTATAAGACGTCCCGAGCAGATTACAACCAGAAAAATACGTCTTTATCACGTTGTATGCCCACTGGGTTAATTTTCACAGTGTAGGCACTGTCTACCATGACCGCACGTCACAGTTAGAAACCCAACACAGTCTTGTGAGCTAAACGTTGAATGGGATAGAGCAGGTAGGTGGGTCAAGGTGAATCAAGGTCAAGGTGAATCAAGGTGAGTCAAGGGGGGGTCAATGTGGGTAAAGGAGGGTCAAGGTGGGTCAAGGAGGGTCATGGTGGGTAAAGGTGCATTTGAATGTATAGTACACTCTTAGAGAAAAAAAGGTGTATTCGGCTGTCCCCATAGGAGAACCGTTTGAAGAACCCTTTTTGGTTGCAGGTAAAACCCTTTTCTACAGAGGGTTCTACCTGGAACCAAAAAGGGTTCTCCTATGAGGACAGCCAAATAACCCTTTTGAAACCCTTTTTTCTAAGAGTGTATATACCTCTGGGTCAGGTAGGATTCCCTGCCACATATGCAAATAGAGACCTGGCTAGGATTCCCTGCCACATATGCAAATAGAGACCTGGCTAGGATTCCCTGCCACATATGCAAATAGAGACCTGGCTAGGATTCCCTGCAGCATATACAAATAGAGACCTGGCTAAAGAAACCCCTGGCCTAGGCCAACAACACAGTGCACAGAGGTACACAAAGACTCGGGTAGAAACACATCCAACAGCAAATAACATATTTCCCATAATCCTCCACAACGTCCTCTCTCTTCCAACGTTATCGTCTCTCCTCCTCTCTCTTCAGGCAAGATTTGTGGAAACCCTGTTGTTACCTGAGGAAATACTCCAGAGATCATAGCAGCACAGAGATTTCCCTCTTACTCTGCATATCTGGAATGCATTTACTCAGCTGGGTTTTTGAGTTCCAGAGCTCTCTGTCGCCTCAGGCTGAGTGGACATGGTTGTCATGAGATTTAAGCAACAACATTTTAACCCTGTCCTCCTGTGTCTATCTTAAAACATTTTTTCTCTATAACAATCTTAAAGGCCCAGTGCTGTCAAAAACATGATTTGCCTGTGTTTTCTAGATATTTCTAGATATTTTCACACTGATGTTGGAATTATACTGTGAAATTGTGAAAATGATGATAATGCCATTTTAGTGTAATAGATGCTTGAAAAGACCACCTGAAATTTCAGCCTGTTTTGGTGAGATGGAGTTTTGGCCTTCCTGGTGACATGACTAGTGGTAAATGAATTAATAGACCAATAAGAAGGAGTTCCAAACCTCTCTGCCAATAACAGCTAGTTTCCAATTTCCCCCTCCCCACTCAGACCACTCCAAGACGGTCCTAGCAAAATTCTTGCTTGAGAAATTTCTCTTTGCTAAGAAGCTATTGTTTTTATATTTTTTTTACAGTATGGTACTTAATTGTTGCCCAGAAATGATTTGATATTGAGATAAAAACGGCTGCATTGGACCTTTAAAGCAGCCAGTCTTGTCCACTTGTTAAATAGTCATGTCTTTGTAATTTGTGTGAGCAACTTCTAGAACCAGCTTGCACTCTGGCTTTGCATCATGGGTAAAAGCTAAACATGCAAATGTTTGTTTGTGAGTGTTGCATTGACATCTAATTGTGTTATCAAATGACTAACTTGGGAGTGTGGCTGGTTGTGGATCCTCAAATAGGTTGGTTGGTGGAGGCTGTACTCGGCACAGAAAAGTGAATTTAGGTATAGATGCTAGTTAATAACGGTATAAACTAGACTAGAAACTAGAAAACGAGTTATTCAATGGTAGACATGTTTTCCTATAACTGCACACGTCATGCAATGTTGGTCTGTTATAGTGAAGTGATACGCTCCGATTCTCTGTCGACAGTTTGACTTTTTGGGGCTCCACCCTAAATTAAACGATGCTTATGTCCCCTGTATAGCCAAATGGAGCGGGTGTTTACACACTTGTCCGTCAGTTCAGGCTCCATGCGGCCTCCATAGGTATTCAGAAAGATTATGAGACGTCTTCAAAACCAACGTTGCCATTTCTGAGCTCCGTTAAGTGCACCGTGTTTAGAGATGGAGGCGCAGATTAGAGATTCCATGTCAATATCAATAGTCAGATTCCTTTAATCTTACAGGCTACAAGTCTCTACAAAGTAGTCAAACTGTGTGTGTTTTATATTTTAGAGTGAACATTTTAATCAGAAAATGAGTGCATGTATGTCTTGGTTTGCTCATGCGTCAACTTTATTTTGCCAATCCTGTAGCTATTATTTACTTGAGCAACAATCAGTAATAGTTTACCCTGGACCGCCATTAAAACGTTTTAATTTTAAGAGCGTGTTTATAGGTCTATTTGTATCGTGACATTATGTTTGTCACAGTAAAGAGGTAACGTTTTCAGTATTTCCAGTAACATTTATGGTTGTTGTCAAAACCTCAAGTTACAAGCACAATTTCACTAGAAGCTGACGTTATTCAAGGTTCCATCCATTCACATTGAAATATATTTATGAGTAGTGAAAAGTGAATTGATTGAATTGATTGAATTTGAAAGCTAACTGGGAAGCATTTAAGTTTTACAGTGTCCTAAATCGGTTAATCTCTTCTCGTTCAGTTGTATAGGGCTAAAAATTGTTCCCTTACAATCTAATATATGTTCAATGGAATCAAAACTTCGGTGATTTTACACTCCAATTATTAACTAAAGTATCAGGTAATGGCGATGCCCACCTGCACTATTTAGCCTCGAAAATAGGCAACAAAGAATAATTGATGTATTTATTATAAAGTATCCTATATAGCCTAGGCCCTAGTGATCTGACAACTATTTAACGAACCTTTTTTAAATAAAGTCTTTATTTTCAATTTAGCCTATTATGGCTAGTGATCTACGATGTTTTGGTTTTAATACTGTTTCAGTAGGCCTAATGAATCAGAGTATTTGTATTCTATATGTCTGATCGTGTTCCACGGAGATTTCTAACATGTGTAGGGTCTTTCTAATGTATCTGGTTTATTTCATTCGATATTTTGAACAGATATTCTGAATATCTTCCGTTTCTATTTACCTCGGACCTTTGAAATAATCAACTGCTTGTTTGTTTAGACCTTTCTGATTTGCAATTCTCCAATTGCAACTGAGTTATTGCATAACATTTGTAAAATGTCATTTTATTTGGTGCCCGATTTGATTCCATGCTATTTCCTTTATAAAATATATATATAAATGAATACAAGCAAACGCCACAAGAATGCAAGAAATAGCTATATTGATTTTTGTTTTAATCCCCACAAATATTATTACCATTACCCAACTAAAACATGTATAATAAGATCAACAATTTCACACTGACAAAATTAAATGTTGGTCTCATCATATCGATATGTTTGACAATATAGACTAGGGAAAGAATATTCACACCGGTCTTAAAATATTTTGTTAATTACATAGCTATTATTGTTATTATCATTATGAAAACAAGATTATTGTAGGCCTTAGAAAACAGAGGTTGCACATGACCGACGCTGTCAACACGCTCAGATGGTCCAGAGACTTTGATGGCACATGGAAGTGGTCAAAATAATTCATTGAGTATCCGTTTTTATTGTACTATATGCATTATTCAACTTCCCCAGAAGTAGATGGTCAAATCCTGTTGCTATTGCTTGAACGGTTGGTTCTATGATGGCCTGCGTTTATTCAATGATGGGCAAAAAAAAAAAAAAACATCTGTCGCATTACTGTTATCTCGTCTATTTAGTAGATTTTCGGTGATATTTATCTTCAACCAAAATGCTTTAGTTCAGTTTCGTTGAAAATGTAGCCATGTCGTTTCAGTGTTTGTTTTTTTGCCTTACAAATGATACTCCGTTTTTTTTTTCTCAAATCGCTCAATCTGTTTGGGCAGAGTTATCCTGAAATTATGTATATTCTAATACCATTTAGATTAGAAATGCATACAAAAAACAACATCGAAATGTGAGGTTGCTTGTAAATCATGCGTTGTACATGCATTAGCCAACAGATTATGATCCAAACTAATACAAGAGATATTCATAGATATCCCCCACATTCCCTGACGTCAATCACAATCATTTACTGTTACATTGACATTAATACAGCCAGGTAATGTAACAAGAATGTTACCTGTAAAACACAGTGGAAAAAATTAGGGCAGCATTGGCAACATTATTTTCCTTGTGCGTATTTGGCCATTTGGCACTGAACATAACAAAAGGCCTGGATCTGTGCGTAATTTGCCTTGCGTAAAATGCTCTCTCTATCCCTGCCCCGATTTGTAATATGTTTATTTTTTTGCAACAAAATGAAAGAGGAGTTCGATGGTTAATTGTAGCGACAGGAACCACACGTGATTGAATTCTTGGCGGATCATAGGCCTATCAGCCCGCTGTCCCGCCTGGTCCTCCCTGTTTCACGGGTCTTTGTTCCTGATCTCCTAAATCCCACCCATTTGAAATGAAGAGAAGAAGAAAAAACCCACTCTCGGGCTCGCACAGGCGCCTTGCTTTCACTGTAACCGGTAGTCGTTAAAGTGCGTTCCGGACCAACCTCATGATGGAGACGGATAGTTGTTTGTCTTTCTCTTCGCAGCCAAACCGGACACCAACAGAGAACTCACCGGGTTTGGAGCAGCATAGTTCCTCTGGTTCGTTTCTTCCCTGCGACGAATTTCAGAAAAACGCACACCTTCCTCTCGCGCACCGTCTGAGTCTCCGGGGTCAGGGTGACTTCTACAGCTCGGGCTCCATGGGACGGTTTAATGACGGCGCACCCGCGAACTTTACGCACGGGGCAGCTCCCACGAACCATCGCGCCTCGCCCAACAAACATAGCAAATATATGGAAAATATTAATCAGGATCAAAATGGTTTATCAATAAGCGGGAAGGGCTCGTTCTATGAAAACAACTCCGAGGGTAAGTGGAGATTTTATTTTAAAAGATCGAAATCACGGCCATCAGTGTGAGGCTAACTGTGAAAAAGTTATAGCCTCTCTACGAAAATAGGGGGAGATGCAATAATAATACTCACAATAATTATAATAATGATGTATTTACCTAAATGGTATAGGCCTAACTGAGTAATGTCTTATTGCGTGTGGAAACTATTTGACTTGTCAAACATTATGCAATGTTATGCAAAGATAATTGAGACCAAAATGTGTTTCAAATTGTTTCAAAATTACATTTTCAATTTTTGTAGACCTGTGGATAAATATATTTTCAGCGTTTCTTTGGCGCTACACATAGCCTATGCATATTTATCAAGGCCTTCGATAAAAACGTGTTAACACTGTAAACAATATTGTGCTAGTTCTATCTTTTTTTTTCAAATTACGTAACTATTTACATCAGCTTTTTGAGTATTTCCAACATGAGGTATTCTGATGTATAATACACTTCACTTTTGCTGTTTCACAAACACTAATCAATTAAAGTCCAGCGTCTAAAAAAAAAAGGGCGTACTTCCATCAGAAGTGTATCAATTCCCAAACTGTTATTATTCGTTAGATCTACTTCGTCTTTTCGATCAGTTACTTTCAGTGATCATGTCTTAATGTTGATTTTTTTTTGTTGCCATTTTAACACACTTTATCACGCATTGCTGAACACAGAAGTGGAGGTGGAACTGCAAGCATAGTGAGATGGTTATGCGCATGACCTTGTTTATAGTGGGAATGGGCCCGAAGGTTTTGATATCCGTTTATTATGAATCATTACACCTCATAGCACAACAAACTGCTTAATACTGCTATATAAATATGATTTTCTTTCCTCAAACCTGCATATAATGTTGTTTAAGAGTATAATAAAAGTAACAACAACAAAAAATGTATTACCCACAAAATCGAGCTACACGGCAAGTACTCTCAAATTCTTAAATTGAGAGTAAATGTCATGGGGGGAAAAAATGTAAATTAAACACTACATTAAATTGAATTTACATTTTAGAATGTCATGTTTTTTGAACACATTCAAATATTGAAGTAAAACCAGGAACCTACATTTTTATGTGAAAATCATACATTTGGGGGGGGGGGGGGTTAATATTTACTAAGCCCCTGAATCATTATGTACCATCTAATGATCGTGATTCCTTTTAACCAAATGTCTGTTTTTAATTGTTCACCTAATTATTTAGCTTGTTTTCTATCAATTTAGGATAACGTTCCAAAGGACCATCAAAGGACTGATGTTTATTAGTCCACACAGCAGGCCCCGGCTGAAGAAATCCCTCAAAAATAACGGAATGACTTTGTAGATCTGGGCCTCGTTTCCCAGTTGCGATGTAATTTAAGCATTACGATGATCGTACCAGTTGCATCATTATTTACGAGACAACCTTTTAAGTGTGTCCCAAACAAACAAGTAGAGAGTACCTTCGCTAACTGCATCGTTAAGACCATGTGTCGTGTGGTTAGTAGGCCTATTGATAGGATCGAAAGAATAGCCACGCTGTTGTCGGATCAGCTTTCTCCCTTCAAATCTTACCTTAATTAACATTCGAATTATTCCACAATACTGACGACGGATTAGCTCTTAGAGAGATATTACCACCTATGGCTGCAACTATTGAGGTGGCGTATTATGTTTACCCGCTAATAATGCACTAAATCACAGATTGGACACATGTTGACACACATCATGAAACATATTGAGGCAAAAAATAACAGACAGTAAGTAGCCTAGTGGCAAAATAAAGCTCAATATGATTTCAATATGATTGAAATATATCGGCCCATTTAGGCCTAGCCTATTTACCTTTTAATGCAGTCATCACGGTTTTCGCTTGAAGCTTTGTTTTATCTTTCACTTGTTGGTAACAATTGCAAATACTTTGGCAACTTTGTATTTGTAGTCCACTTCGCTCTGAAGTTATCAGCCGTCAAAGTCAGACAGATACCCAGCCTAAACACAGCCAGGACAGGTCACCCGTGATACAAGTCCATATTCAACGGTCATCCATGTCTGAGGACATCCGGAGGCAACAATGAGCGCTGTTACCTTCAAGCATCTGCCTTTGATTCCAAAGGTTACACTTTCGAATCAGGCGATAGAAAGTGGTTTTGGGGATGTTTTTTTAAGCCTATCCCAAACCTTAGCCCTTACCTGAATTTACCTGAACTCGGAGTTAATGCCTAACCTTAAGATTTCGGAATATTGTCTAAACTTAACCCTAACATACTGACCACTCCGCTCGCGTTACTAGCTGGGATGTCTGTGAATAAAGTGATGCGGAAGGACCAAAAACATCTAATGGTGCACTTTGGCTGTTCTATGAGTGGTCTGAATCACTCGTAGATGTGTGAAGATTTTTAACAGCAACGTTACTAACTAAGGTTCTGGGAAACAGCTCGGCTACTAAAGATACATCGTAAAATGGTTCGAACTATGATCTATCTTAACGCTACGAAGGCTCTGGGAAACGACGCCCTGAATGCTGCTATGCCTTCGTAGGTTGAACATCTTGAATTAGGCCTGTTATTTTGTTCCTTGCGAGCTCCTCTTCAGAACTTAGTTGTTTTGGTGAACCTAATATCCCCAATGTTGCCCTTTCGAATTATTAGAAAATAAAATGTGAATAAGATGTTAAAATACGAATTTAAAGCCATGGAATATTATAGGCCTAGACGACTACAAAATAATAGCCAGCCCACCGAAATTGGCTAGACCGACTCAAATTAATGTGCAACGACATCAAAAAACGTCATTATTTTAGCCTGAGCCGTCTAGGTGCGTGATTACGGCGTCGGTGGCGGGAGCTTCCACCGTGCCATACACATTTTATAAACACACCAATCATATGCATCCTCCACAAAATACAGTAATAAACGAAACAAACAAAAACAAAATACAACTTGAGTTAATTTTAAATTGAGAAGGTTTCTTATTAAAAAATTCTGTTTTATTTCTGAAGCGCCAAAAAAAGTTACACATTTCCTAATTAGATGCTCAATATGTGTTTTATGCAACAGGCCCTATTTGCAAATATTGACTCTGGAAGACCATGTCCTTTTTTACATCGTAATTTTTTTCGGGTGCAATAATATCTATCATATTTAACCACATTCAGAACATTCTCTAAATAATAATAAACTTAAAGAACTAGATTAATTTAAAGATAAAGATAATATTCTTCGGCTTGAGGCATGCACCAACACAGCGTTCTACGTTTGAAACACTTTACTAAACTTAATATCCCGTGAACTCGAGTCTTAGGAAATGACGTGGTTCTTCAGTATTATTTATTGACGTTTGTAATCTATCCTCTAAAGTTGCCTTTATTAAGGGATGTGAGTTCTGATAAGGACAGTGATATCTGTGTGTGCAGAATAACATACAGCAGTCTGATTCATGTTATTGCCAAAGACAACCGTGTGATAGAGATACTCCATCTCTGCAGTTATCTTCCTCTAGATAATACCATGGTCTGATTTAAAATGGATAATTTTCTATTTCCATAGGTTTTGTCTGTGGTCGTGAATTAATACTTTTTATACACACACACACACACTTACACGTACACGCTTAACACACACACACACACACATTTACACGTGCACACACACACACACACACACACACACACACACACACACACACACACACACACACACACACACACACACACACAGACACGCAGACAGGCAGACAGGCAGACAGACAGACAGACAGACAGACAGACAGACAGACAGACAGACAGACAGACAGACAGACAGACAGACAGACAGACAGACAGACAGACAGACAGACAGACAGACAGACAGACAGACAGACAGACAGACAGACAGACATGGTAGGTAGCCTAGTGATTAGAGCATTGTGCCAATAACCGAAAGTTTGCTGAATCTAATCCCCGAGATGACATGGTAAAAAATCTGTCGTTCTGCCCCTGAGCAAGGCAGTTAACCCACTGTTACCCAGCCGGGGGTGGCTGTCAATTACCCCTTGTGTAGTCTTAACATTCTGTATACTCCCCTTGTCCTAAAGGTAAAAAATGACCCGCCTTCACTAAAATAAAGCAGCTTAATTGAATTTTTAACCCCACATCTATTTTGCATGAAGAAACTTTGTGAATATCTGATTTTTTCCCTCTTCACAATGCAGAAAGACTGCATTTAATCAGTGGACACCACTCCTTTTTATTACAACACATTATTATTATTATTATTGCTAAAGTTACTGCATAGATGTAAACATCCTTTTTTTGTTGTTGCAAGAGAGCACTTGTATAGCCTAAGAAAGTAGCAGAAATGTGCAGAAAGTAGTTTTGAATGCATTTTATTGAAGGGAAACAATAATAGTCTGTAACTTTTTTGGCAACATAGCGATATATTGTTATATACTGTACAATGAGGAATTACAAGTGCCTTTCCCAGCTGCTACAGGAACAGCCTCCTCTTGTTCCGCTTATCAGGCATCCAGGTAGGGTTGATCTTCTTCCATATCACGAAGGCATTGTATGAGGACACATCAATGATGTTATGGAAGATGACCAGGGGCCAGCGGGCAGTCATCCTCCTGCAGCTGTAAGTTCCAATCACCTTGTACAGGTTGTCCACTCCTCCTTTGTTGTGGTTGTAATCCAGGATGATGGCTGGCTTCCTGTCCTCATGATCACTGATCTCAGCCGTTTTGTGCAGTGTGCTCAGGAGGACCACATTCTTGTTCCTCTTTGGGAGGTAAGAAACTAGAGTGGTGGTGGTGGTGAAGGCAAACTTTGATGAGAAGGCCTCTCTCCTCCTTGTTGCGAACCATGGTGAATCTTCTTCTTCAGACACCTCCTCCTCTTCTAAATCATTGTTCTCTTGTTCCTCCTGGACATCTGAAAAACATCAGATCTACGACCTGTTGTGCACTGAAACGTGCACTCATGGCTTCAGCCTTTAGAGAGAACTGGGGGGGACTGTCATCTGCAGCACCTTTATAGCCTCTGACTGCATTTCCAATTAGTTAACAATGCTTTCCAGACATTTTATTTTGTCTGAAATTGTTCTTATTTTGTCTGAAATTGTTTTTATTTTGTCTGTGAACTTGAGTCATGTGTGGGGTCGTGGAGGGGTCGTGGAGGGGAGATGCTGCACGTGCACAAGAACGTTTTAGTTTTGTCTGAGTTCAATCAGTAGCACACAATCTCAATTTCTCATTGTGTGTGTGTGTGTGTGTGTGTGTGTGTGTGTGTGTGTGTGTGTGTGTGTGTGTGTGTGTGTGTGTGTGTGTGTGTGTGTGTGTGTGTGTGTGTGTGTGTGTGTGTGTGTGTCTTTGTGGTTTTTGTGGTGTGTCAATGATTTTTATAACTGCCGGGTCAAAAATGACCCTAAGGCAATCTTTGTACCCTGGTGGTGTACAGCTTTCATGGAAATATGAACAAAGGCGATGATTCACTTTTTCTAATGTTGGGGTCACTCTAGGAAAAGTCGTCAAATTTCAAGTTGAAAAAATATAATTTTGGGGGTTTTCTCTGCTGTTAAACATAGTGCCGGGTCACTTTTTACCCTGAAGACAACACAAGGGTTAAGGCAGCCCCCCGGGAACCTCTGTTTCAGAGGGGTTGGGTTAAATGCAGAAGACACATTTCTGTTGTACGACTGACTAGATATCCCCCTTTCCCTTTCTGTCGTACAACTGACTAGGTATCCCCCTTTCTGTTGTACAACTGACTAGGTATCCCCCTTTCTGTTGTACGACTGACTAGGTATCCCCCTTTCCCTTTCTGTCGTACAACTGACTAGGTATCCCCCTTTCCCTTTCTGTCGTACAACTGACTAGGTATCCCCCTTTCCCTTTCTGTTGTACGACTGACTAGGTATCCCCCTTTCCCTTTCTGTTGTACAACTGACTAGGTATGCCCCTTTCCCTTTCTGTCGTACAACTGACTAGGTATCCCCCTTTCCCTTTCTGTTGTATGACTGACTAGGTATCCCCCTTTCCCTTTCTGTTGTACAACTGACTAGGTATCCCCCTTTCCCTTTCTGTTGTATGACTGACTAGGTATCCCCCTTTCCCTTTCTGTTGTACGACTGACTAGGTATCCCCCTTTCCCTTTCTGTTGTACGTATCCCCCTTTCCCTTTCTGTTGTACGACTGACTAGGTATCCCCCTTTCCCTTTCTGTTGTACAACTGACTAGGTATCCCCCTTTCTGTTGTACAACTGACTAGGTATCCCCCTTTCCCTTTCTGTTGTACAACTGACTAGGTATCCCCCTTTCCCTTTCTGTTGTATGACTGACTAGGTATCTCCCTTTCCATTTCTGTTGTACGACTGACTAGATATCCCCCTTTCTGTTGTATAACTGACTAGGTATTTACTGTACAGTAGAGCTCAGTACAGTAGAGCACACTAGAGTAGGTACGGTACAATGTACAGTATTGAACATATCTACTGTACTGTACAGTATTGAACATATCTACTGTACTGTACTGTACTGTGCTGTACTGTGATGTCCAAACTTGTGAAACATAGACATTTATGATCGGTTCAGATTTTTCAGTGTAAATTGTCCGAAGTTGTCCTTGTGCATGGTGTTGTACAGTTTGTTAAACTTTAAAATCAATGTTTTTTTGTATGGCATACATTTTAAAGTGAAAAATCTGTGTCAAAGTGCAATTCTGTTACAATGGAATTGCCCTTTCATTAAAACCCTTAATGAAAGGGTTTTCAGTAAACTTTTTTTGAAATATGGGGTTGTGGACCATATAAGAATGAGATACAGAAAGCCCCAAATATTGATACGATTACAATACTTTTTTCTTTGGACAATATAATCCATTTGGCGTCAGTCTGTCTGTGAATTTAACCTGAGTGTTGGTTTTCTGGGTCAGATTTGAGTAGAGATATGTTGTGTCCACATGACAGTTGATTGCTGTCCAACATTCTGGGACACAGTCAGACTCACACACCTTCAAAGGAAGACTAGTCTTCCTGTTTTGTCTATTGGTGCTTGGAAGGGGGGAGGTTTAGGGTTTAGGGATGGTAAAGCAGGGGGGATGGTATAGCACGTTGCCTAAAATGTTATATAAAGAAGTATATAAGTATACTGAATTTATAGGGATGTTGAATTGAATAGGTATTCATAACCTCAGATCTCAGTATAGTGAGTTAGAGGGATGATGAATTTACTAGATATTCCTAACCACCAGATCTCAGTATAGTGAGTTAAGGAGATGTTGAATTGACCAGGTATTCCTAACCCCAGATCTCATCCATGTTGACATTTCTTTAACTGCACAGTCCAACAATGAACAATACAACATTTAAAAAAATATATATATATTTTAAATTCTAAGAAACCGTTAAACCCAATTCAATGCTCCCGAAATTTGACATTTTACCAAAAATATGTCTGACATCTGATAATGCAGCAAAAGCTTATTTCTCTCAAATGTTGTGCACAAATGATTTATATCCCTGTTAGTGAGCATTTCTCCTTTGCCAAGATAATCCATCCACCTGACAGGTGTGGCATATCAAGAAGCTGATTAAACCACATGATCATTACACAGGTGCACCTTGTGCTGGGGACAATAAAAGGCCATTTTCAAAATGTGCAGTTTTGTCACACAATGCCACAGATGAACTATGGTGTGAGGTTGGATCTATTCTAAACCAACATCAGGGGTGCGTCCCAAAATGACCCCTTATTCCATAAATAGTGCACTACTTTTGAGCAGAGACCTATAGGTCCTCGTCAAAAGTAGTGCACTGTGTAGGGAATAGGGTTTTTCATTTTAGAGGACAGGAATGTAGCGTTGCGGTAAAAGAAAATACTTCTCTGTTTAGGACAGGAAGTTAATTAGGACTATGCTGAATGACTGCTCTCAACTGTCCTCTGAGTGAGCCTGCCGATAGGACTTGGGGAAAGACTAGATAGGACAAAGGGGACAGAGAGAGAATAATTATCTTCTGGGACTCCATCATTAACATGAAGAACAACATCCAAACACAGCCCGAGTGAAACATCCATAATGTTTTAGTCCAGTGACATCCATAATGGTACTGTCCAGTCATCCAAACACACCCAGAGTCCATAATGGTACTGTCCAGACATCCAAACACTCACAGAGTTGATAATGGTACTGTCCAGTCATTCAAACACACCCAGAGTCCATAATGGTACTGTCCAGACATCCAAACACTCACAGAGTTGATAATGGTACTGTCCAGTCATTCAAACACACCCAGATTCCATAATGGTACTGTCCAGTACAGTTACAAGGAAGTGACTTGTATCACATAAATGAATAGATGGTCTGTGTGTCATATCTATCATAGTCATGAAATGCATATATTTGACCATGCCTTGTTATTTTATACACACAATGATACTTTGTATCAAATTGGGTCAAATGTCTAACTTTCTTAATTGAATTAAAAACTCAAATGATTTGGGCCTCACAATGTCACAAATGTGTTCTTACAATACGAGATATCACATAATTCGATTTTCAGTCTTCAAAAATAAACTTTGAACTTGTTAAATTAGTTGGAAGAATCTGTAATATATTCTGTCCATAATATGATCCCAAACACTAGGTCCATGTGAAACCTCCTCAAACCCAAAACACATCCGTTTGAGTTCTGCTCAGGGGGTCTTCTTGACCTTCATTTAATGCGGGTCAAAACAAGCAGTGTTGCAGTGGTCTGGAATGTTGTGTGTCTGGTCAGATCAGACTAAACCATAATAAGGAGACTTCAAACTAAAATACTAAATTAAGAGATAAAAAGCAAGAGTTTTAAAAGCGACGCGTGTTTATTTCCAACTCTTATCTCATACAAATTTGTGCATAACAGTAAAACAATTCTGTCAGCAGCTCACTTAGTGTTTTGCACATATACTCGCTTGTCTTGTCGTCGTGGCTCATCTGGCCTGTTTTTCTCACCTCGTATCAGGGGTCTGTAAGAGAGCAGTGGGACCCCCTGAGACAACATAGGAACGTTCACTCCTTTCCAAACCAACGTCCTCCTTCAGATCTTAGCCATATCTCCTGAGAAAAGACAAGTCTGCGTGGCTGAATCCTGTTTATTATTCATGGAGAATATTACGTTGATGCCTCTTACAGTGGACGTTAATGAATCATGTTTATTATTAATGGAGAATATTACTTTGCTGCCTCAGTGGACATTAATGTTAGGTTGGCTGTTTAATCTGAATATCTCTGTGTGACAATGTTACCACTGGTAGACATCAGAGCCTCGCTTAAACACAGCAATTTACTTTTTTCACGCACGCACACACACACACACACACACACACACACACACACACACACACACACACACACACACACACACACACACACACACACACACACACACACACACACACACACACACACACACACTGTCTCATAGTAAGCCCTATCTTCCTCCTTTCTCTCTCTGTCCCCTCCCTCAGCCAGAGAGAAGGTGGGTCCCAAGCCCATGGGCTACCCAGTGACTGGCTCAGACTGCTGCATCAAGCTGAAGGAGCCAACCAATGGTCTCCAAACAGGGGACTCAATCGCAGACTCCATCGACCTATCAGGCAAGAACAAGAAGCGTCGTAACCGCACCACGTTCAGTACCTTCCAGTTGGAGGAGCTGGAGAAAGTGTTTCAGAAGACTCACTACCCTGACGTTTACGCCCGGGAACAGCTGGCCCTTAGGACCGAACTGACAGAGGCACGTGTACAGGTAATCCCCCTCTTCATCACATTCTACACATCCTACAGTCCACTATCCTGGCTGCTACAGTAACTATCTCAGTCCCCTATCCTGGCTGTTACAGTAACTATCTCAGTCCCCTATCCTGGCTGTTACAGTAACTATCTCAGTCCCCTATCCTGGCTGTTACAGTAACTATCTCAGTCCCCTATCCTGGCTGTTACAGTAACTATCTCAGTCCCCTATCCTGGCTGTTACAGTAACTATCTCAGTCCCCTATCCTGGCTGTTACAGTAACTATCTCAGTCCCCTATCCTGGCTGCTACAGTAACTATCTCAGTCCCCTATCCTGGCTGTTACAGTAACTATCTCAGTCCACTATCCTGGCTGCTACTGTAACTATCTCAGTCCCCTATCCTGGCTAAAGTAACTATCTCAGTCCCCTATCCTGGCTGTTACAGTAACTATCTCAGTCCCCTATCCTGGCTGTTACAGTAACTATCTCAGTCCCCTATCCTGGCTGCTACAGTAACTATCTCAGTCCCCTATCCTGGCTGTTACAGTAACTATCTCAGTCCCCTATCCTGGCTGTTACAGTAACTATCTCAGTCCCCTATCCTGGCTGCTACAGTAACTATCTCAGTCCCCTATCCTGGCTGTTACAGTAACTATCTCAGTCCCCTATCCTGGCTGTTACAGTAACTATCTCAGTCCCCTATCCTGGCTGTTACAGTAACTATCTCAGTCCCCTATCCTGGCTGTTACAGTAACTATCTCAGTCCCCTATCCTGGCTGTTACAGTAACTATCTCAGTCCACTATCCTGGCTGCTACTGTAACTATCTCAGTCCCCTATCCTGGCTAAAGTAACTATCTCAGTCCCCTATCCTGGTTGCTACAGTAACTATCTCAGTCCACTATCCTGGCTGCTACTGTAACTATCTAATTCCCCTATCCTGGCTAAAGTAACTATCTCAGTTTGCAACTGTAATAGTTTGCAGTACCATCCTGCAAACATTTAATACATCCAGATTATAGGCTACAATATGTGCAGAAATGCAAAGTAGAACTGCTGCTCAGTTCTTTAAATTAATCTTTTTGTTTGTTGCCTTACAACAAACTTTGGCATTTGAAAGTAAATTATGGTAAGTGGCAGATGTCCTCTGATCCCTTTCTCTCTCTCCATTCAGGTGTGGTTCCAAAACCGGCGGGCCAAGTGGAGGAAGAGGGAACGTTACGGGAAGATCCAGGAGGTGCGAAACCACTTTGCTGCTACATACAATATCTCCACCTACCAGGTACCCACTGACACGCACCGACACGCACCGACACACATAGTTCACTTTGCTACTACATATGATATCTCCACCTACCAGGTACCCTCTTCTGACAGGTGGCGTCACTCCTATGCACGCTCATCCCTCAATCTAATCTGACGTACTCTCTTCCTCTCTAGATGCAGAGCAACCTGTGGCCAGGAGCTGGTGCAG
This sequence comes from Salvelinus namaycush, assembly GCF_016432855.1. NCBI lineage: Eukaryota > Metazoa > Chordata > Actinopteri > Salmoniformes > Salmonidae > Salvelinus > Salvelinus namaycush. The sequence goes on from NC_052322.1 coordinate 47,537,905, forward strand.
GAGGGGGCGGGGGGTCCGGCGGGGGCTGTGTCCTGAGCCCTGACACCATGTCTTCCTCCTGTATGAGCCCCTACCCTCATCCCCACAGCAACCTCTCCTCCATGGGCTTCATGGGCATGCCCCCGTCCTCCAGCCACCCCCACCACCCTCACCATCACCCCCCACACCACCCTGGCATCAATAGCCTCTACTCCCTCCACAGCTTCCCTGGGGCCCTCGGGGGCCACTCCTTTGAGCCGGGGCCCGAGACAGAGTATAAGCCATCCAGCCTGTTGGCCCTGCGGATGAAGGCTAAGGACCCTGGGAGTCTTCTATCCTGGCCTACATGATCACCACAGTGTCAGGGTCAGATCCTTACTATGTACTGACTGAGCCAATGTACACACACACATTCAAACTCAATCTTGTATACTAGCTTCCTCATGGATAGTTATGGCCACATGTGTTTGTGTTGCTGCAGCAGAAGTCAAAACTCTCTCCTGTGGTTCACTACAATATGTACACACACACACACACACTCTGCTATTTTTCTCCCAATAACGTAAACCCACAGACTTCAAAAACATGACATGATCAACCTTTGAGTTTGTTAGGTATTTTGTCCCTGGGCATTTCCATGTAGAAGAACCACCATATAGAGTTAATACGAACAGGTAGAACTGGGTGTCAAATGAAAACTAAGAGTCTACATTTTGGGGGGGGAGGGGGGGGGGATGACTGCATAGATACCATTTTTCAACCATTTTCCATCTTGAACATTTGTCATAAGTAAAGGCTTTGATTTCTGGATAAACAGATGGACAAGGGGGTCTTAGAAAACATTTACATCTAGCAGTAAAAGTATTAAAAGTGATCAGAAATACATCAAAACACAATAATGTTGATGTAAAGACCCCTGCCAACTAATATCAACACTTACATTTAGTTTTGGATAAATGTACTATCTGTAAGTATGATAAATATTTCCTTATGCTTTGTAATTCCGTTACCAAACACCCACATATCTCCTTCATGAGACCTACCAATTAGTTATAGTGATTTTACTGATATCAAATGTTGTTTTTGACTTATTAAGTGATTAAAACTTGTAATTCGAAATATCAAACAATCTGTAACGTAATGACTGCAACTGAATTGGCTACGATAGGAAATCGTAGTAGTCACAAATCACAGTTGGATCACCTGCTACTGTCCTCCCTTCCACTGACATACTGTTATGTTCAGCTCATAGTGTCTCCTGTTACTGTCCTCCCTTCCACTGACATACTGTTATGTTCAGCTCATAGTGTCTCCTGCTACTGTCCTCACTTCCACTGACATTCTGTTATGTTCAGCTCATAGTGTCTCCTGCTACTGTCCTCCCTTCCACTGACTGTTATGTTCAGCTCATAGTGTCTCCTGCTACTGTCCTCCCTTCCACTGACATACTGTTATGTTCAGATCATAACTGTTTTCTTTTTCTTTCTGTCATCTGGTGGTCAAAGCAAGAGTGTTAAAACAGTCTGTCTTGACAACCCCTCTCTTTCTCTCTCGCTCTCTTTGTCTCTCTCTCTCTCTCTCCCTCTTTGTCTCTCTCTCTCTCCGTCTCTCTGTTTCACTCTCTCTGTCTCTGTCTCTCTGTCTCACTCTCACTCTCCAGTTAATGTTACTTCTCCCACCTCTTACTGACACCTACCCATGAGCACCCTCTCTTTCCATTTACTGTAACAAGCATTCTAATCCACTGAGGACCGACCAACACAGGACGTCCATGGACGTTGAAAGGTAGTTGAAATTTGGTCAGTCCACCATGGCCTTTATGTTAACGTACAGTGCAGTACAGTGCAGTACAGTGCAGTGCAGTGGAGTACAGTGCAGTACAGTGAGTGGAGCACAATACAGTACAATACAGTACAGTTAAGACAAGTAGAGTATAGTACATTGTACTGAACTAAACTCTATTTTACTGTAGTGAACTCTACTGTACTGTTAAATAAAATAGTTTTGGTCATTTACACATGATGTTATTGCAGGTGCAGTAACGCCTAACAATACAAACAATACACACAAATTCCAAAAATAAAAATTAAGAAACATCCGAACGAGCAATGTCAGACTCCAGAAAATAAATATACCGTATATATACACTACCGTTCAAAAGTTTGGAGTCACTTAGAAATTTCCTTGTTTTTGAAAGAAAAGCACATTTTTGTCCATTAAAATAACATCAAATTGATCAGAAATACAGTGTTGACATTGTTAATGTTGTAAATGACTGTTGTAGCTGGAAACGGCAGATTTTTTTATGGAATATCTAGATAGGCGTACAGAGGCCCATTATCAGTAACCATCACTCCTGTGTTCCAATGGCACGTTGTGTAAGCTAATCCAAGTTTATCGTTTAAAAGGCTAATTGATCATTAGAAAACCCTTTTGCAATTATGTTGGCACAGCTGAAAACTGTTGTGCTGATTAAAGAAGCAATAAAACTGGCCTTCTTTAGACTAGTTGAGTATCTGGAGCATCAGCATTGTGGTTTCGATTACAGGCTCAAAATGACCAGAAACAAAGAACTTTCTTCTGAAACTCGTCAATCTATTCTTGTATTGAGAAATGAAGGCTTTTCCATGAAAGAAATTGTCAAGAAACTGAAGATCTCGTACAACGCTATGTACTACTCCCTTCACAGAACAGCGCAAACTGGTTCTAACCAGAATAGAAAGAGGAGTGGGAGGCCCCGGTGCACAACTGAGCAAGAGGACAATTACATTAGAGTGTCTAGTTTGAGAAACAGACGCCTCACAAGTCCTCAACTGGTAGCTTCATTAAGTAGTACCCGCAAAGACACTCTAATGTACTTGTCCTCTTGCTTAGTTGTGCACCGGGGCCTTATTCTTAAATGGATTAAAAACATTGTTTTTCTCATCAATCTATACACAGTACCCCATAATGACCAAGCGAAAACAGGTTGTTAGACATTTTAGCAAATGTATTAAACATTTGTATTTGTATACATAAGTATTCTGACCCTTTGCTATGAGACTTGAAATTAAGCTCACGTGCATCCTGTTTCCATTGATCATCCTTGAGATGTTTCTACAACTTGATTGGAGGCCAGCTGTGGTAAATTCAATTAATTGGACATGATTTGGAAAGGCGCACAACTGTCTATATAAGCTCCCACAGTCGACAGTGCATGTCAGAACAAAATCCAAGCCATGAGGTCGAAGGAATTGTCCGTAGAGCTCAAAGAAAGGATTGTGTCGAGGCACAGATCTGGGAAAACATCTTCACTACTGTACTTTTGGTAATGTACGGTATGTTTGTGGAACATTTTACAAATTTATAAAAAAATGAAAAGCTGAAATTTCTTGGGTCAATAGGTATTCAACACTTTTTTTATGGCAAGTCTGAATAAGTTCAGGAGGAAATATTTGGTTAACAAGTCACATAAGTTTACTCTGTGTGCAATAATAGTGTTTAACATGATTTTTTAATGACTACCTCATCTCTGTACCCCACACATACAAATATCTGTAAGGTCCCTCAGTCGAGCAGTGAACTTCAAACACAGATTCAACCACAAAGACCAGGGAGGTTTTCCATTGCCTCGCAAAGTAGGTCACCTATTGGTAGATGGGTTAAATTTTTTAAAAGCAGACATTGAATATCCCTTTGAGCATGGTGAAGTTGTTAATTACATTTTGGATGGTGTATCAATACACCAAGCCAGTCACTAGAAAGATATAGAAGTCCTTCCTAACTCAGTTGCCGGAGAGGAAGGAAACCACTCAGGGATTTCACTATGAGGCCAATGGTGACTTTAAAACAGTTACAGAGTTTAATGGCTTTAATAGGAGAAAACTGTAGATTAATCAACAACATTGTAGTTACTCCACAATAATAACCTAATTGACAGAGTGAAAAGAATGAAGCCTGTACAGAATAAAAAATATTCCTACACAACATCCAGGACTATAAGAGCGGTCTGTCCGTTGAGGTGTGCTGAGGGAGGAGCTCTATGTGTGTGTGTGTGTGTGTGTATGTAGCAGTATAGCTGGCCTCACATCAAGAGGCCTTTGGATGGCACCCCATGCATCAGTTTAAAGTGGTAGGCCTATTAATGAAAACCTAACTGAGCGACTGCACTATGCCATTGATGATGAAGTGTAGGGCGGCTATCAGGCATCCCTCCAAAGTCCCCGCTCCGTATTGAGAATGCAGGGTCTACCTAGTTCACATCTGGCAGCAGAGAGGGTAAACGCCAAACTCAAATGAATGATGAGCTATGTCTCACTGAAGAAATTGGGGTTATAATTCCCTGGTCGTTTCTTCCTTTTTTTTATCACAAGGAGTATTTTATGGAGAGGGGATGAATTACTGTATACTGATAGGCCCTTGACTTGACACAGTGGTGGTGTGGCATGATTTTCCACATTACATATGGGTTTCAATGACCCAGGGAAAGCCTTCATGGGTTATTGTGACTCATGTAGACAATGGCCGAACGTGCACAAAGATGTTGGATTTCAGATATGACATCATTGTTTTCAACATATCCAAATAGTTTTTAAACTACGGCATGGTTCAATGCGCCAATAAATCCTCACAATCCACTTTACTTTTTATTTTTCATTAGCGGTGTCTTGGGAGCTAATATTGGGATCATGTATACTGTGATAATGACCCATACAAAAAAAATGTAATGGCGAGCAATGTATAAGAAGGGATTGGTTGTAAATGCATGGCTTTGTCATTTTATACACCACCGTTATTGGAGTCTCCTTAGACCAGAGGGAAGAGTGCCCCCTACTGGCCCTCCAACAACACGTCCAGCAGCATCTGGTCTCCCATCCAAGGATCGAACATGAACCAACCCTGCAGGGCAGTTTAGCTTCAGAGGCAAACAAGCCAGCAGTAGGATGCAGCAGGATGGTGTGGCTGCTGGCTACTATTGATTGGAGGAAGATGAAGATAACTACATGCTCTTTCTGTGCGTAATGTCTTCTCATCATTGGCTGGTGCTGCTTTGAAATGTAGAGTTGCGTGGCACCACCCCATCTGGTAAACATGACTAGATGGTAAACATGACAAGATGGTAAACATGACAAGATGATGAACATGACAAGATGCTCAATACGTGTCAGCTAGCCATACCGGACAATCTGGGCGATTTTTTTTTGGTAATGCATCTTTTCTGGGTTTAAATGATTTACAGTGAAAGACAGATCCTTCAAAGCTACTTTGCTTCCCCAGGTGGTTAGATTGCTATGGGCAAATATTTGGTGCTCTCTCTCTTCCTCCCATCCTCCCTTCCCTCTCGTTACTCCAGTACTATGACAGCAATGCTGGAACAAATTAGATGCCAGCCAGTCCCCTCCCGGCCTCCCCTGATCTGTGCCTTGTTTTGTGTAAGCCGACATGTGGTTTCAATAGAGGAGCTGAGCAGAGTAGAGGGAGTGAAAAGCAAACCTGTCAGAGACACTTTCCACACCCACATACAGCCTTCAAATTCCAGCCAGACCCTAGGAGACAGCCGCAGCGCCATATTCATTAGGCACCAAATGGAAGAAAGCAGACGGCAACAGGGAGGGACGACTACCTGGACTTGTGCAATAAGAAATGCACATTTTCATTTTCTGTTTCAGACTGTTTTAAAACATTTTCCCTTGTGCGTCCCAATGAATACACCCCGGCACTCACTCTCCAGCTGCAGGAGCCCAAGCACTGATTAAACCTCAGATTAAGTGGAAGAGATAAGAGGAGCCTTCAGAACAGAGCAGAAACTAAGGAGACGGATGAATGGCCTGTGGAAAACAAGCAGAGGAAATAGTGTACCGGTTTATAGGCCTCCGACTCACAATGAATGAGTCATGTGGTCTCTCAAAGTAACCTTTACTGTAATGTTTAAAGGTGAGGTATCAGACTCTCAATATAGAGGTGTTAAACTATAAAACAGACAGAGTTAACATTACATAGGATGATGCAGTGAAATTGACATGTAAAATGTGTCATTACATTGCTTTACTTCAGGCGATTGTAAAAACGCCAGTCAGTATAGTGAGTACTATAAATGTTTCGTATTAAAATGACAGTAGTTCATCATCTGTCCCTATTCATTGCAAAATATTCTGGAGACAAGATGACTCAACATTTCTCTAAAGCCTGGTCAGTCAGAGTGAAAATGAACTATTTTAACCGGAAAATAGTGTGTAGAGCTCATTGAATTAGCTACTTAAGTTGCATTCCAAGTAAGCTCAGGAGTACAGGAGCTAGTGTCTCTTAACTCAGTAAACCAGGCTAAAATATGCAGGCCTACCCTGCGTTGCTGTTTATCATTAGTGCAACAGAGTCATCCATCAAAAACACCATAGAGCGGAAAATGGCTTAGGTCCTAGGTGTGCGACAAACGTTCCTCATCCATGTCCGACACACACACACACACACACACACACACACACACACACACACACACACACACACACACACACACACACACACACACACACACACACACACACACACACACACACACACACACAGGCTCTTTATTCGGGGTCATTGGGTGAGGGCTGTCACTGGCGCCTGTACATACATATATTAACCTCATTACCCAAAGAAATACCTCTGAACGTGTCATTAAATCTGCAAAGCTGTCGTCCGACCGTAGTTTCAAGAAGTACACCAAGCTTTTGATCTATGCCACAGACGTACCTTGACTGCCCTGAATCATAAACTAGTGATGCCGTGTCTGTGCTGCTATTCTGAACTCTCACATCAGGCTCATGATCAGGCATCTAAGCCACAGGAGGCTGCTGAGGGGAGGAAAGCTCATGGAGTGATTGGAATGGCATCAAACATACAGAAACCATGTGTTTAATGTGTTCAATACCATTCCATTCAATACTGTTCCAGCCATTCCATTCAAGCCCGTCCTCCCCCAATTAACTGCTGTGATCTAGGCCAGGAATCATTAAGCATCGCAGATTAGGAGTGCAGATCTAGGATCAGTTCAGCATTATTATCTTTTGAGATAAAAAAATTAAGAATAAAATCATAAAATATAAGACCAGGGGGAACTGATCCTATATCAGCAATCATACTCTGAGACGCTTGATGTGATTAATCGGCATTAACAGTTTTGTACCTATAAGCTCATAATTGGCAGCATGCTGTGTAGGCCTAAAGGGCCCTACTGTAACTGTCAACATGAGAGGTAATAGAATTAAGGTGAGAGAGAGAGAGCTCAGCATTAAGTGTCAGGTTGCTTTGGGTTTTATTTCAAAGGAGCGAGAAGAAAGGGTAGAATATATTTAGCAGCTGATCTGAAGGGAGGAGGGGTGAAGTTAATACCTAGTTAAGACTTACTAGGTATCAAAAAACACTGCTATCAAAACATTGAACATCTCATTACAAAATCATTGGAATTAATATGGCATTGGTCCCCCCCCCCCCCCCCCCCCCCCCCCCTTCGCTGCTTTAACAGCCTGCACTCTTCTGGGAAGGCTTTCCACTAGATGTTGGAACATTGCTGCGGGGACTTGCTTCCATTCAGCCATAAGAGCATTAGTGAGGTCGGACACTAATGTAGTAAGGCGATTAGGCCTGGCTCGCAGTCGGCGTACCAATTCATCCCAAAGGTGTGTGATGGGGTTGAGGTCAGGGTTCTGTGCAGGTCAGTCAAGTTCTTCCACACCGATCTAGACAAACCATTTCTGTGCACGGGGGCATTGTCATACATAAACAGGAAAGGGCTTTCCCCAAACTGTTGCCACAAAATTGGAAGCACAGAATCGTCTACAATGTCATTGTATGATGTAGCGTTAAGATTTCCCTTCACTGGAACTAAGGCGCCTAGCCCAAACCATTAAAAACAGCCCTAGACCATTATTCCTCCTCCACCAAACTTTACAGTTGGCACTATGCATTCGGGCAGGTAGTGTTCTCCTGCCGTCCGCTAAACCCAGATCCATCTGTTGAACTGCCAGATGGTGAAGTGTGATTCATCACTCCAGAGAACATGTTTACAGAGTCCAATGGCTGCGAGCTTTACACCACTCCAGCCGACGCTTGGCATTGCACATGGTGATTTTAGGCTTGTGTGTGGCTGCTCGGCCATGGAAACCCATTTCCTGCAGCTCCCAATGAACAATTATTGTGCTGACATTGCTTCAAGCGGCAGTTTGGAACTTGGTAGTGAGTGTTGCACCCGAGGAAAGACGATTTTTACGCTCTATGCGCTTCAGCACTCAGCGGCCCCGTTCTGTGAGCTGTGTGGCCTACCACTGAGCCGTTGTTGCTCCTAGAAGTTTCCACTTCACAATAACAGCACTTACAGTTGACTGGGACAGCTCTAGCAGGGCAGGAATTTGACAAACTGACTCATTGGAAAGGTGGCATCCTATGATGGTGCCACATTGAAAGTCACTGAGCTCTTATTTTTATTTAACCTTTATTTAACTAGGCAAGTCAGTTAAGAACAAATTCTTATTTACAATGACGTCCTACCCTGACCAAACCCTCCCCTAACCCAGACAACGCTGGGACAATTGTGTACCGCCTTATGGGACTCCTGATCACGGCCGGTTGTGATACAGCCCAGGATCGAACCAGTTTCTGTAGTGACACCTCTAGCACTGAGATGCAGTGCCTTAGACCGCTGCACCACTTGGGAGCGAATTACGGACAATTCTACTGCCAATATTTGTCTATGTAGATTGCATGGCCGTCCGCTCGATTTTATACACCTGTCAGCAACGGGTGTGGCTGAAATAGCTGAATCCACTAATTTGAAGGGGTGTCCACATACTTTTGGTCCTGTAGTGTATGACAATCTTGAAAAAACAAACATTGATAACCAGTTAACACATAGGCCTGCCTACTTAGTACAATCGACCCCATCCCAAGGGGAAACACTGACCAAAACTAAGGTTCCTACCCTGTCACATACAGGCCGATATAGGCCTACTGAGACTCATATTGGCTGTCTTATAAACATTTTGACCAAAATCACTTTAAGTATATTCTGAAAAACATAACACATACAGTAGTTAATGTATTTGCTTATCAAGCCGCTACTGCATGGTTACAAGTAAGTTTTAGTATGCTACTCAGATGGCACCATCATGTGGAGAGATTGCAAAAGTACAGCTTTAGACAGAGAAAATTGGAAATAAAAATAAAAAATGTAAATTTTCTAACCCCACTGAAATAGTTTTATACAATTCATTAAAAAAAACTCTCACAATGCATGCCTTTTAAAAACCTAGCGCAACATAGAATGGTGTTGTATTCTTACTTTACTCAGTGTTTTACAAATAATGTGTAGTACACTTTATTATGATCAATAATACTAGTTATTTAAAAACATAGATAACTAAATATAAAACGCATGGTTGTATGCTAAACAACTTTTAACCAAAATAAATACTGTTCGAGTTTCTGTTATTTCTGATTTGACTGACATCCACTGTAAACACGGTGGTTGTTTTCCACACAGTTTTCAGTCCAATCAGCTCGAAGGGGCGGGCTCTGACAGAATTCTAGACAAAATGGCGGATGTTGTTGATTTGCGGCAGGGTCAGTGATAATCGGAGTTCGCCTTTTCACTGATTTACTGCAAGACATTATACAGAAAGAACATAAGAAGAGCCATAATCGTTGTATGGTGAGCTGCAATGAAAGGCAAAGAAAGGTCACCGATTAAAAAGCGTTCTCGTGTTTTGGATGATATCCGAGACAGGGGAGGAGGCCACCCGCCCAGCAAGAAAACGAGGGCTATCTCGGTTTCCAGTGGGAGTAATAATGGAAATAGCTCGACTAAAAGTGACGGGGGATCTACGAGAAGGAGTGTGTTGGGTGACAAGAGAGGCCGGGATTTTGATGGACATGTATCGAGTCGAACCGGTGGGAGTAACCATAGCTATCCCGTTGCTGCTACTACCTCTATCGGTAAGAACCACAACCTGGGTTTGACACTCGATTTAGCCGCGGCAAGGACTAATGCTCGCGGCGAGCGTGTTCCGCCTCCACCCAACAACGAGAGTGAGTACAAAACTCTCAAAATCAGTGAACTGGGCACCCAGTTGAGCGATGAAGACATAGAAGACGGACTTTTCCACGAATTCAAAAAATTCGGGGACGTGAGTGTCAAAATAAGCCGCAGCAACGACGAGAGAATTGCGTTTGTCAACTTCAGAAAGCCCGAGGATGCCAGAGCAGCTAAACATGCACGGGGCAGGTTAGTACTTTATGACCGACCTCTGAAAATCGATGCAGTGTACATTGACAGGAGGAGAAGCCGTTCTCCAGTTGAGCGAGTTGACAGAGACCCATATGTTGGAGCCCCAGGCCACAGACACTTGCACACCCAGAGACCCCTCTCCCCATCTGTGCTTGGATACAGAGACTACAGACTACAGCAGCTGGCCCTTGGGCGCCTCCCTCCTCCCCCACCTCCTCCTTTGCCCAGAGACCTAGAGCGGGAGAGGGAGTTTGCCCTGTTTGAAGCCAGGGTGCGCCCAGTTCCAGCTTTCATTGCAGAGAGAGCTTCTGCTTTCCGTGAGGAGGATTTTATCTCCCCAGAGGATGACCAAAGAGCAAACAGAACGTTGTTTCTGGGCAACTTGGACATCACTGTCACAGAGACGGACCTGAGGCGGGCCTTCGACAGGTTTGGGTTGATAACAGAGGTGGATATAAAGCCCACACGGGGACAGACCAGCACATACGGGTTCCTCAAGTTTGAGAATCTCGACATGGCCCACCGCGCCAAACTCACCATGTCTGGGAAGATAGTGGGCCGTAACCCCATAAAGATTGGCTATGGTAAGGCCACCCCCACCACACGCTTATGGGTGGGTGGGCTCGGACCCTGGGTCCCCCTAGCAGCATTGGCCAGAGAGTTTGACCGCTTTGGTACAATAAGGACCATTGACTACAGAAAGGGGGACACCTGGGCTTATATACAGTACGAGAGCCTTGATGCTGCTCAGGCTGCGTGCACTCACATGCGTGGCTTCCCTCTGGGGGGGCCCGAGAGGAGACTCAGGGTGGACTTTGCAGACACAGAGCACCACTACCAGCAGCAGTTCCTTCAGCCTCTTCCTCTACCCCCCTTCGACATGGTGGCAGACGCTTTCATCCACCGCGCCATAGCTGAGCCCCTGAGGGACAGGGAAAGGACTCCACCGCTGCTCCACTTCAGAGAGAGAGAGCTGGGCTTCCCCGGGGCCGAGTGGCCCCCCACCCCGGCTATGCGTGAGCGGGTACGTCCCGGGACCTTTGAGCCGCTGGAGCGGGACCGGCGGCCGGGAGGGAGGGAGCCCTGGTCTCTGGAGCGAGAGCTGGCGGGGCGCGGCTGCGACCCAAGACGGAAACGACACCTTATGGATGACAGTCGCCATCTTGAAGTCTCTCCTGACAGCACTGACCGCACGGCACGCCGACACCGAGGGGGCCCATCCCCAGATGGTAGCCCCAACGGGGGCCGCTTCAGTGACTCAGAGCGTACCCCTCGTGGCGATGACAGACCCTCCCCTGGACGAGACCGTCGCCTCAGTCTGGAGCATCCTGGCGGGGGGGACAGGAGACTAAAGAGCCAGGGGAGTCTTGCCGAAAGAGGGGCCTCCAGCAGTGGCCTCTCATCCTCAGCAGGGGAGCGGAAACGTAAAGCCGGCGACAGCAGCAGCAAAGGACCTGGAGCTAAGAGGGATCGCTCCTCAGACCAGGGTGGTTCTAAAGGTAGTCAGTCATCCAAGCTTAGCCTGGCCTGGCACGGCATGCTCCTCCTAAAGAACAGCAACTTCCCCGCCAACATGCACCTCCTGGAGGGTCACCAGGGCGTGGCCAAGGACCTCCTTGTCGACGGCCCCACAGGGAGACAGGTGGGGGAGCTCAAGATCACCCAGCGTCTCCGCCTCGACCAGCCCAAGCTGGACGAGGTCTCCAGACGCATCAAAGCGGCCGGCCCCGGCGGCTATGCCGTCCTCCTGGCGGTTCCCGGTTCCGGCGGCGAGGAGGTGTCGTCGACGGACCCGGCGGCTTCAACACAGCGTCCTCTCCGAAATCTGGTGTCCTACCTGAAACAGAAGCAAGCAGCCGGAGTCATCAGCCTGCCGGTTGGAGGCAGCCGGGATAAGGACCACCAGGGTGTTCTCCACGCGTTCCCTCCCTGTGAGTTCTCACAGCAGTTCATTGATGTCTCGGCTAAAGCTCTGGCCAAAACCGATGAGGACTATCTGGTGATGGTCGTGGTGCGAGGTCCATCATAACTACAATCAGATAGAGGAAGCAAAACATCAATGATATTGTAAAAAAGAAAGAAAACTACTATTGCATGCTGTGTGTTGAGTTCTGCCTCATGGGGTTGCTACTAGAGAGTAGGGTTATGGGGGGGGGATAGGCTATGTCACTATTTTTTCCACCAAAATAAGTATAGAATTTGCCCCTGAAAGTCAACAGATGTGTAATTTTGGAACCCTGTTTTATAAAGGGTGTGATCATTTCTAGCCAACATATGCAGAAACAATTCAGCTGGAGTATTATAAAAGGGGGACATTCTATGAATAAAATGAAAAATCTACTGTAAATTTAAAATGAGGTATAATGGCCCCTTTTTCGTTTTCATTTAGGAAAACTTGAACCAACCGCTGTTTGTAAAAGTTGAAACTTCTCTCTAAGATTTGCTCTGTTGTTAGTGTTTGGTTGTATTATGTATACGTTATACTACTTAATGCTTATTACAATCAGTTGGTGTCATTTAAAGTGAATTATATATTTTTAGCAAAATATTCACCTCAAAACCCTTTGTTCACTAACCATTTCTTTATTCTAAATGTCACATTTTGAGAAAGATACCATCAGGCCCTGTTTGACTGGTATGGTGAGCGTATAAATCATTCCGTTTGTATTTCTCATAAATGATTGGGGACATTAATGTTGGGATATGTCCTTACCGCCTTCCATATTGATCAAATGGACTTACTGTCTTTCTCTAATACATGAACATGTTCCAAACCTAGAAATCTGAATGTACCTATGCACGGTAGGCTATCTGGTGTTCGGTTACACCTGGTGTTTTACCATGTATAACTGGTTTGGTTACACCTGGTGTTTTACCATGTGTAACTGGTTCCGTTACACCTGGTATTTTACCCTGTGTAACTGGTTCGGTTACACCTGGTGTCTTACCATGTATAACTGGTTTGGTTACACCTGGTGTCTTACCCTGTGTAACTGGTTCGGTTACACCTGGTGTCTTACCCTGTGTAACTGGTTCGGTTACACCTGGTATTTTACCATGTGTAATTGGTTCGGTTACACCTGGTGTCTTACCCTGTGTAACTGGTTCGGTTACACCTGGTGTTTTACCATGTATAACTGGTTCGGTTACACCTGGTGTCTTACCATGTATAACTAGTTCGGTTACACCTGGTGTTTTACCCTGTGTAATTGGTTCGGTTACACCTGGTGTTTTACCATGTATAACTTGTTCGGTTACACCTGGTGTTTTACCATGTATAACTAGTTCGGTTACACCTGGTGTTTTAACCTGTGTAATTGGTTCGGTTACACCTGGTGTCTTACCATGTATAACTAGTTCGGTTACACCTGGTGTTTTACCATGTATAACTAGTTCGGTTACACCTGGTGTTTTAACCTGTGTAATTGGTTCGGTTACACCTGGTGTCTTACCATGTATAACTGGTTCGGTTACACCTGGTGTTTTACCCTGTATAACTTGTTCGGTTACACCTGGTGTTTTACCATGTATAACTAGTTCGGTTACACCTGGTGTTTTAACCTGTGTAATTGGTTCGGTTACACCTGGTGTTTTACCCTGTGTAATTGGTTCGGTCACACCTGGTGTCTTACCATGTATAACTAGTTCGGTTACACCTGGTGTTTTACCATGTGTAATTGGTTCGGTCACACCTGGTGTCTTACCATGTATAACTAGTTCGCTTACACCTGGTGTTTTACCCTGTGTAATTGGTTCGGTTACACCTGAAAATCCTGTGTGTTCAAGGAATGGTTAATTGAACACTACAAAGTGGGTTGTGACAAAATATGTAAAGGAGGTTGAAACACCCATACATGGGTTTTAGTTGCTGAGTGTAAATTCCTAACTTGGCTGTGGTGTAGCTTAAATACAGTGTGTTCAATCGGTTTCCAAATGTGTTTTAATGTTTAAGCGACACTCCAGTAATATTTGGGCATATTGAGAGGCTGAATGAGGAATTTAGAAGTGATTTTTGCCCAGCTAATATAGATGGGTCCATCAATGCAATGAAGCGACAAACAAATAGCCTACTAAGAGAGATGCTAAGGGTAGATTTTATTGTGTACATTGTCTTTAGCACCACTTGACCCGTGGTAGTACGTTGTGACCTATAACCTTTGACCTATAATGCGTGATAAGATTACACTAGAGACAAAAACAGACTTTTATTTGTTGGTCCGGTTTCATTCAATCAATATGCCAATGTTTGTCGCCAAGTTTTTCTGAATATGACAATATTTTAATGGTAATTGCTAACAAATGATATACAGTAATCCTAATAATCAATAAGTAAAAAGGTATTCAATATATAAACTGATCATTTAATTTTGGGGGGGGGGGGGTTGTATGTTTTTTTAAGTTGTAGTGCTATTATTTTGTAGTATTTTTTTTTAACCACAGTTTTCCCCTTTGTCAGCCAACAGTTAGATTTTTGAGACCTATATTTATAGCCTACTGTTGGTACCATTATATGACTGTTGCTTTAAAAAAACAAAAAAACGAAACTGAGTTGTAGTTCTAACATGAGGTTGGTTTAGTTTTATCTGTTGACAAAATTGTCTGAGAAAAAAAATATGTATTTGTCTCCCAAGTTCACTGCCTCAATTGTGGACTTTTTATGGCTTAAAACCTTTACAGGAAACTCTGAAGAGAAGGAAACTAATTAGTATTTGTTACGTTTTCACTGAGAAAGGCAGCTTTTAAGTTGTGTGTCATTTTGTGTTGTGTTTTAAGTGGAATAATAGGACCCTCTCGCTTTGTGCTTCTGTACCTGATTTCATTGGGAAGACAAGAAATGGAAAATCCTCTTCCCACACTCGTCTTACTGCCAAGTTGTTTAACACTCAAGAGAGAAAGTGCATTTACGCACTTATTTGTCCTCCAAATATCAATAAATTGTTTCATTTGAGGGAAACCTGTTTCTGCCCTGGAAATGAATTGAACAGAGGGAACTGCTCTGACTACCCCGTCTGTTGTGTTTCCAAACAGGAATTGTTTATCACTTTGAATTGTTGCACAAGAGAAGGGAACCAAACACCTCTTTGCTGATTGTTAGAGACTAGGAGAGAGACCTCTGTTTGTTCGCTGATGATCGCCTGTGTGTGTTCTCTTATACACACCTTTCAGGAGCTGTTGGTTATCGGTTTAGCTAACAGGAGCTGTTCAGGAGTTGTTGCTAATTAATAGCATACCTTTTGACCCCAGTGCCTTTTTTACCCCTCCAGGGCCGGGCTCCGCATGTTAGTCCTACTGCCCTAGCAGGTGAACCCAGTACACAGTGGGACAGGAATATCAGGATCCATGGAGGAGCCTCCCACTGTGCCCGTGTCCTGCTGGTTTTCAGCCGCCAGCCCATGTCCTGCTGCTCAGCTGTGTGGAACAGTGGCAGGCTGACACGCTAGTGCAGTATGTGGGAGAATGGAGCTGGAATACAGTAGCAGCTCCTTTTCATTTCATTGTCCTCTACAAGGTTTGAGTCTTCACAGGCTGGATTTGCAGCATGCCCCCATGTCTTTCACTGGCGTCCTCTACAATGCTGGTCTGTTTGAGTTGACCACAGCCTGGGGTGTGTCTGTGGCTGTGCCTTGGTCCACGGTTCTCTACACAAGCAGAGAGGTCCTGTCACCGGCTGCCACGCATAATGCACCTCTTTGGGTGCAGTTTCTTAACTCGCACAGCAGCTCTACAGTACCACTTGCAAGCTGTTGCACTGCTGAGGGAGTCACCTTGACCTGTGACCTTTCAAAGTGACCTTTCGACATCTCCCAGAACGATTATTTGTTGCCATCATAATTTAGATTTCTTCAGTTTATGATTTGACTCCATGTATGCAGTGAATGGATGGAAGATCGCCCCCTTGTCATGAATAGGAATATTGTTTATTGTCGCTGCGGTTTTTATTAATTGAATCTTTTCCTGAAAGAGGATCAGGAGAATGTTTGTTCCGCTACGCTGAACAACATCCGACATCATCTACTTCACATTTCACGTGAACAAGGGAATTTAAGCAGAAAAGGTCAAGTGAGTAGTTTGACTCGACATTTCCACGTCGTGAAAGGATCCATATATTTTTTTTATTTTTTATTTTGTGACAGTTCAACCAAAAGGCCTCTTATCCAATGAAGAAATATTTCATATTTATCCCCTATTACTCCTACCCAGTACGAGTGCATCACGGCCTCCCCTCAGTACAAGTGCAATAATAGCAAAGATTAAATCCCACCTGCCGTTGTTGCTGAGAAAAAAGACATCGCCACTGGAGAAATGCCCTCTAGAGGATCATGAAGGAACTGCAGGACCAGGGGAGGCTGCTATCACTACTGTAAGGCCATAGGTAGCCACTACACTACACTGATGGCATGGAGAGAGACAGATTATTGCTGTCGCTCCCTGTTGGGGAATAAGGAGAGGGGAGGCTGCTGCCTGGCTGTTATTATAAGTCTTGGAAGAAGCAGAGGTATGTATATTTTATTTATTTCACCTATATTTAAATAGGAAGACACACAGATTAAAAATCTCTTTTACAAGAGAGCCCTGTATACATTACAATAAAAACAGAATGATAACACAACATACACATATGTATATAAAACAATATAATTCAGCAAACAATAACAAAAATAAACATATTTAATAAAAGTAATCACATTCAACTACATAGAGGTTCTACATCAATAATTGAAACTGTCTGTGTGACATCAGCACAACAATCTGCAGTGAACTCTGCAGATTGTTCCACAAATTAGGGGCAACAAAATGCAGATTTTCACAAATCTGTGGAGAGTGATCTCTATTGTTATCCATGCCTGAGAACGGTTTTGGTAACTTATGATTCTTATCTTAATTAATGATGTTACATGTAGAGGACGTTTCTGTAAGATTGCTTTGTAAATAAATAAAAGAAAATGCAGCTCTCTTCTTACAGACCGAGAGGTCCATCCCACATTTTTATACAGACGACAATGATGAGTCCTAAAATTGTCCCCTGTGATAAAACATTTTGCGGAATGGTAGACTGTGTCCAAGGGTTTTAAAACACAGTTTGCCGCATGTACAGTGGGCTCCAAAATTACTGGCACCCCTGACTGGCAATGCACAACAATGCTTAAACAAATATAAACAATATAATTATAGAGATAAACTCAAAATACCAACGTGTGAGAAATACTGTACTTTATTAATATTTCAATGGAACCAACCAAAATAGTTTATTGATTTAATTAAAAATCAATGTCCTCCAAATCAAAGTTTCACAATTAATGACACCCTTAAAGATTATTGTAAATAACATCTAACAAAATTAAACCACAAATTAAATTCCACTTATTTATGTTTATCTAAGTCTTAATATATATTGAGCCATTACATCACTTCCTGTTTCACTAGGGTATAAAAATGAGGTAACACACATACAATATCCCGCTGTCATCCAACACCATGAAGAAAACAAAAGAACTAGCAGTTCAAAAGAGACAGATGATCATAGACCTTCATAAATCTGGTAATGGCTACAAGAAGATCCACACACGATTGAATATACCCCTGAGCACTGTCAGGGCAATTATTAGGAAATTCAAAAGATATGGAACAGTTGAAAACCTCACGGGTAGAGGACGCAAATGCATTTTGCCCCCCAGGATAGGGAGGAGGATGGTGAGAGAAGCAACAAAATCCCCAAGAATCACTGTGAAAGAATTGCAGGCCTTGGTGGCGTCTTGGGGTCACCAGGGTTCAAGAAGCACCATCGGACACCACCTCCACAACCACAGGCTCTTTGGAAGGGTTGCCAGAAGAAAGCCCTTTCTGACCTCAAGACACAGACGCAAGCGCTTGGAGTTTGCCAAACGTCATTTAAATTATGACTGGAAGAAGGTGCTCTGGTCAGATGAGACAAATATTGAAAGTTTTGGTCAGATACAGCATCAGCATGTTTGGCGTCGAAACATACCCACGGTGAAACAGAGATGTATACAAGGAGAGGCACCTCATACCCACGGTGAAACAGAGATGCATACAAGGAGAGGCACCTCATACCCACGGTGAAACAGAGATGCTGACAAGGAGAGGCATCTCATACCCACGGTGAAACAGAGATGGATACAAGGAGAGGCACCTCATACCCACGGTGAAACAGAGATGGATACAAGGAGAGGCACCTCATACCCACGGTGAAACAGAGATGGATACAAGGAGAGGCATCTCATACCCACGGTGAAACAGAGATGCAGACAAGGAGAGGCACCTCATACCCACCGTGAAACAGAGATGTATACAAGGAGAGGCACCTCATACCCACGGTGAAACAGAGATGCAGACAAGGAGAGGCACCTCATACCCACGGTGAAACAGAGATGCAGACAAGGAGAGGTACCTCATACCCACGGTGAAACAGAGATGCAGACAAGGAGAGGCACCTCATACCCACGTTGAAACAGAGATGCAGACAAGGAGAGGCACCTCATACCCACGGTGAAACAGAGATGCAGACAAGGAGAGGCACCTCATACCCACGGTGAAACAGAGATGTATACAAGGAGAGGCACCTCATACCCACGGTGAAACAGAGATGCAGACAAGGAGAGGAACCTCATACCCACGGTGAAACAGAGATGTATACAAGGAGAGGCACCTCATACCCACGGTGAAACAGAGATGTATACAAGGAGAGGCACCTCATACCCACGGTGAAACAGAGATGTATACAAGGAGAGGCACCTCATACCCACGGTGAAACAGAGATGTATACAAGGAGAGGCACCTCATACCCACGGTGAAACAGAGATGGATACAAGGAGAGGCACCTCATACCCACGGTGAAACAGAGATGCATACAAGGAGAGGCACCTCATACCCACGGTGAAACAGAGATGCATACAAGGAGAGGCACCTCATACCCACGGTGAAACAGAGATGTATACAAGGAGAGGCACCTCATACCCACGGTGAAACAGAGATGCATACAAGGAGAGGCACCTCATACCCACGGTGAAACAGAGATGTATACAAGGAGAGGCACCTCATACCCACAGTGAAATATGGAGGGTGGTCAGTGATGTTTTGGGGCTGTTTTAATTCCAGAGGTCCAGGGGCACTGGTTAAGATTGATGGCATAATGAACTCCACCAAGTATCAGGCAATTTTGACTGACAATCTAGTTGCCTCTGCCAGAAGGCTGGGACTTGGCCGTAGGTGGACTTTCCAACAAGACAATGACCCAAAACATACCTCAAGATCCACACACAAATGGTTCTGTGACAACAAAATCAATGTTCTGCCATGGCCATCTCAGTCGCCGGACCTCAATCCAATCGAAAACCTGCGGGCTGAGTGGAAGAGGGCAGTTGATAAGCGCAAACCCAAGAATGTGAAGGATCTTGAAAGGATCTGCATAGAGGAATGGTCCAAAACCCCTCCAAATGTGTTCCTTAACCTTGTCAAACATTACAGGAAAAGACTCCATGTCTCTTCAGAGGTGGTGGCACTAAGTACTAAATAAGGAGTGACAATAATTATGAAACCTTGATTTTGGTGAAATGTATTTTGTATTAAATAATTGTCTGATTTTGGTGGGTTCCATTGAAACATTAATGAAGTACAGTATTTCTCACATGTTGGTATTTTGAGTTTATCTCTATAATTATATTGTTTATATTTTTTAAAGTATTGTTTGTGCATTGCCAGTCAGGGGTGCCAGTAATTTTGCAGCCCACTGTATGTAAACAATATCACCAAAATCCAATACAGGGAGAAGTGTTGTTTGAGCAATCTTTCTCCTATTTTCAATACTGAGGCATTGTTTTTTTTTTCGATATAAAAAATTAAGTCTTGGATCTTAGCTTCTTAGTCAGATTTTCTATGTGCGTAACGAAGGACAACTTGTCATCAATCCAGACATCCAGCTACTAATACTGAGAAACAAGCTCAATTTGGGCTCCATTTGTAGCGCAAATATGCAAGTCCTCAGGGTCAACATTTCGTGACCTAGAGAACAGCATGAGCTTGGTTTTACTTGTATTTAACACTAATTTAAGATCTGTACGTGATTTCTGAATTTAATCAAAGTCGTGCTGAAGTTCACGAATGGCCTGCTGCACTGAGGTGGCACAGGAATACAAAATCTGCATAGAGATGAATGTTAAAAGTATTAACAGTGTTTCCAATGTCATTAATATACAAAATTGAACAATAATGGGCCCAAAATCAAACCCTGAGAAACACCTTTTTAAATCTCAAGAAATGCAGATTTAACCACATCTGTCAAGATGGCCTGAGTTCTGTCGCTAAGATAATTCTGAAACCATAAACAGGCTGTATATCCCAGGCCTACTCTTGATAACTTCTTCAGCAAACCAGAATGATCAACAGTGTCGAACGCCTTTGACAGGTCAATGAACAAGGCAGCACAGCTCTTTCTGGCATCCAAGGCATTGACAAGATCATTAACAACTAGCGTGTTTGTTGTGGTAGTACTATGCCCAGGCCTAAACCCTGATTGGTTTATATTGAAAATACAATTATCAGATAAAAAAGGAACTAAGTTGTACATTAACCAAGGATTCAAGAATCTTAGCTAAACAAGGTAGTCTTGAATGGAGCGATAGTTGTCAAGATCATTTGTATCCCCACCCTTATGGAGTGGCAGCACATATGCGGATTTCCAGGCTTTTGGAATACTTCCTGATAACAATGTGAAATAAAAAATGTGGGCTACTGAGCCAGCAATAAGGGGTGCTGCACACTTAAGCAGACCAGGCTCCAAATGATCAGCACCTGGGGATTTTTGTTGTTGTCTAACGTTAACAAAGCATCCAGGACTTCTTTATCAGTGAATTTCCAAAAAGAAAAGTCCTAAACCAGCATTTTCAGTATCATTCAATAGATTTTCACCATCTACATCCTAACTACTCTTTTCAAAAGTTGGCTTTGAAATACATTCAAATATAAAGCCCGCAGAGATAAAATGGTGATAAAATACATGAATGATATACATTTTTCAGTAATAGGGACAGAATCTGAATTAGTTTCTTGGGGTAGAGAAGAGGACACACAACTCTTCAGTGATTTAACAGCTTTCCAGAATTTAGCTGGGTTCCCTGTACATTCAGATAGTGTATTAACATAATAATCAGATTTAGCTTTTTTAACTAGTTTTACACACAGATTTCTCAATCGTCTGAAAGACTGTGAGAGAGAAATTAAGTATTTACCTGATTTGTTAACTGCCAGTCTGGGCCTGAGTCTAGCTTTGGCCCAGGCAGTATCTCTGTTCTGTATGACTTCAGATAGCTCTGGACTGAACCAAGGGTAAGACCTATTTTTTAAATTATCATTTTTTTTAAAGGGAGCATGTTTATCTACAATACAATTGAAACCATTTGAGAAGAGGTTCAGAACCAACTCTGGGTCAGGTGTAGATACAATACAATCAAAGTCACAAAAAATAAAGGTCACAAAAAAAGGCCTGTATATTAAAATGTTTAAAATTCCTCTTGTTGATAAAACGAGGTTTGGATCGAGGCATCCGTATATCCCTGACACATACAATGGGACAGTGGTCACTAATATCCAAAGCAAATAGCCCACTCCCAGCATATTTCTCTGGAGTATTTGTGAATATGAGGTCAATCAAAGTTGATTTCGTAATGGTCCTTTTAAATTTGGACGAGTAGGCTTTGTAATCAGCTGGGTCAAATTTAGATTAGTAGAAAAAATCATTTAAACAGTCAGCATCCATGCAAGATTAAAATCTCCAGCAATCAACACCTGTGGGGTAGTAAAAAATGGCAATTAAATCAGTGAGTTCGTTTAGTACACAGTTCTTGGCGGAGGGCGGACGATAGATTCCTATAACTGTTATTTTTGCGTTTGAACCCAACTGAAGACTTAAAAGCCAACAATTCAAACCGTTTCGGACTGGAGGTCACCTTTAACAGAGACACAGAAAGAAGATTATTTGTGTAAATAGCAACACCACCCCCTTTGCCTTTCCTATCAGCCCTAAACACATTGTAACCATCCATAGCAACCTCAGAGTCCAGGGTTTTATCAGTTAACCAGGTTTCAGATCAAATAAAAATGTCAGAGTCTCCCTGAGAGACCCAGATATTGACATGATCCATTTTAGGTAATAAACTACAAATGTTAAGATGTAAAAAATGTCCAACCTTTTCTGCATTTAAAACCACACGGAGTCAGATTACTTTGAGATTTCAGAACAACAGGAGACTCAAAGATTGGATTACATCTATTAGGAAAATAGCAATGACATTTCTCCGCTTAGCACCATTCGGCATGTCACCACTTTCAGACACAACATGTGGAACTCTCACAGTGACCAAAGAGGAGATGGTAAAAACATACTGACACGTAATGCTAATATTGTCCTCGCATCAATTTAGTTGACCAACAACCTTTCCAATGTTTGATGACAACAGCCGGGAGCCATTTTCACCCAGGTGAATTCCGTCTTTCACAAAGTAGCCAGGCCTATTCCAGAAGGAGTCATAATTGACGATGAAGGACATGCCTTAGTCAGACGCATTAACAACTGGTGAAGAGACCAAAAGACGGCTAAAACACGGAATTGAGCCCGAGACAATGATATGTTCTGCTAATTTCTGAGCTGTAAGAAAATAGTCTCTTAGCTTTACAGAGTTCACACGCATAATATCATTAGATCCAATACGCACCACAACTGTTTTCAGAGCAGGAATCTGTTTCTTGATGACTTCTGATAAATCCTATTCCCTTAGCTCCAGGAAAACAAAGTGTACGGGTATATCGTACTTCTGCCAAATCTAACCATGGAGCGTCGCCAAAATAATGGTTGATGGCTGTTGTCCATTTCGAGCCGGAGCCCTCAGCCCAACCCTAGCCCCAGTTCAGATTCCTCTAACTCGCCCCCCACAAATAACAGGAATGGGAGACCCCGGTGAAGCCAATATTATGTTACAGTAAGTAGGACACCGTATATAAGGGGTTCCTCTCTTTTTACCTACAATCCATTCAGTCTAGCCTGGTAGGCAACTTAAAATACAACCCAACATGATTTTCCACCTCCATTGGCTGTAATCGATTCACTAACAACTTATTATATTACTACTTGTTACATTGCAGCCATAGGTCTACAGTAGTGTCAGGAAGCACTGGGTCTATTCACCAATTCCACACGGTCATGAATATAAACACTTATGAAGTAACTAAGTGGTTACAGTCTCTGTAAGACTAAATGAAAAGGTTTGTATTGATTTTGAACTCCAAAACCTGTCCACCGTATCCAAGCAGAACCATGTGACCGATCTCCGGCACTAGTATTCTCCGGCACTAGTATTCTCCGGCACTAGTATTCTCCGGCACTATTATTCTCCGGCACTATTATTCTCCGGCACTAGTATTCTCCGGCACTATTATTCTCCGGCACTATTATTCTCCGGCACTAGTATTCTCCGGCACTAGTATTCTCCGGCACTATTATTCTCCGGCACTATTATTCTCCGGCACTAGTATTCTCCGGCACTAGTATTCTCCGGCACTAGTATTCTCCGGCACTATTATTCTCCGGCACTATTATTCTCCGGCACTAGTATTCTCCGGCACTAGTATTCTCCTATTCTCCGGCACTAGTATCCCTATAGAGTACCACCTGCTAACAGTAACTGTCTTGTAATACCACCTGCTAACAGTAACTGTGTTGTAATACCACCTGCTAACAGTAACTGTGTTGTAATACCACCTGCTAACAGTAACTGTGTTGTAATACCACCTGCTAACAGTAACTGTGTTGTAATACCACCTGCTAACAGTAACTGTGTGTAGTACCACCTGCTAACAGTAACTGTGTGTAATACCACCTGCTAACAGTAACTGTGTGTAGTACCACCTGCTAACAGTAACTGTGTTGTAATACCACCTGCTAACAGTAACTGTGTTGTAATACCACCTGCTAACAGTAACTGTGTTGTAATACCACCTGCTAACAGTAACTGTGTTGTAATACCACCTGCTAACAGTAACTGTGTGTTGTAATACCACCTGCTAACAGTAACTGTGTTGTAATACCACCTGCTAACAGTAACTGTGTTGTAATACCACCTGCTAACAGTAACTGTGTTGTAATACCACCTGCTAACAGTAACTGTGTGTTGTAATACCACCTGCTAACAGTAACTGTGTTGTAATACCACCTGCTAACAGTAACTGTGTTGTAATACCACCTGCTAACAGTAACTGTGTTGTAATACCACCTGCTAACAGTAACTGTGTTGTAATACCACCTGCTAACAGTAACTGTGTTGTAATACCACCTGCTAACAGTAACTGTGTGTTGTAATACCACCTGCTAACAGTAACTGTGTTGTAATACCACCTGCTAACAGTAACTGTGTTGTAATACCACCTGCTAACAGTAACTGTGTGTTGTAATACCACCTGCTAACAGTAACTGTGTTGTAATACCACCTGCTAACAGTAACTGTGTTGTAATACCACCTGCTAACAGTAACTGTGTTGTAATACCACCTGCTAACAGTAACTGTGTTGTAGTACCACCTGCTAACAGTAACTGTGTTGTAATACCACCTGCTAACAGTAACTGTGTTGTAATACCACCTGCTAACAGTAACTGTGTTGTAATACCACCTGCTAACAGTAACTGTGTTGTAATTCCACCTGCTAACAGTAACTGTGTTGTAATACCACCTGCTAACAGTAACTGTGTGTAGTACCACCTGCTAACAGTAACTGTGTTGTAATACCACCTGCTAACAGTAACTGTGTTGTAATACCACCTGCTAACAGTAACTGTGTTGTAATACCACCTGCTAACAGTAACTGTGTTGTAATACCACCTGCTAACAGTAACTGTGTGTAGTACCACCTGCTAACAGTAACTGTGTTGTAATTCCACCTGCTAACAGTAACTGTGTGTAATTCCACCTGCTAACAGTAACTGTGTGTAATACCACCTGCTAACAGTAACTGTGTTGTAATACCACCTGCTAACAGTAACTGTGTTGTAGTACCACCTGCTAACAGTAACTGTGTTGTAATACCTCCTGCTAACAGTAACTGTGTTGTAATACCACCTGCTAACAGTAACTGTGTTGTAATACCACCTGCTAACAGTAACTGTGTTGTAGTACCACCTGCTAACAGTAACTGTGTTGTAATACCACCTGCTAACAGTAACTGTGTTGTAATACCACCTGCTAACAGTAACTGTGTTGTAATACCACCTGCTAACTGTAACTGTGTTGTAATACCACCTGCTAACAGTAACTGTGTTGTAGTACCACCTGCTAACAGTAACTGTGTTGTAATACCACCTGCTAACAGTAACTGTGTTGTAATACCACCTGCTAACAGTAACTGTCTTGTAATACCACCTGCTAACAGTAACTGTGTTGTAATACCACCTGCTAACAGTAACTGTGTTGTAATACCACCTGCTAACAGTAACTGTGTTGTAATACCACCTGCTAACAGTAACTGTATTGTAATTCCACCTGCTAACAGTAACTGTGTTGTAATACCACCTGCTAACAGTAACTGTGTTGTAATACCACCTGCTAACAGTAACTGTGTTGTAATACCACCTGCTAACAGTAACTGTATTGTAATTCCACCTGCTAACAGTAACTGTGTTGTAATACCACCTGCTAACAGTAACTGTGTTGTAATACCACCTGCTAACAGTAACTGTGTTGTAATACCACCTGCTAACAGTAACTGTGTTGTAATACCACCTGCTAACAGTAACTGTGTTGTAATACCACCTGCTAACAGTAACTGTGTTGTAATACCACCTGCTAACAGTAACTGTGTTGTAGTACCACCTGCTAACAGTAACTGTGTTGTAATACCACCTGCTAACAGTAACTGTGTTGTAATACCACCTGCTAACAGTAACTGTCTTGTAATACCACCTGCTAACAGTAACTGTGTTGTAATACCACCTGCTAACAGTAACTGTGTTGTAATACCACCTGCTAACAGTAACTGTGTTGTAATACCACCTGCTAACAGTAACTGTATTGTAATTCCACCTGCTAACAGTAACTGTGTTGTAATACCACCTGCTAACAGTAACTGTGTTGTAATACCACCTGCTAACAGTAACTGTGTTGTAATACCACCTGCTAACAGTAACTGTATTGTAATTCCACCTGCTAACAGTAACTGTGTTGTAATACCACCTGCTAACAGTAACTGTGTTGTAGTACCACCTGCTAACAGTAACTGTGTTGTAATACCACCTGCTAACAGTAACTGTGTTGTAATACCACCTGCTAACAGTAACTGTGTGTAATACCACCTGCTAACAGTAACTGTGTTGTAATACCACCTGCTAACAGTAACTGTGTGTTGTAATACCACCTGCTAACAGTAACTGTGTTGTAATACCACCTGCTAACAGTAACTGTGTGTTGTAATACCACCTGCTAACAGTAACTGTGTTGTAATACCACCTGCTAACAGTAACTGTGTTGTAATACCACCTGCTAACAGTAACTGTGTGTTGTAATACCACCTGCTAACAGTAACTGTGTTGTAATACCACCTGCTAACAGTAACTGTGTTGTAATACCACCTGCTAACAGTAACTGTGTTGTAATACCACCTGCTAACAGTAACTGTGTTGTAATACCACCTGCTAACAGTAACTGTGTTGTAATACCACCTGCTAACAGTAACTGTGTTGTAATACCACCTGCTAACAGTAACTGTGTTGTAATACCACCTGCTAACAGTAACTGTGTGTAGTACCACCTGCTAACAGTAACTGTGTTGTAATACCACCTGCTAACAGTAACTGTGTTGTAATACCACCTGCTAACAGTAACTGTGTGTAATACCACCTGCTAACAGTAACTGTGTGTAGTACCACCTGCTAACAGTAACTGTGTTGTAATACCACCTGCTAACAGTAACTGTGTTGTAATACCACCTGCTAACAGTAACTGTGTTGTAATACCACCTGCTAACAGTAACTGTGTTGTAATACCACCTGCTAACAGTAACTGTGTTGTAATACCACATGCTGACAGTAGCTGTGTTGTAATACCACCTGCTAACAGTAACTGTGTTGTAGTACCACCTGCTAACAGTAACTGTGTTGTAATACCACCTGCTAACAGTAACTGTGTTGTAATACCACCTGCTAACAGTAACTGTGTTGTAATACCACCTGCTAACAGTAACTGTGTTGTAGTACCACCTGCTAACAGTAACTGTGTTGTAATACCACCTGCTAACAGTAACTGTGTTGTAATACCACCTGCTAACAGTAACTGTGTTGTAATACCACCTGCTAACAGTAACTGTGTTGTAATACCACCTGCTAACAGTAACTGTGTTGTAATACCACCTGCTAACAGTAACTGTGTTGTAATACCACCTGCTAACAGTAACTGTGTTGTAGTACCACCTGCTAACAGTAACTGTGTTGTAATACCACCTGCTAACAGTAACTGTGTTGTAATACCACCTGCTAACAGTAACTGTGTTGTAATACCACCTGCTAACAGTAACTGTGTTGTAATACCACCTGCTAACAGTAACTGTATTGTAATACCACCTGCTAACAGTAACTGTGTTGTAATACCACCTGCTAACAGTAACTGTGTTGTAATACCACCTGCTAACAGTAACTGTGTTGTAATACCACCTGCTAACAGTAACTGTGTGTAATACCACCTGCTAACAGTAACTGTATTGTAATACCACCTGCTAACAGTAACTGTGTTGTAATACCACCTGCTAACAGTAACTGTGTGTAATACCACCTGCTAACAGTAACTGTGTTGTAATACCACCTGCTAACAGTAACTGTGTGTAGTACCACCTGCTAACAGTAACTGTGTTGTAATTCCACCTGCTAACAGTAACTGTGTGTAATTCCACCTGCTAACAGTAACTGTGTTGTAATTCCACCTGCTAACAGTAACTGTGTTGTAATACCACCTGCTAACAGTAACTGTGTGTAATACCACCTGCTAACAGTAACTGTGTTGTAATACCACCTGCTAACAGTAACTGTGTTGTAGTACCACCTGCTAACAGTAACTGTGTTGTAATACCACCTGCTAACAGTAACTGTGTTGTAGTACCACCTGCTAACAGTAACTGTGTTGTAATACCACCTGCTAACAGTAACTGTGTTGTAATACCACCTGCTAACAGTAACTGTCTTGTAATACCACCTGCTAACAGTAACTGTGTTGTAATACCACCTGCTAACAGTAACTGTGTTGTAATACCACCTGCTAACAGTAACTGTGTTGTAATACCACCTGCTAACAGTAACTGTGTTGTAGTACCACCTGCTAACAGTAACTGTGTTGTAATTCCACCTGCTAACAGTAACTGTGTTGTAATACCACCTGCTAACAGTAACTGTGTTGTAATACCACCTGCTAACAGTAACTGTGTTGTAATACCACCTGCTAACAGTAACTGTGTTGTAATACCACCTGCTAACAGTAACTGTGTTGTAATACCACCTGCTAACAGTAACTGTGTTGTAATACCACCTGCTAACAGTAACTGTGTTGTAATACCACCTGCTAACAGTAACTGTGTTGTAATACCACCTGCTAACAGTAACTGTGTTGTAATACCACCTGCTAACAGTAACTGTGTGTTGTAATACCACCTGCTAACAGTAACTGTGTTGTAATACCACCTGCTAACAGTAACTGTGTTGTAATACCACCTGCTAACAGTAACTGTGTTGTAATACCTCCTGCTAACAGTAACTGTGTGTAATACCACCTGCTAACAGTAACTGTGTTGTAATACCACCTGCTAACAGTAACTGTGTTGTAATACCACCTGCTAACAGTAACTGTATTGTAATACCACCTGCTAACAGTAACTGTGTGTAGTACCACCTGCTAACAGTAACTGTGTTGTAATACCACCTGCTAACAGTAACTGTATTGTAATACCACCTGCTAACAGTAACTGTGTGTAATACCACCTGCTAACAGTAACTGTGTTGTAATACCACCTGCTAACAGTAACTGTATTGTAATACCACCTGCTAACAGTAACTGTATTGTAATACCACCTGCTAACAGTAACTGTATTGTAATACCACCTGCTAACAGTAACTGTGTTGTAATACCACCTGCTAACAGTAACTGTGTTGTAATACCACCTGCTAACAGTAACTGTGTGTAATACCACCTGCTAACAGTAACTGTGTTGTAATACCACCTGCTAACAGTAACTGTATTGTAATACCACCTGCTAACAGTAACTGTGTGTAATACCACCTGCTAACAGTAACTGTATTGTAATACCACCTGCTAACAGTAACTGTGTTGTAATACCACCTGCTAACAGTAACTGTGTGTAATACCACCTGCTAACAGTAACTGTGTTGTAATTCCACCTGCTAACAGTAACTGTATTGTAATACCACCTGCTAACAGTAACTGTGTTGTAATACCACCTGCTAACAGTAACTGTGTTGTAATACCACCTGCTAACAGTAACTGTGTTGTAATACCACCTGCTAACAGTAACTGTATTGTAATACCACCTGCTAACAGTAACTGTATTGTAATACCACCTGCTAACAGTAACTGTGTTGTAATACCACCTGCTAACAGTAACTGTATTGTAATACCACCTGCTAACAGTAACTGTATTGTAATACCACCTGCTAACAGTAACTGTGTTGTAATACCACCTGCTAACAGTAACTGTATTGTAATACCACCTGCTAACAGTAACTGTATTGTAATACCACCTGCTAACAGTAACTGTATTGTAATACCACCTGCTAACAGTAACTGTATTGTAATACCACCTGCTAACAGTAACTGTGTTGTAATACCACCTGCTAACAGTAACTGTGTTGTAATACCACCTGCTAACAGTAACTGTGTTGTAATACCACCTGCTAACAGTAACTGTATTGTAATACCACCTGCTAACAGTAACTGTGTGTAGTACCACCTGCTAACAGTAACTGTGTTGTAATACCACCTGCTAACAGTAACTGTATTGTAATACCACCTGCTAACAGTAACTGTGTGTAGTACCACCTGCTAACAGTAACTGTGTTGTAGTACCACCTGCTAACAGTAACTGTGTTGTAATACCACCTGCTAACAGTAACTGTATTGTAATACCACCTGCTAACAGTAACTGTGTTGTAATACCACCTGCTAACAGTAACTGTGTTGTAGTACCACCTGCTAACAGTAACTGTGTTGTAATACCACCTGCTAACAGTAACTGTGTTGTAATACCACCTGCTAACAGTAACTGTCTTGTAATACCACCTGCTAACAGTAACTGTGTTGTATTACCACCTGCTAACAGTAACTGTGTTGTAATACCACCTGCTAACAGTAACTGTGTGTAATACCACCTGCTAACAGTAACTGTGTTGTAATACCACCTGCTAACAGTAACTGTGTTGTAATACCACCTGCTAACAGTAACTGTGTTGTAATACCACCTGCTAACAGTAACTGTGTGTAGTACCACCTGCTAACAGTAACTGTGTTGTAATACCACCTGCTAACAGTAACTGTGTTGTAATACCACCTGCTAACAGTAACTGTGTTGTAATACCACCTGCTAACAGTAACTGTGTTGTAATACCACCTGCTAACAGTAACTGTGTTGTAGTACCACCTGCTAACAGTAACTGTGTGTAGTACCACCTGCTAACAGTAACTGTGTTGTAATACCACCTGCTAACAGTAACTGTGTTGTAATACCACCTGCTAACAGTAACTGTGTTGTAATACCACCTGCTAACAGTAACTGTGTTGTAATACCACCTGCTAACAGTAACTGTGTTGTAATACCACCTGCTAACAGTAACTGTGTGTAATACCACCTGCTAACAGTAACTGTATTGTAATACCACCTGCTAACAGTAACTGTGTTGTAATACCACCTGCTAACAGTAACTGTGTTGTAATACCACCTGCTAACAGTAACTGTGTTGTAATACCACCTGCTAACAGTAACTGTGTTGTAATACCACCTGCTAACAGTAACTGTGTTGTAATACCACCTGCTAACAGTAACTGTGTTGTAGTACCACCTGCTAACAGTAACTGTGTTGTAATACCACCTGCTAACAGTAACTGTGTTGTAATACCACCTGCTAACAGTAACTGTGTTGTAATACCACCTGCTAACAGTAACTGTGTGTAATACCACCTGCTAACAGTAACTGTGTGTAATACCACCTGCTAACAGTAACTGTGTTGTAATACCACCTGCTAACAGTAACTGTGTTGTAATACCACCTGCTAACAGTAACTGTGTTGTAGTACCACCTGCTAACAGTAACTGTGTTGTAATACCACCTGCTAACAGTAACTGTGTTGTAATACCACCTGCTAACAGTAACTGTGTTGTAATACCACCTGCTAACAGTAACTGTGTTGTAATACCACCTGCTAACAGTAACTGTGTTGTAATACCACCTGCTAACAGTAACTGTGTTGTAATACCACCTGCTAACAGTAACTGTGTTGTAATACCACCTGCTAACAGTAACTGTGTTGTAGTACCACCTGCTAACAGTAACTGTGTTGTAATACCACCTGCTAACAGTAACTGTGTGTTGTAATACCACCTGCTAACAGTAACTGTGTTGTAATACCACCTGCTAACAGTAACTGTGTTGTAATACCACCTGCTAACAGTAACTGTGTTGTAATACCACCTGCTAACAGTAACTGTGTTGTAATACCACCTGCTAACAGTAACTGTGTTGTAATACCACCTGCTAACAGTAACTGTGTTGTAATACCACCTGCTAACAGTAACTGTGTTGTAATACCACCTGCTAACAGTAACTGTGTGTAATACCACCTGCTAACAGTAACTGTGTTGTAGTACCACCTGCTAACAGTAACTGTGTTGTAATACCACCTGCTAACAGTAACTGTGTTGTAGTACCACCTGCTAACAGTAACTGTGTTGTAATACCACCTGCTAACAGTAACTGTGTGTAATACCACCTGCTAACAGTAACTGTGTGTAATACCACCTGCTAACAGTAACTGTGTTGTAATACCACCTGCTAACAGTAACTGTGTTGTAATACCACCTGCTAACAGTAACTGTGTTGTAATACCACCTGCTAACAGTAACTGTGTTGTAGTACCACCTGCTAACAGTAACTGTGTTGTAATACCACCTGCTAACAGTAACTGTGTTGTAATACCACCTGCTAACAGTAACTGTGTTGTAATACCACCTGCTAACAGTAACTGTGTTGTAATACCACCTGCTAACAGTAACTGTGTTGTAATACCACCTGCTAACAGTAACTGTGTTGTAGTACCACCTGCTAACAGTAACTGTGTTGTAGTACTCTGTGGCTGAAAGGACATCCTGTTATGGAAAAGTCACCCACCCATCTGACTCTCCAGGCCGGCTCATTCAAACTACACAAGTTGAACATTACACTTGCAGAGATAACCACCATGTTTTATGACACTAATGTCTGACAGTGATTCCTGTTTTAGGATCAAAACAGATGTGACAACAGATTGCCCCAAGGCTGAGATGGTAAGTTCCAGATGAAAATACATTGTATATAAGGCAGACGTTGTGCAAGGCGCTGCATTGTAGCTGACCCTGTGTCTCTCTACATGTGTGTGTGGCAGGGATGTGAATGGACAATAATGCATCTATTCTGTTGTATTATATTCTCTGCTTGTTCCCTATAGAGTATCTTGCCGCTGGACCATCCAAGACACTGTCATATACCTCGGACTGTAAGTACTGGGCTTAATGAAATACTTTAAGTAGGGCGGCAGTTGGTTAGAGTGTTGGGCCGATGACCGAAAGGTTGCTGGTTTGAATACTTGAGCTGACGAGGTGAAAAATCTGTCGATGTGCCCTTGAGCAAGGCACTTAACACTAATTTGCTCCAGGGGTGCCATGCTACGATGACTAAGCCTGTAAAACAACACATTTCACTGCACCAATCCGGTGTATGTGACAGTAAAACATGTAGTTTTTATTTTTATACTGCAATTCAGACAAGGTGTTACTCCCTATATAATGTAATCTTTCCAAACTCAGGTGCTGTTGATTTGAACAATCCAAATCCTGTTTACCTCTCTTTTAAATTTCCCAAAGAGTATTTATTGTATTTTAAAGCGATTGAATTTGATATCATACAAGATGAAAGAGAATGTAAATGTTACTTATCATATTGGTCCGATTATATATTTGTTTTTTGTATTATTTATTAATTTTTAATAAAAGTAATTTTGATGCAATTTCTTTGTGTGAGAGAATTTATTTTTCTCCAGGTGTCTGAATAGAAGCAGAAAATAATCTTAACAAACCTCACCATCCATGTCACGTGTCACTTTATTGCAGCTGATTGTACAGTCAGTTAAAAGGCATACAAAAAGAACAACACGTTTAGATGATCGTCGTAGTAACTATTTAGGAATATGATTGGTTAAGCATGTAGTAATAAGCTTTAATCAAATGACACCTGAAACCAATGTATAAAATGTAAAGTCTTGTCCAACAAGAAATTATTGTAATCAGAATACAATATCAAATATATTTCTAGGTGTTACCAATATACATGTAAGCACTTGTTGAGTTTAAGGGTTGCATTTGTTCCTGTTTTCTTGAAAACAATTGTTGGACAAAATAGCTTTTTCAGGATATTGCTTTAAACCACAGTTCCTTCCTATAAAACACTGGGTTCAGACAGTAAAGAATAGAACAACAAAATACTTTTAAATCATCAAAATATCATTTTTTAACATAACATTCAGTGGCCCTTAATCACACAGGAAGTGAACACACTGGTTGCACATCTCAAATGGAACCCTATTCCTTATATAGAGCACTATGTTTGACCAGAGCCTACAGGGCTCTTTTGGCATCCGTTTTAGGAGCAAGCAGAGTTGCTGCGTGTGAATAACGGTAAATGGGAGAATGTGCTGAGGCAATACACACAGATTTGTGCAGGCAGGCTTTGTGAGAGTGAGTTGAGGGGGAAGAGAGATTTGGTACTGAGGAAGTGTTCTTTGAGTTCAAGCTTTTTAGCGCCACTAGAGGGCAGTAGAAAACAAATGTTTATCACTCAATTTTCAAAGGACCAGGTCAGTGTTTCTCAACCTTTTTTGTACCAGGAACTCAGCCTCGTACGAACCACCTGATCTCGCGAGCTTACATTCTGTTTCGCTGTATCGTTGTTGTTTGTTTAAAAACACTAAACTAGGTACATACAGTACACAATATATACTTAGGAACGTTTAGTTAAGAATGGGGAATCACTGTGGTAACAAAAGAACAACATAAAAAACCTTGTAGATAACAGAATTTAAACAACAGACTAAACTCCCATATATAGTTCTCCCATATCATAGCTTTCCCATGTCATAGCTCTCCCATATAATAGCATTATAAATTGCATTGTCATTGTGTCTGCCTGAAGTAGCCTTCAACAGCATTTAATTTCCTCATTCCTCCAGCCTTACTAAGGTATATGGGTAGTACCATCTAAAGAATATATATTATCTGGGCTATAATAAGTAAATAATAAAACTTGAGTGCCAATCTGTTTGTTCTCCATTGCCAACTCCTTGTCACACTGTTCCCCCGGGCGCCCGAAGATGTGGATGTCGATTAAGGCAGCCCCCCCCCCCCCCCCCCCCCCCGCACCTCTCTGATTCAGAGAGACATTTCAGTTGAAGACGTTCATTTGTACAACTGACTATGTATCCGCCGTTTCCCTTCCCTTCATTGGCAATACAGCAGAAACAGACTGGCACTCAGGCTAAGCAAATAAACTGTCTGTCTTCTAAAAGCACTTGGTCAGCACCAACCAACATGGCTGTCCACCCGTGTACATAGCAAGTAAACCCAGGTATTTCACCCTATGTGATATACTCTTCCACACAGCTTGGTCCTTGACAACTTCTATGTGTGATTGTCACGTGGCATGCCAAACATTGGCAAGACAGCACAAAGTAACCGACCTGGGACCAGGCTAACTTCAATGAGGGTCTGTGTACAAAGTAATCTCCCCTCAATGGTATACCATACATACTGAAATAGGTCTCTCATGATTACACTAATAGTGAACTATTTGAACTAACTCCAGATCCAGTTGAATGGTAATATGATACCTTAAGATGTTGAATGTGTGTAGTATTGGAAAATACTACTGTACATTAATACTGTTGTTTGAGCACCTGTGAAACAGAGATGCTATCGCTAACCCAAATCTAGCTCCGCTAACCCAAATCTAGCTCCGCTAACCCAAATCTAGCTCCGCTAACCCAAATCTAGCTTCGTAGTAACTACAGTGTTTTCAGAAAGTATTCAAATCCCTTGACTTTTTCCACATTTTGTTACGTCACAGGCGTATTTTAAAATGGATTAAATTACATTTCTTCCTCATCAATCTACACACAATACCCAACAAAGTGAAAACAGGTTTAGACATTTTTGCAAATATTTATTTTTAAAAAACAGATACCTTATTGACATAAGTATTCAGACCCTTTGCCATGAGATATCAAAATTGAGCTCAGGTGCATTAAGTGGTAAATTCAATTGATTGGACATGATTTGGAAAGGCATACACGTGTCTGTATAAGGTCCCACAGTTGACAGTGCATGTCAGAGAAAAAACAAAGCCATGAGGTCAAAGGAAATGTCCGTAGACCTCCGAGACATGATTGTGTCGAGGCACAGATTTGGGGAAGGATACCAAAACATTTCTGCAGCATTGAAGGTTCCCAAGAACACAGTGGCCTCCATCATTCTTAAATGGAAGAAGTTTGGAACCACCAAGACTCTTCCTAGAGCTGGCCGCCTGGCCAAACTGAGCAATCGGGGGAGAAGGGCCTTGGTCAGGGAGGTGACCAAGAACCCGATGGTCATTCTGACAGAGCTCCAGAGTTCCTCTATGGATATGGGAGATCCTTCCAGAAGGACAACCATCTCTGCAGCACTCCACCAGGCCTTTATGGTAGAGTGGCCATACAGAAGCCACTCCTCAGTAAAAGGCACATGACAGCTCGCTTAGAGTTTGCCAAAAGGCACCTAAAGACTCTCAGACCATGAGAAACAAGATTCTCTGGTCTGATGAAACCAAGATTGAACTCTTTGGCCTGAATGTCAAGCGTTATGCCTGGAGGAAACCTGGCACCCATCCCTACGGTGAAGCATGGTGGTGGCAGCATCATGCTGTGGGAATGTTTTTCAGGGGCAGGGACTAGAAGACTAGTCGGCATTGAGGGAAAGATGAACCGAGCAAAGTACAGAGAGATCCTTGATTAAAAACCTGCTCCAGAGCGCTTAGGACCTCAGACTGGGGCGAAGGTTCACCTTCCAACAGGACAACGACCCTAAGCACACAGCCAAGACAACACAGGAGTGGCTTCAGGACAAGTCTCTGAATTGCATTCAGTGGCCCAGCCAGAGACGGACTTGAACCTGATCGAACATCTCTGCGGAGACCGTAAAATAGCTGTGCAGCAACGCTCCCCATCCAACCTGACAGAGCTTGAGAGGATCTGCAGAGAAGAATGGGAGAAACTCCCTAAATACAGGTGTGCCAAGCCTGTAGCATCACACCCAAGAAGACTCGAGGCTGTAATCTCTGCCAAAGGTGCTTCAACAAAGTACTGAGGAAAGGGTCTGAATACTTATGTAAATGTGATATAAAAATATATATATAAATTAGCAACATTTTTTAAATATGTTTTTGCTTTGGGGTAGTGTGTGTAGATTGATGAGGGGGAAAAAACAATTTAATAAATTGTGGAATAAGGCTGCAATGTAACAAAATGTGGAGAATACTTTCCAAATGCACTGCTATGAGTGGATTTCTCTAGCAGTCCTTTGTAGCAGTATATTGCATGTGCAGCGGTTCAGTATATTGCATGGCCAGCGGTTCAGTATATTGCATGGGCAGCGGTTCAGTATATTGCATGGTGCAGCGGTTCAGTATATTGCATGGTGCAGCGGTTCAGTATATTGCATGGTGCAGCGGTTCAGTATATTGCATGGTGCAGCGGTTCAGTATATTGCATGGTGCAGCGGTTCAGTATATTGCATGGTGCAGCGGTTCAGTATATTGCATGGTGCAGCGGTTCAGTATATTGCATGGTGCAGCGGTTCAGTATATTGCATGGTGCAGCGGTTCAGTATATTGCATGGTGCAGCGGTTCAGTATATTGCATGGTGCAGCGGTTCAGTATATTGCATGGTGCAGCGGTTCAGTATATTGCATGGTGCAGCGGTTCAGTATATTGCATGGTGCAGCGGTTCAGTATATTGCATGGTGCAGCGGTTCAGTATATTGCATGGTGCAGCGGTTCAGTATATTGCATGGCCAGCGGTTCAGTATATTGCATGGTGCAGCGGTTCAGTATATTGCATGGTGCAGCGGTTCAGTATATTGCATGGCCAGCGGTTCAGTATATTGCATGGTGCAGCGGTTCAGTATATTGCATGGTGCAGCGGTTCAGTATATTGCATGGTGCAGCGGTTCAGTATATTGCATGGTGCAGCGGTTCAGTATATTGCATGGCCAGCGGTTCAGTATATTGCATGGCCAGCGGTTCAGTATATTGCATGGCCAGCGGTTCAGTATATTGCATGGTGCAGCGGTTCAGTATATTGCATGGTGCAGCGGTTCAGTATATTGCATGGTGCAGCGGTTCAGTATATTACATGGTGCAGCGGTTCAGTATATTACATGGTGCAGCGGTTCAGTATATTGCATGGCCAGCGGTTCAGTATATTGCATGGCCAGCGGTTCAGTATATTGCATGGTGCAGCGGTTCAGTATATTGCATGGTGCAGCGGTTCAGTATATTGCATGGTGCAGCGGTTCAGTATATTGCATGGTGCAGCGGTTCAGTATATTGCATGGTGCAGCGGTTCAGTATATTGCATGGCCAGCGGTTCAGTATATTGCATGGCCAGCGGTTCAGTATATTGCATGGTGCAGCGGTTCAGTATATTGCATGGTGCAGCGGTTCAGTATATTGCATGGTGCAGCGGTTCAGTATATTGCATGGTGCAGCGGTTCAGTATATTGCATGGTGCAGCGGTTCAGTATATTGCATGGTGCAGCGGTTCAGTATATTGCATGGTGCAGCGGTTCAGTATATTGCATGGTGCAGCGGTTCAGTATATTGCATGGTGCAGCGGTTCAGTATATTGCATGGTGCAGCGATTCAGTATATTGCATGGTGCAGCGGTACGATTCCCAAACTATTATATTTGGGTCTGATTGACTGCAACCCTTGGTGATATTATGTGAACATAGTTCATTAAGACATTTGTGTAGTATTGTGAAATAGGGCTTTGATGAGTGGGTGGCAGAAAATGGTCTAGGTGGGAACACCCACATTGCCTTTGGAAAGGATTCACACCCGTTTAACTTGTTCCACATGTTGTTGTTACAGCCTGAATTTAAAACGGGTTACATTGAGATGTTGTGTCACTGATCTACACACAATACCCCATAATGTCAAAGTGGAATTTTGTTTTTAGAATAAGTATTCAACCCGTTTTGTTATGGCAAGCCTAAATAAGTTCAGGAGTAAAAATGTACTTAACAAGTCACGTAATAAGTTGCATGGACTCATTCTGTGCGCAATAATAGTGTTTTACATGATTTCTGAATGACTACCTCATCTCTGTACCCCACACGTACAATTATCTGTAAGGTCCTTCATTCAAGCAGGGAATTTCAAAGACAGAACCACAGAGACGAGGGAGGTTTTGCAATGCCTCGCAAAGAAGGGCACCTATTGGTAGATGGGTGAAAAAAAAAAAAGCCAACATTGAATGTCCCTTTGAGCATGCTGAAATTATCAATTGCGCTTTGGATGGTGTATCAATACACCCAGTCACTACAAAGACACAGGCGTCCTTCCTTAGTCAGTTGCCGGATACTGTAGGAAGGAAACAGGGATATCACCATGAGGCCAATGGTGATAATTTTAAAACAGAGTTTTAAAGAGTTTAATAGCTGTGATAAGAGAAAACTGAGGATGGATCAACAACATTTTGGTTACTCGACAATACTAATCTAATGACAGAGTGAAAAGAAGGAAGCCTGTACAGAATATAAATATTTCAAAACATGTATCCTTTTTGCGATAAGGCACTAAAGTAAAACTGCAAGAAATGTGGCAAAGCAATTTACTTTTTGTCCTGAATACAAAGTGTTATGTTTGGGGCAAATCCAACACAACACATCACTGAGTTACAATCTACATATTTTCAAGCATGGTGGTGGTTAGATCATGTTATAGGTATGCATGTCATCGGCAAGGACTAGGGAGTTTTTTAGGATAAAAATACATTTAATATAGCTAAGCAAAGGCAATATCCTAAAGGAAAACCTGGTTCAGTCTGCTTTCCACCAGACAGTGGGAGACAAATTCACCTTTCAGCAGGACAATAACCTAAAACACAAGGCCAAATATACTTTGTAGTTACTTACCAAGACAACATTGAATATTTCTGAGTGGCCAAGTTACAGTTTTGACTTAAATCAGCTCGAAAATCTATGGCAAGACTTGAAAATGGCTGTCTAGCAATGAACAACAACCAGAGCTTGAAGTTTTGCAAAAATGCTCTTAAAGACTTACCCCAAAACACCCACAGCTGTAATCGTTGCCGAAGGTGATTCTAACATGTATTGACTCAAGGGGGTTGAATGCTTATCTAATCAAGATATATTAGTGTTTTTTCTCCCACTTTCACATTTGATCATTGACCAAAAAAAAGGAACAATTAAATCAATTTTAATTCCACAAAATGTGTAAAAAGTCAAAGGGGTGTGAATACTTTCTGAAGGAACTGTATATACCAGACATATGGTACATCATCTATATGGTACATACGGTAACCCATATCATATATAACATGATCTCAAATTTTTTCTGTGTACAGGGCTTGCGTGCCAAAAAAACACTCTATATTCCCTATATAGTGCACTACTTTTGACCAGCCCCTATGGGAGCCCTATGGGCCCTGGTTGAAAGTAGTGCACTACTTTTGACCAGCCCCTATGGGAGCCCTATGGGCCCTGGTTGAAAGTAGTGCACTACTTTTGACCAGCCCTTATGGGAGCCCTATGGGCCCTGGTTGAAAGTAGTGCACTATATAGGGAATACGGTGACATTTGGGACGGAACCCAAGACTCATTCATGGGTGTACGGACGTTACGTTGTACAGTACGTTGTACTGTACGTTGTACTGTATTTAACACAGAGGTGTACCGTTTCTGATGAATATATGTAACAGTATAACTTTAGTCCGTCCCCTCGCCCCGACCCGGGCGCAAACCAGGGACCTTCTGCACACATCAAGAACAGTCACCCACGAAGCATCGTTACCCATCGCTCCACCACTACTTCAAGGTCTCAAAGCGAGTGACGTAACCGATTGAAACGCTATTAGCGCGCACCACCGCTAACTAGCTAGCCATTTCACATCCGTTACATATAGGATGGGATTGTATAGACAATGGTGGTTGTGTTGTGTCAGAAGTTTGTTGTGTTGTTCAATTCCTCCTCATACCGAAAAAAAAAAAATGACGTCAAGTGTTCCAGCCACATTAGTCCACACTACAATGAGATTTGTGTAGCAGGCGTCAGGCGATGCCATGAGAACATGAGGGTTAACATGTGGCCTAGCAGAATAAGTGTACATTTGTCTTGTATTCAAAACGTTACAAAACAGGATTCTCCGTTTGCTGCCTCTCTTTATGGACTGAAGGAAAAGTCTTTGTTATATCTACAACCATTTTTAAGCTATTACAGTAACATTGCTGTGGTCATAATAATTTCTCCTCAGTCAGTCAGACAGACAGTTGGGTATTCCTTGGCTTTCTCCTCAGTCAGTCAGACAGTTGGGTATTCCTTGGCTTTCTCCTCAGTCAGACAGTCAGTCAGACAGACAGTTGGGTATTCCTTGGCTTTCTCCTCAGTCAGAGAGTCAGTCAGTCAGACAGTTGGGTATTCCTTGGCTTTCTTCTCAGTCAGACAGTCAGTCAGACAGACAGTTGGGTATTCCTTGGCTTTCTTCTCAGTCAGTCAGACAGACAGTTGGGTATTCCTTGGCTTTCTTCTCAGTCCGACAGTCAGTCAGACAGACAGTTGGGTATTCCTTGGCTTTCTCCTCAGTCAGACAGTCAGTCAGACAGACAGTTGGGTATTCCTTGGCTTTCTTCTCAGTCAGACAGTCAGTCAGACAGTCAGTTGGGTATTCCTTGGCTTTCTCCTCAGTCAGTCAGTCAGTCAGTCAGACAGTTGGGTATTCCTTGGCTTTCTCCTCAGTCAGTCAGTCAGTTGGGTATTCCTTGGCTTTCTCCTCAGTCAGTCAGTCAGTCAGTTGGGTATTCCTTGGCTTTCTCCTCAGTCAGTCAGTCAGTCAGTCAGTTGGGTATTCCTTGGCTTTCTCCTCAGTCAGTCAGTCAGTCAGTCAGTTGGGTATTCCTTGGCTTTCTCCTCAGTCAGTCAGTCAGTCAGTCAGTTGGGTATTCCTTGGCTTTCTCCTCAGTCAGACAGTCAGTCAGTTGGGTATTCCTTGGCTTTCTCCTCAGTCAGACAGTCAGTCAGTCAGTCAGACAGTCAGTTGGGTATTCCTTGGCTTTCTCCTCAGTCAGACAGTCAGTCAGTCAGTCAGTTGGGTATTCCTTGGCTTTCTCCTCAGTCAGACAGTCAGTTGGGTATTCCTTGGCTTTCTCCTCAGTC
The DNA here is from genome assembly GCF_016432855.1 of Salvelinus namaycush. Taxonomy (NCBI): domain Eukaryota; kingdom Metazoa; phylum Chordata; class Actinopteri; order Salmoniformes; family Salmonidae; genus Salvelinus; species Salvelinus namaycush. The sequence continues at coordinate 47,579,911 of NC_052322.1, forward strand.
AGTCAGTCAGTCAGACAGTCAGTTGGGTATTCCTTGGCTTTCTCCTCAGTCAGTCAGTCAGTCAGTTGCGTATTCCTTGGCTTTCTCCTCAGTCAGTCAGTCAGTTGGGTATTCCTTGGCTTTCTCCTCAGTCAGACAGTCAGTCAGACAGACAGTTGGGTATTCCTTGGCTTTCTCCTCAGTCAGTCAGTCAGTCAGACAGTCAGTTGGGTATTCCTTGGCTTTCTCCTCAGTCAGACAGTCAGTCAGACAGTCAGTTGGGTATTCCTTGGCTTTCTCCTCAGTCAGACAGTCAGTCAGACAGTCAGTTGGGTATTCCTTGGCTTTCTCCTCAGTCAGTCAGTCAGTCAGTTGGGTATTCCTTGGCTTTCTCCTCAGTCAGACAGTCAGTCAGTTGGGTATTCCTTGGCTTTCTCCTAAGTCAGTCAGTCAGTCAGTTGGGTATTCCTTGGCTTTCTCCTCAGTCAGACAGTCAGTCAGTCAGTCAGTCAGTTGGGTATTCCTTGGCTTTCTCCTCAGTCAGTCAGACAGTCAGTTGGGTATTCCTTGGCTTTCTCCTCAGTCAGTCAGACAGTCAGTTGGGTATTCCTTGGCTTTCTCCTCAGTCAGTCAGTCAGTCAGTTGGGTATTCCTTGGCTTTCTTCTCAGTCAGACAGACAGTCAGTTGGGTATTCCTTGGCTTTCTCCTCAGTCAGACAGTCCTGTCAGTTGGGTATTCCTTGGCTTTCTCCTCAGTCAGTCAGACAGTCAGTTGGGTATTCCTTGGCTTTCTCCTCAGTCAGACAGTCAGTCAGTCAGTTGGGTATTCCTTGGCTTTCTCCTCAGTCAGACAGTCAGTCAGTTGGGTATTCCTTGGCTTTCTCCTCAGTCAGTCAGTCAGTCAGTTGGGTATTCCTTGGCTTTCTCCTCAGTCAGTCAGACAGACAGTTGGGTATTCCTTGGCTTTCTCCTCAGTCAGACAGTCAGTCAGTCAGTCAGTTGGGTATTCCTTGGCTTTCTCCTCAGTCAGTCAGTCAGTCAGTTGGGTATTCCTTGGCTTTCTCCTCAGACAGTCAGTCAGTTGGGTATTCCTTGGCTTTCTCCTCAGACAGTCAGACAGTTGGGTATTCATTGGCTTTCTCCTCAGTCAGACAGTCAGTCAGACAGTCAGTTGGGTATTCCTTGGCTTTCTCCTCAGTCAGACAGTCAGTCAGTTGGGTATTCCTTGGCTTTCTCCTCAGTCAGTCAGTCAGTTGGGTATTCCTTGGCTTTCTCCTCAGTCAGACAGTCAGTCAGTCAGACAGTCAGTCAGTTGGGTATTCCTTGGCTTTCTCCTCAGTCAGACAGTCAGACAGTCAGACAGTCAGTCAGTCAGTCAGTTGGGTATTCCTTGGCTTTCGCCAAAGCAGCAGGGTCATTTCAGTCCACCCAAAAGCTGGGTAACTGGCACAGTTGGCACATGCTTGTTTTAAGGAAGGAGAGAGAAAGGGGAAGCAGCCAACTCTGCTCTCCCTCCACATGGTTACGTGTGTCTCAGTAAGAGCAATGGTGCTAGTAATGCCAAGGTCGCAGGTTCGATTCCCGCCGGGATCACAAATCCCCAAAATGTCTGTACTCACTTTACTGTAAGTCGCTTTGAATAATTATCAAGTGTCTGCTAAATGACATATATTAGGAACAGAGAGCCAACCCTGCCCTCCCTCCATCTACATAGCCTCGATTCCAGGCTTAATGAAGGAGAGTATGGTAATGTCCCCCAGCTAGCACCAAAAGTTATAAGGCCCGTAGTGATTGTTAAGGCATGGTGATTGCCCTATGGTTATTTTGCATACGAACTTCCAAGGAACCAAATGTGCTAGCTGGGGTGAAACTACCCTCTAGACCACGTCATTGTTGTTGCTGTTCTTTAGGACAGGAAGCTCAGGGCAGAAGCAGCCGTTAGTCTTCCAGCTGGTGTCTACGTCGCGGGCCTCGCGTCTCCTCTTTCTGCTCTGCCACCTCCTCGCCACGGGCTCCAGGAAGAGAGACACAGAGGACAGCAGGTAACACACCCCTGCCAGGTAGAAGGAACAATCGTAGGTCTGGGTGTAGTCATACAGGAAACCTAGAGGATGGAAGACAAAGGGAAGACGTCATTCAATGAAAAGAGAGAAATGGACATCCACATTAAAAGGACAGAAGACACCACCGCGAAGGGAGGAGGCCAATAACATCACTCCTCAATGAGAGAAACAACGGACACATAGATATAGAATTACTCCTCAATATACAACAGCCTGCTCCTCAATATACAACAGCCTGCTCCTCAATATACAACAGCCTGCTCCTCAATATACAACAGCCTGCTCCTCAATATACAACATACTGTGGCCTGCTCCTCAATATACAACATACTGTGGCCTGCTCCTCAATATACAACATACTGTGGCCTGCTCCTCAATATACAACATACTGTGGCCTGCTCCTCAATATACAACATACTGTGGCCTGCTCCTCAATATACAACATACTGTGGCCTGCTCCTCAATATACAACATACTGTGGCCTGCTCCTCAATATACAGTACAACAGCCTGTGGCCTGCTCCTCAATATACAACATACTGTGGCCTGCTCCTCAATATACAACACATACTGTGGCCTGCTCCTCAATATACAACACATACTGTGGCCTGCTCCTCATTTTAGAGTCTATTTTTACGAACACACAAACACACATTAATAACGTCAGCAATACCAGGGAGAAATTGACATCCCCCGACACCACACGTTCTAATGAAAGAAGACACCATAGCAAAGGGAGACCGTTAGTAACGTCATCCAATAACAGCATACGTCTCACATGACGATATATGTCAGAGTTAACGGCACTCTTTTAATCAAAAGGTCAACTGAACAATACGTGGGGGGGGGGGGCGTAAACATAACTAACAATAAAATGTTGCGTACATACTAACAGACAACATTATACAGCTATGAGCATTTTCTGGTTTAGAACTGAAATTAATTTTACATGAAGGCTACTCTAAATTTAAGGACCTAAGATATATTTTAAAAGTGGTGGTAGTATCTGAATGGAACAGATGGAGACATGGTACATCACGTCCTGAATAAGTAAGCTCTATTTCTGGTCCTGTTAGATCTTTAGTTCATCGTCATGGCTCTTTAGGTTACCAGCCTGAAGGGAAGAGAACGGCTAGGGCCAGCCCAGTCCAGCAGGAATTGGATAGCTAACACACAGCCTGTGTAGTTGTTTTGTTTACCTTTATGTAACTAGGCAAGTCAGTTAAGAACAAATTATTATTTACAATGACAGCCTACCCCCGGGCCAAACCCTCATGACGCTGGGTCAATTGTGCGCCACCCGATCACGGCCAGTTGTGATACATCCCGGGATCAAACCAGGGTCTGTAGTGACACCTCTAGCATTGAGATGCAGTGCCTTAGACCGCTGCGCCACATCATATATAGCTGGAGGGAGAGGGGGAACGCTAACACAGCATGTATAGCTAGCTGGCCGTGGGGAGGGAAGGAGAGGGGGTGCCAGGTCATGGTGGACTGCGGTCAGTTGAGTTCATCCTGCAGGACTAGCAGCATGAATGGCAAACACAGCAGCACGCTATTTCCGGACCCCAATGATCCTGGAATGCAGATCCCCTCTCAGACCCTGGAATACAGATCCCCTCTCAGTTCTCAGGACAGCCTGACAAAGTGGGAGACCCAACCACCCCTCCCCCAAACCAACCCCCGCTCTCTGTGTCAATCGTGTCTTCGTAAGTTCCTGTGTAGTTTTTATTATTACTTTAATGTTTTATAATACTTTCTATTACTATCTATATTATTATTAACACTGCATTGTTGGGGAAAAAGCTCTGGAGGTAAGAAATTCACTGTACTGTTTTACACAAGTTGTAGCCTGTGTACGTGGCGAATACATTTTGAAACTTGAAAGTTCAAGGAGTACCTCAAATCAAATCAAATTTTATTTGTCACATGCGCCCAATATAACAAGTGTAGACCTTACCGTGAAATGCTTGCTTACAAGCCCTTACCCTCTCCTACAGATTGAAGTCAAAAGGCACCAGTTAGGGGAATGCCGTGTTATTTTTCCTGGAAATAGGAACACCTGTGTTCGTAGGTCACAGTTCAAAGATGTGAAGGTGTTTTGAACTTATTTTAGTTTGCCATATATATATCTAGTAGACTAAAGCAATCGTAAACATGAAGCTGGTTGAGACAATGCCAAGAGTATGCAAAGCTGTCATCAAGGCAAAGGGTGGCTACTTTGAAGAATCTCAAATATAAAATATATATATTTGTTTAACACTTTTTTGCTTACTACATGATTCCATATGTGATGTCTTCACTATTATTCTACAATGTAGAAAATAGTAAAAATAAAGAAACTTTTGACTTTTGGTATTGTACATTTAGACTAGTTTAGATGATGAAATACCAGTTTATCAATGGCAGCGAAAGAGAGGAAAGCCCTTCTTAGTTAATGTCTTGGCTGGTGTGGGCATTGTGTAACCCAGAACAACCTACTAACCTGGGCTCATATTCACAAAGCATCTCAGAGTAGGAGTGCTGATCTAGTTGAGTTTATTTAGATCCTAATCAATAAGATGACATGGACCTGATCCTAGATCAACACTCCTACTCACGAATACGGGCCCTTAGGAGTAAACATGACCTTTTTTTTAATAACATTTGAAGAACAAACTTGTTCTGGCGATTGAAAACAGATTGTAAACCAAAACAAATGGCCAATGTCAACAGTTAAAACATTCTGGACTGAAACCAAGTAAGGCTTAGCTCGCCTACAACCCACATGAAAATATACTACAGTTTACTACAGAATACTACACTACTTACTGTAGTATCCCTGAATCATGTGTAGTACTTACTATAGTATGTGGTAGTATACTGTAGAATACTATAGTAAATACTATAGTATTATCAGCAAAAGAAAACACTGTAGTAAATATTACAGTAATATATGCAAAAACACTACAGTCTGCAAAAACACAAAACTTTTAAAAAACTATAGTAAATACTACACTATTTAATTTGCATATACCCTGCCCATTCCCCTCCCCATATCTCAATTTGTGCCACCCATAAGTGAGAAACCTACATGCTAAGTATAGACCATATTGTGTTTCATACAGATTATAGAAAACAGCAGACCTGTCTATAGGTTTGGGTTTCGTGAAGGAGAAAGCCTCCACTGTCAAAGATAACATTATAGTAAATACTATATTACAGTCTGCAAAGATGCTACAGTAAATGCAACAGTAATACTACAATCTGCAAGAAACACTACATTCATTCCTATAGTATATACTACAGTTTTCTTTTACTACAGTATTTCTACTATAGGTCGTTACCAATAAAACGTCACAATATGGAGCGCAGCGTTCGATTTGACTGCTGGGAGGGGGTCTTCTCTGGGTCTTATTTTTTAATGTGGGAGGGTTTCAAACCACGTTAGTCAGTCTTCTTTCCCTCCAGTCGTTCTAATTTCTAAGAGGGGGTGTGGTATATGCTCAATGGCTAAGGGCTGGGTCCAGGCACTCCGTGTTGCGTCGTGCTTAAGAACAGTCCTTTGATGTGGTATATTGGCCATATATATTGACCCCCTTGGGTCTTATTGCTTAAGTATACTACAGTAAATATGGCTTTAGTCTGCAAAAACACTACACTACAGTCTCGTACTGTAACTACCCGTACGTGAATAATATAGTATTTATAGCTTAGTATATTAGTATAGTATAGTATTGTGGGAAAAATGAAATGAACACAACGTTGTTTTTTACCCCCTTTTGTGAAATCCAATTGGTAGTTACAGTCTCGTACTGTAACTACCCGTACGGACTCAGGAGAGACGAAGGTTGAGAGCCCCGCGTCCTCTGAAACACGACCCAACCAAGCCGCACTGCTTCTTGATACAATGCCCGCTTAACCCGCTTAACCCGGAAGACAGCAACACCAATGTGTCGGAGCAAACACTGTACACCTGGCGACCGTGTCAGCGTGCACTGCATCCGGTCCGCCACAGGAGTCGCTAGAGCGCAATGGGACAAGGACATCCCTGCCGGCCAAACACTCCCTTAACCCGGACAATGCTAGGCCAATTGTGCGCCGCCTCATGGGTCTCCCGGTCGTGGCCGGCTGCGACAGAACCTGGACTCGAACCAGGATTTCTAGTGACACAGCTAGCAACTGCGATGCCTTAGACCACTGCGCCACTCGGGAGGCCCGACAATGTTTTTCTATGGCTTAGCTCGCCTAGAAGGGCTGATGAAATGCACTGCTATGCATTTCTGTCAATCAACCCACAAACAGCTAACTATAGGTTGATTTTCACCTGGCTTTTTCTGTTTTCGAAACATGAACACACATGTTAGCTAATCTACTCAAACTTCACCAGATAGTTAAGAACAGCTGTGGTCACACACACGCGCGCACATACACACACACACACACACACACGAGTGAGTTAAAAAATAAATCACTCATCTGTCATTGTGTGTGTGTGTGTGTGTGTGTGTGTGTGTGTGTGTGTGTGTGTGTGTGTGTGTGTGTGTGTGTGTGTGTGTGTGTGTGTGTGTGTGTGTGTGTGTGTGTGTGTGTGTGTGTGTGTGTGTGTGTGCATGCATGCATGCATGCAATGCGTGTGTTTCAAGTTCCACGTTTTTATTGTCACGTGCACAAGTCTTTCTTGCGTGTAACACTCCCTCACCTGCGAGAGGAGGTCCTGTCAGACAGCCGAGGCCTACGAAGAACATAGAAAATCCCATGGAGTTGTTGAGTTTCTCTTGCCCTACCAGATCCACCTGAGGAAAGAATTAACAAAGAAACATTACACACCAGTCAAAAACTAACTAGTGTTTGTTACCAAACTATCTAAGTAGGAACACAAACCCAGGTATAGTACAGTGCCTTCAGAAAGTATTCACACGCCTTGAAATCTTCCACATTTTGTTGGTGTTACAGACTAAAATTAAAATTGATTAATTTGAAATTGTGTCTCACTGGCCTACACAAAATACCCTATAATGTCAAAGTGGAATTATGTTTGTAAGACATTTTTAGAAATGAATTAAAAAATGAAAAGCTGAAATGTCTTGAGTCAATAAGTATTCAGCCCCTTTGTTATGGCCTGAATAAGTTCAGGAGTAAAAAATGGTTTACAAAGTCACATAATAAGTTGCATGGACTCACTCTGTATGCAATAATAGTGTTCCTGAGTGGCCTAGTTACAATTGTGACTTAAATCAGCTTGAAAATCTATGGCAAGACTTGAAAATGGCTGTCTAGCAATGATCAACAATCAACTTGACAGAGCTTGAAGAATTTAAAAAATAATAATTGGCAAATATTGTACAATCCAGGTGTGCAAAGCTCTTAGAGACTTACCCAGAAAGACTCACAGCTGTAATCACTACCAAAAGGTGATTCTAACATGTATTGACTCAGAGGTATGAACACTGTAAATTCGATATTCACACAACCAAATGTCATGGCCCCATGTCCATGGGTTCGGTTCTTATAGCCCTGGTGTGTTATGGTGACACCTAGTGGTGTAGCTTGGCCGACTTTGAGTGCAGCGACTAATCATTCTCAAAGTCATTAGAGGCTAATCCATTGAGTCTATATAACAAATCTGGAATCAATCTGCTTTGTAGTTCATGAGAACAACATTTTGAAAAGTATTTTTAGCATTAGCACATGTGCTAACTTGCATCTAAAATGTACAATACGGCCATGTTTTTATGCAGCAACAATTTTTCCCATCAGAGTCTAAATGCTAAACTTGGAGTCTGACGCATGGTTCATGAGGAGGAGATGATTGTAGACGATTTTGAGCATTAGCGTTACACAAATGTTGTTAATAGTTTCCTTGTTTTTTGAGATATCTTTACGAAATGAAGTGTGGGTCATATTTGGAACATCCATGATAGCGACGACAAGTGTCAAGTTGTTAGGCCACTGTGGAATGGATTTACAGTGGTTTAAATGGACATGTAATATCTTTTTTTTTTTTTTTACTCGGACATCTTTTAACCAATCCCTTAGCTTTTTTCAGAGTAAGTTGAGACATGTACAATGGTCCTACATTCCACATTTGGTGTCATTTGGACCTATGGTTCATGAGAAGAAGGTATTTGAAGTATTTTTGAGCATGTATGTGCTCATGTATGTGCTCATTTGTATCTACAGGTATAGTGTGGTCTTCTTCGAAAGCATCAACGTTATTTTATCAAACTCTTTAGTGACTATTATGATGAGTCCAAATACCACATTTGGCTTGAATCTGACTTTTAGTCCATGAGAAGAAGATTTTTTGATGATTATTTTAAGCATTAGCGTTACATAGTCTAAAAAGTTAATAGTTTGCTTATTTTTAAGATATCAATGCCAAACTTAACATGGTTCCCAGCAACCACATTTGGTTCCATTGGTTCTGGGAATGAAGCCATAAGTTTCCTGATCGGTAAAACTGAACGTTTTTAAAACGTTCTGAGAACGGAAGTGAAAATTTAGCCTGTTCTAGGAACATACATTTTTAAATTGCAGGGAGGTTCTGAGAACATTTGACTATGGTTCCCTGAAAGTTTGCCTGCAAGGTTTTATTAATGTTCTGAGAATGGAAATTCTAGGTTATTTGAAGGTAATTAAATAACGTTCTGAGAACATGTTTCAATAAGACTATTAATAACACTGCTAGTTTGGGTTAAGTGTTTTGGACTCCAAGCACAGGCCACATGGAAATGACTTTGCTTGGGCATTAATAATGCAAACACATTTTTTTTTTAATTTATTGTGATACAGCATCAGTGAGATTTGAACCTATGATGTTCTGTTTTTTATCCATGGAATTAGTCCACCGCACCAACAGGATGAAGCTAGCACACCATGTTTCTTTTAACACGAGTTGTTTCTTTTAAGAATGAGTTGTGACATATGAAAAGCAAGGTATAAAAGTTTGGTTCGACAACTTTTATACATCGTAAGTAGTCAGAGAACAGGGGTTCAATGCATTTGGGACTTGTAGGATAAACTGGAAACAGTTGCCTGATGCATTTAAAGTACTTTAAAAAGTGGGAGCGTCAAACCGAGCGTATATGTGTTGGTGTAGGATAGGGGGCAATGTATTGGCCATACAGTGGAGATATGTGTTGGTGTAGGATAGGGGGCAATGTATTGGCCATACAGTGGAGATATGTGTTGGTGTAGGATAGGGGGCAATGTATTGGCCATACAGTGGAGATATGTGTTGGTGTAGGATAGGGGGCAATGTATTGGCCATACAGTGGAGATATGTGTTGGTGTAGGATAGGGGGCAATGTATTGGCCATACAGTGGAGATATGTGTTGGTGTAGGATATGGGGCAATGTATTGGCCATACAGTGGAGATATGTGTTGGTGTAGGATAGGGGGCAATGTATTGGCCATACAGTGGAGATATGTGTTGGTGTAGGATAGGGGGGCAATGTATTGGCCATACAGTGGAGATATGTGTTGGTGTAGGATAGGGGGCAATGTATTGGCCATACAGTGGAGATATGTGTTGGTGTAGGATAGGGGGGCAATGTATTGGCCATACAGTGGAGATATGTGTTGGTGTAGGATAGGGGGCAATGTATTGGCCATACAGTGGAGATATGTGTTGGTGTAGGATAGGGGGCAATGTATTGGCCATACAGTGGAGATATGTGTTGGTGTAGGATAGGGGGCAATGTATTGGCCATACAGTGGAGATATGTGTTGGTGTAGGATAGGGGGCAATGTATTGGCCATACAGTGGAGATATGTGTTGGTGTAGGATATGGGGCAATGTATTGGCCATACAGTGGAGATATGTGTTGGTGTAGGATAGGGGGCAATGTATTGGCCATACAGTGGAGATATGTGTTGGTGTAGGATAGGGGGGCAATGTATTGGCCATACAGTGGAGATATGTGTTGGTGTAGGATAGGGGGCAATGTATTGGCCATACAGTGGAGATATGTGTTGGTGTAGGATAGGGGGGCAATGTATTGGCCATACAGTGGAGATATGTGTTGGTGTAGGATAGGGGGCAATGTATTGGCCATACAGTGGAGATATGTGTTGGTGTAGGATAGGGGGCAATGTATTGGCCATACAGTGGAGATATGTGTTGGTGTAGGATAGGGGGGCAATGCATTGGCCATACAGTGGAGATATGTGTTGGTGTAGGATAGGGGGGCAATGTATTGGCCATACAGTGGAGATATGTGTTGGTGTAGGATAGGGGGGCAATGCATTGGCCATACAGTGGAGATATGTGTTGGTGTAGGATAGGGGGGCAATGTATTGGCCATACAGTGGAGATATGTGTTGGTGTAGGATAGGGGGGCAATGTATTGGCCATACAGTGGAGATATGTGTTGGTGTAGGATAGGGGGCAACGTATTGGCCATACAGTGGAGAGACACACATACTGTTATTTGCCTTTACAATTTTCACAATGCAAATGATTCCACTCAAGTAACGAGGCTAGTCCGGAATAGGAAAGTGGTCCGCCAGCCTGCTGTAATCCACGATTACAATAGACAGATGGGTGGGGTTGACAAGTCTGATCAGTCAACTCCTACAATGTTATGCAGAAGAACCAGAAGTGGTGGATTTTTTATATTTTTTAAATCCCACTGTGTTGACATTGCAGTTGTCAACAGTTACCTTTGGCAGTGTAATCACACACCACCTGGCAAGGTAAATCAGCAAACTGATTAGAGACAGATTACATTCAGAGAGAACCTCGCCGTCAATTAGGAGGTATTTATATTAATGACAGGTATCCATGTTATGACAGACCTTTGTCTGTGAAAACTATAAGCTCATCTTGTGACAGACCTTTGTCTGTGAAAACTATTAGCTCATCTTGTGACAGACCTTTGTCTGTGAAAACTATAAGCTCATCTTGTGACAGACCTTCATCTGTGAAAACTATAAGCTCATCTTGTGACAGACCTTTGTCTGTCACAAGTTGTTTTTTCTTGACTGATTACAATTTGATTGATTGTATGTCATATCATTTGAAAGAGCTGTTTCTCAGCTTTTAAAATATGTATCATGTTTTCATATAAAGTTTGACATCAGCAAATTATTCTAATTTATGCACACTGAGGTCATGGTCCAGTATAAAATGTAACATTCCCTCGGGAAGGAAGAATGTTGTGTCACGCCCTGGCCGTAGAGAGGTTTTTATTCTCTATTTCGGTTAGGTCAGGTTGTGACTAGGGTGGGCATTATAGTTTCCTTATTTCTATGTTGGTGTGGTTGATTCCCAATCAGGGGCAGCTCTCTATCATTGTCCCTGATTGGGGATCATATATAAGTTGTCATTTTCCTTTTGGGTTTTGTGGGATGTTGTTTTCTGTTTAGTGTCTGTTACCTGACAGAACTGTTCGCTTTCGTTTTGTTATTTTGTTTGAGTGTTTTTTTGATAATAAAAATCATGAACACTTTCCACGCTGCGCTTTGGTCTCATTCCGACGACGGACGTTACACGTTGTTTCTTAACGTTCTCTGAAACAAGGTGAAACACCCGTTTGGTCCCGCACCGACAGTTCCTGGGCTCAGTGAAGACGGGTATTAAGTTGAAGGAATGAATCCGAGATTCACGCCTGTGGAAGGCGGGGATTCCAGCGAGTCACGGATTACATTGGCCTTGTCAGGTGTGATTGCAGATCCTTCAACTGAAGTCGCGAGAGTGCGACTTCCCATAGTATTTTGTACCTCATTTCCCTCCTTCAGGAAACAGTAGTTATACTCATAACATTACATTCTCAGACTGGGAAGGCATAGATCAGCAAACAGTGAACATATCCTTCAAAGATCCTGTTAAGAATGGTTGGCCAGCACTTTTTAAAAAACTGTTCTCTCTCTCAATAGATATCACTAGTGCTGGATTCTAAATCCGAATCAGAAAACATTATTGCTATGGAACAAATGGTACTAGCAATTTCTCAAGAAATCGCTCATCTCCCCTGTATGGTTACTTTCTTTATCTTCATTGATTGGTGGGTGGTATCTAGGTCACCTTGAAAGAAAATAAAAACTTGCACGCTTTGCCAGTATCAACAGTAGATTATTAAGTATTGGCCTTGAATTGTCTCTCAGCTGAGACACCGAGTAAATAAGCTCACGCAGTGTGCAAGTTATTTTCTTAAATTATATAATCTAATTACCCAGTGAGAAGTCATAGAAAATATGCAAATGTTTTATATTATTAAATTGGAATTTCAGTTAATCGACTTAAGTTCTTCTAATTGACCCCAACTCTGACGGACTGGTTTCTTACCAGGACGGGCAGTAGCAGCTCCCGCAGAACATGGCTTAATAGACCCAAACACTGATATTGATATATTGTATGATTAGGCTTGTGTGTGTGTGTGTGTGTGTGTGTGTGTGTGTGTGTGTGTGTGTGTGTGTGTGTGTGTGTGTGTGTGTGTGTGTGTGTGTGTGTGTGTGTGTGTGTGTGTGTGTGTGTGTGTGTGTGTGTGTTTCTCACCAGGACAGGCAGTAGCAGTGCCATGTAACCGCCACAGAAGATGGCAAAGAAGACAGCGTAAACCATGAGCAGGATGTAGGTGTTAGCCAGCGGGGCAAACAGGTTGACCACTCCACACAGGATCAGGTAGGCCTTGTGATAGTGGTACTTATGGAACGGGTTCTTATCCGCTAGCCAACCGGAGCCTAGCTGGGCTATAGTCTCTGTGATACCTGGAGGGAAAAGGAGTGGGGGAGGGAGAGGGGGGGAGGAGGGAGAAGGAGAGGGGGAAGGGGAGGGAGAAGGAGGGAGAAGGAGAGGGGGAGGGAGAAGGAGAGAGTGAGGGAGGGAGGGAGAAGGAGTGGGGGAGGGAGAAGGAGAGGGGGAGGGAGAAGGAGAGAGTGAGGGAGGGAGGGCGGAGAAGGAGAGGGGGGAGAGAGAAGGAGAGGGGAGGGAAAAAGAGAAGGAGAGGGGAGGGAAAAAGAAAAGGAGGGGGAAGGAGAGAGGACAGAGAAAGAGAAGAAGGGGAGGGAGAAGGAGAGGGGGAAGGAGAGGGGACAGAGAAGGAGAAGGAGTTGGAGAAGGAGAGGGGGAAGGAGAAAGAGAAAGAGAGGGAGATGAGAAACATCTGTATTAGTCTATCAAGACTTTTGATGACTTTAATGATGATTTTATATTATGTTCTTTGTCATCAACGGATCATTTCATTACTCATGTACCTGTCCTATTTAAAGGTGGGTGGGCTGTTGAGTGAGTAGTGCTTCTGGAGACGCACAGACAAGGAGCTTTAGCAAAATTTCAAACCAATGTGCATTCTGTTAGCTTTGTGGCACACATGTTTGGAATGCAAGGAGGCTGTGCTGGACTTTGTCCAGGTTTCAATCAATCCGTAAATCAATCAGCTTTTTGAGAGAAAGAAAGAGACAGACCAACCTCTATTAGAGAGAGAGAGAGAGTGACAGATAGATAGAGAGAGAAAGACGGAGAGAGAGAGAAAGACAGAGAAAGACAGAGAAAGACAGAGAGCGAGATAGATAGAGAAAGAATGAGAGAGAGATAGAGAGAGAGAGCAAGACAGAGAGAGATAGACAGAGAGAGAGAGAGAGAGATAGACAGAGAGAGAGAGAGAGAGATAGACAGAGAGAGAGAGAGAAAGACAGAGAGAGAGAGAGAGAAAGACAGAGAGAGAGAGAGAGAGAAAGACAGAGAGAGAGAGAGAGAAAGACAGAGAGAGAGATAGATAGAGAGAGAAAGAGTAAAGCAAGGTAAAGCAAGATACAGAGGTTAATTAGTGCAGTGGCTTATCATAAGCAACAGAGTGTTCCTTCATAATGCCCTGACTGACAACCGCTGACGGCAACAGCTGACGGCAACCGCTGACGACAAGCGCTGACGACAACAACAGCTTAACGGGCAACAGCTGACGGCAACAGCTGACGGCAACCGCTGACGACAAGCGCTGACGACAACAACAGCTTACGACAAGCGCTGACGACAACAACAGCTTAACGGGCAACAGCTGACGGCAACAGCTGACGACAACAACAGCTTACGGGCAACAGCAACAGCTGACGACAACAACAGCTTACGGGCAACAGCTGACGGCAACAACAGCTGACAACAGCTGACTCCAACAGCTGAATATGATAGACAAATCAGTAGATAACAGCAAAACAAATATCTAATGAGTAGATAAGATCTGCATCAACGACTGTATTCATGATCATCTGTCACATCACAGCTATTGATTATGTTTTGAATTCATTAGTTCTAGTGGCTGATAATGACTGTGCATCTAGAATGGGTTGGTCCCAAATGGCAGCCTATTCCCTATAAAGTACAGAACTTTGTGAACACAGATCTATGGGCCCTGGATAAAAATAGTGCAATATACCGTATATATATATATATAGGAAAAAGGGTGCCATTCGGGATTGTGGCCTCTCTCTCTCTCCTGTCTTTTCTGGAGTCAATGTGAATGTGATGGCTGCTGCAGTGGCTGTATTGATCCAGGGTTCAGAAATAGCTCTGGATGGGCAGGCAGGCGAGCAGCATCATCCCATTGATCAATGGAATAAAGTAAACAGGTCCCTCATCCCCATGCAGTCAGATCAGTGCTAGTCTACGGCCCAAATGGCAGCCTATTGCCTATTACAGTGCACTACTGTTGTAGCGAATGGGATGCCATTTGGGACACAAACCATAGTGATTTCACGGCCCAAATGGCAGCCTATTGCCTATGCAGTGCACTACTGTTGTAGCGAATGGGATGAATATAGATGGAGTACTGCAGTGATAAAGGCGGAGTGCAGGGACACACTGCAGTTAGTGGACTTGAATCTACTGTGGACTTCTATCAGCTCAGATACTCTGCAACGTTATCACAGTGTGAGGGTCTCGGGAAAAAATAGTAGAGTTGAGTGATAGCTTTTTAAGCTGGTAATCTTTTCTAGTCTTACTGATTTGAAAACAAGTCAACAGCCTTTTGTCAGAATGAGAGTGTAGTTGGCTCACGGTCTCTAGAAAGGCCATCACAAAACATGACTTAATAGAGAGGCGCCAACAGAGGTTCGCTTCGCCATAGCTCGTTGGTCAAAGTCTATGTGGAAATGAATAGGGTTTTCTAGATAAATGACCAAAAAATAAGGTCTGCGGTAAACACAGACTTAGGAGATCCGATACATTTTGTTCTATGAGATATTTTTCATCAGCTAAAGTCACTTTTTGTGAGTTTTGAAGCACATCATGCACATAAAGGCTTCATAGTTCATAAAGACCATGTTAACTGACTAATTGTCTCAGAAATAAATAATAATAAACTAAAGAAACGTCCCTTTTTCAGGACCCTGTGTTTCAAAGATAACTTCACAGATCTTCATTGTAAAGGGTTTAAACACTGGTTCCCATGCTTGTTCAATGAACCATAAACAATTCATGAACATGCACCTGTGAAACGGTCTTTAAGACACTAACAGCTTACAGATGGTAGGCAATTAAGGTCACAGTTATGAAAACTTAGGACACTAAAGAGGCCTTTCTACTGACTCTGAAAAACACAAAAAGAAAGATGTCCAGGGTCCCTGCTCATCTGCGTGAACGTGCCTTAGGCATGCTGCAAGGAGGCATGAGGACTGCAGATGTGGCCAGGGCAATAAATTGCAATGTCTGTACTGTGAGACGCTTAAGACAGCGCTACAGGGAGACAAGATGGACAGCTGATCGTCCTCGCAGTGGCACAACACCTGCACAGGATCGGTACATCTGAACATCACACCTGCGGGACAGGTACAGGATGGCAACAACAACTGCCCGAGTTACACCAAAAACGCACAATCCCTCCGTCAGTGCTCAGACTGTCCACAATAGGCTGAGAGAGTCTGGACTGAGGGCTTGTAGGCCTGTTGTAAGGCAGGTCCCCACCAGACATCACTGGCAACAACATCGCCTATGGGCACAAACCCACCGTCGCTGGACCAGACAGGAGTGGCAAAAAGTGCTCTTCACTGACGAGTCGCGGTTTTGTCTCACCAGGGGTGATGGTCAGATTCGCGTTTATTGTCGAAGGAATGAGCGTTACACCGAGGCCTGTACTCTGGAGCGGGATCGATTTGGAGGTGGAGGGTCCGTCATGGTCTGGGGCGGTGTGTCACAGCATCATCGGACTGAGCTTGTTGTCATTGCAGGCAATCTCAATGCTGTGCATTACAGGGAAGACATCCTCCTCCCTCATGTGGTACCCTTCCTACAGGCTCATCCTGACATGACCCTCCAGCATGACAATGCCACCAGCTATACTGCTCGTTCTGTGCGTGATTTCCTGCAAGACAGGAATGTCAGTGTTCTGCCATGGCCAGCAAAGAGCCCGGATCTCAATCCCATTAAGCACATCTGGGACCTGTTGGATCGGAGGGTGAGGGCTAGGGCGATTCCCCTAGAAATGTCCAGGAACTTGCAGGTGCCTTGGTGGAAGAGTGGGGTAACATCTCACAGCAAGAACTGGCAAATCTGGTGCAGTCCATGAGGAGGAGATGCACTGCAGTACTTAATGCAGCTGGTGGCCACACCAGATATTGACTGTTACTTTTGATTTTTACCCCCCTTTGTTCAGGGACACATTATTCAATTTCTGTCACATGTCTGTGGAACTTGTTCAGTTTATGTCTCAGTTGTTGAATCTTGTTATGTTCATACAAATATTTACACATGTTAAGTTTGATGAAAATAAACGCAGTTGACGGTGAGAGGACGTTTCTTTTTTTGCTGAGTTTAGTATATCATAGAACAAAACACGACGCCTTCATAATTCATAAAGGTCATGTGAACTGACTAATAGTATCACATAGAACTGTTCTCCCCCTGTTCTCCCCCTGGAGAACAGACTAGCCCTGAGGTTGTTCCCCCTCCGGAGAACAGACTAGACCTGAGGTTGTTCCCCCCCTGGAAAACAGACTAGCCCTGAGGTTCTTCCCCCCCTGGAGAACAGACTAGCCCTGAGGTTGTACCCCCCCCCCCCCCCAGACTAGCCCTGAGGTTCTTCCCCCCCTGGAGAACAGACTAGCCCTGAGGTTGTTCCCCCCCTGGAGAACAGACTAGCCCTGAGGTTCTTCCCCCCCCTGGAGAACAGACTAGCCCTGAGGTTGTTCCCCCCCTGGAGAACAGACTAGCCCTGGTGTTTTTTGTCTGTTTTACTCACAGCAGGTTGGTGGAAGTTTTTTTTACAGCTGTTTCTGTAGAAACGCAGGACAATGGGTTTCAATAGAGCTGCCTCTCTCTCTCTCTAGCCTGGTCCCAGATCAGTTTGTGCCATCTTGCCAACTCATGACAACTCAAGACCCCACATGAAAAAAATGCTACAGTTTACTATAGAATACTACACTACTTACTATAAAATTCTATACTAAACTGTATTATACTATAGAATACTACACTACTTACTATAGAATTCTATACTAAACTGTATTATACTGTAGAATACTATACTACATACTGTAGTATCACTCGATCATGTGTAGTACTTACTATAGTATGTGGTAATATACTGTAGAATACTATAGTAAATACTACAGTAATGTATGCAAAAACACTACAGTCCGCAAAAAACACAACACTTTTTGAAACTATATTAAATATTACAGTATTTAATTTGCATATACCCCGCCCATATCACAATTTGTGCCACCCATAAGATATAAACCTACATGCCAAGTATAGACCATATACAGTGCCGCGAAAAAGTATTTGGTCCCCTTTCTGATTTTCTCTATTTTTGCATAGAAACTGACTGTTATTAGATCTTCAACCAAAACCTAATATTAAATCAAGGGAACCTGAGTTTACAAATAACAAAAAATGATATTTATTTATTTATTTAATTAAACAGAGTTAAGCAACACCCTCTTTCCCCTGTGTGAAAAAGTAATGGCCCACTTACACTCAATAACTGGTTGTACCACCTTTATCTGCAACGACTCCAACCAAACGCTTCCTGTTAGTTGTTGATCAGTCTCTCACATGTCGTCCAAAAAGTTGACTAAATTCTGCCAAAAAAAGCACCTGGAAGCACCTGGATGATCATCAAAACTCTTGGAAGAATGTTCTATGGACAGTATAACTTTTTAGAAGACATGGGTCCCGTTATGTCTGGCGAAAACCAAATACTGCATTCCATAGTAAGAACCTCATACCAACGGTCAAGCATGGTGGTGGTAGTGTGATGGTTTGCGGTTACTTTGCTGCCTCAGGACCTGGACGACTTGCCTTAATAGTAAGGAACCATGAAGTCCGCTCTGTATCAGAGAATCCTACAGGAGAATGTCAGGCCATCCGTCTGTGAGCTGAAGCTGAAGTGCAGCTGGGTCATGCAGCAAGACAGTGATCCAAAACACACAATCAAGTCGACATGAAAATGGATAGAAAGCAACAAAAATTGAAGTTTAGGAATGGCCTAGTCAAAGTCCAGACCTAATCCCAATTGAGATGTTGTGGCAAGACTTGAAACGAGTAGTTCTTGCTTGAAAACTCAGAAAAGTCGCTGAGTTAAAGCAGTTCTGCATGCAAGAGAGGGCCAAAATACTTCTACAGTGATGTAAGAGACTGATCAACAACTACAGGAAGCGTTTGGTTGGAGTCATTGCAGCTAAAGTTGACACAACCAGTTATTGAGTGTAAGGGGGCCATTACTTTTTCACACAAGGGCATCGGATGTTGGATAACTTTGTCCATAAAATAAATGAAATAAGTATGAAATTGTTGTGTTATTTGTTCACTCGGGTTCCCTTTATCTAATATTAGGTTATTAGTATCAAAAATATACAAAAGTAGAGAAAATTAGAAAGGGAGAAAAACTTTTTTTCACGGCCCTGCAAAGTATTCCCTATAATATATATAGCCTATATATATATATAGATAAAATATATATAATATATAACTTCACTATCCTCAAAGGGATATTCAATATATATATATATTTTTTACCCCTCTACCAATAGGTGCCCTTCTTTGCAAGGCATTGGAAAACCTCCCTGGTCTTTGTCGTTGAATCTGTACTTGAAATTCACATGCTCGACTAAAGGACCTTACATATAATGTGTGGGGTACAGAGACCCAGACAGAGTTTTCATTCAAAAACACCATTATTGCACACAGAGTGAGTCCACGCAACTTACTATGTGACTTGTTCAGCAAATTGTTAATCCTGAACTTATGTAGGCTTGCCATAACAAAGGGGTTGAATACTTATTGACTTAAGAACTTTTCAGCTTTTGTTAACAAATTAATTTTAAAAAATGAATTCTAAAAACATAATTCAAGTTTGAGGTGTGTAGGGTGGGGTGTGTAGATCAGTGACACAACATCTGAAAGAAGTCAAGGGGTGTGAATACTTTCTGAAGGAACTGAATACTACAGTTTTCATTACTACAGTATTTATACTACAGTTAACTGTACATACTACAGTATTCACTGTAGTGTTGTTAATGACTTTAGTCCGCAAAAAAACTACAGTGAATACTAGAGTAAAGCCTGCAAAAAAACAGTACAGTGAATACTATAGTATTTACAGTATTTCATAGTATACTATAGTATGTTTTCATGTGGGACAGCACAAACAGATCCGGAACCAGGATCTCTCTCTCTCTCCACTCTACTCTTCCTGTAAGCCAAACGGGTTTGGAATGGGAAGTCACAAATAATACTATAGTATTTACAGTATTTCATAGTATACTATAGTATGTTTTCATGTGGGACAGCACAAACAGATCCGGAACCAGGATCTCTCTCTCTCCACTCTACTCTTCCTCTTCCTGCTTGGGAACGGGAAGTCACAAATGTTTGTGAGGCTCTCACCTCTGTCAGCCAGAAAAGACAAGCGGGTGTTAGTGCTACACGCCTCCCAGCGATAACCCTTAACAAGCTAAAGGTCCAACTACAAGGCAGAAGGATTGCTTTTCAATTCCTCTCACTTCAAAAGAGACATTTAATCAAATCAAATGTATTTTATAAAGCCCGTTTTACATCGGCAGGTGTCACAAAGTGCTAGTGAGGTTCCCCTGTTATTAAAGCAGCCCACATTAAAAAATACTACAGTTTACTATAGAATACTACAGTACTTACTATAGAATTCTATAGTAAACTGTATCCCTCAATCATGTGTAGTACTTACTATAGGATGTTGTAGTATCCTGTAGAATACTACAGTAAATACTACAGCAATGTCCCAATAACACTTCCCTTTTTTAACTATAGCACCGAATGCTGATTGGCTGACATATTGTTACTGCTCTAATTATGTTGCTAGCCAGTTTATAATAGCAATAAGGCACCTCAGAGGTTTGTGGTAGGGTAGCCTAGTGGTTAGAGCGTTGGACTAGTAACCGAAAGGTTGCAAGTTCAAATCCCCGAGCTGACAAGGTACAAATCTGTCGTTCTGCCCCTGAACAGGCAGTTAACCCACTGTTCCTCGGCCATCATTGAAAAATAAGAATTTGTTCTTAACTGACTTGTCTAGTTAAATATAAAGGTAAATTTGTAAGTCGCTCTGGATAAGAGCGTCTGCTAAATGACTTAAATGTAAAATGTAATGTAAATGGTATATTGCCAATATACCACGGCTAAGGGCTGTATCCAGGCATGGAGAACCTTAGTGGATGGCCTATGCTCTGAGTTAAAGGGTTTAACACAGTGAGGTCTTTAGTCCGCAAAATCACTACAGTGAATAGTCTAGTTTTTATACCATAGTATACTATAATATTTTTTTAATGTGGGAGAGTTTTAAACCACGTTAGTCAGTCCTCTTTCCCCCCAGTCTTTCTCATTACTAAACAATCTCTGTTGGCTCATCTCCCCACCTCTTTTGTAAACATCCCCACCTCAATGATTATGAGGGAACAATATCAACCAGGCACTTCAACATTGGACAAAAAATGTATAAATCGGAATTCCCTCATGTCGCCACGGCAACCACTTTTACACACTAAGCCGTTGCCTAGCGACCCCAGTGGATCTGCCGACGGTGGCCTGACATGAGGCCTGGTCTGGAGCATAGAAATGTAAATAATAGAATGCATAAACATGGACTGGAATGGGAATGTGCATTCTATTAATTATATTTCTATGGTCTGGACTATGGTGGCCCTCCTCTCTGTCTGAGCTCAGCTAGCTGAAAGGACCTGTTTCAATGGAGGTGGGGAGGGAGGGTGGACGGAGGGAGGCTGGGGGACATGTTGGGTTTGTTGTGGCGTGTGTGCGTGCGAGGGTGGCAGTCTGTCTCTCTCTCTCTCTCTCTCTCCATTTGCTTTCTGGGAACATGGAACATGACATGGCAGCAGAATGTGAGACAGAACGCATGTGTGCTGAGAATAACTCAATGCTATCATCCCTGCTCCTCTCACAGACAGGCTCAGACTCACTTACTTTAATACACAAAGTCCGTGAGGAGCATAGGCCATCGATTTATGTTCTCCATGGCACCCTCTGCTCGTTTAGAGGTACTTTGGGTTCAAGACGGAAATAGAGACATCCATACCCACTGTTGAGTTTGTCTGGGGTCAGCATTCACGGACTGACTGGATCCCGGCTCATATGGACGAACCTCTGTGTTAGACCTACATTCATTCACATACCAACTCCCACTGCCCAATCTCAGAAGCCAGAACCAAATTGTGTGCACTAGCTAGCCATCTACTCAATATGACAGTCTGTCACAAGATACATCTCCAGTCATTACATTCCCTCCATTACTACACACAGAGCAAAGGACTGTTGTAACAGACATTCTCTTGGGAAACCGTTTGGCTGAACTAGTTACCCACAATCATAACTCACCAATATAGCACATTCATCACTCCACTGAAGACACACAGAGTTTACTCCCAAAAATGCACCATATTCCCTTTAATAGTGGACTACAAAAGTAGTGGAGATCTGGTTAAAAGTAGTGCATTATATAGAGGACAGGGACCCACTTGGAACAAAACCACAGTTTAGGCTAATAGAGGACAACAACCCATTTGCTAATTAGCTAGTACACTACAGTACAGATCCATATCACCTACTAACATTTTACTAAAGTACACTACAGCACAACTTTACAGTTTTTAATTGTCACCGTGCACAAGCACATTGAAAGGCCCTCCTTGGTTGATCTTTCCCAACAATGCAATACTGGTAAGCTATATACAGGGACAGTTCCAGGGTCAGTGCCAACACCATTTTACAATGTGCAGGGATACATGAGGGGGAGGGTTAGATATGTATAGGGGTAAGGTGACTATATACAGGGACAGTTCCAGGGTCAGTGCCAACACCATTTTACAATGTGCAGGGATACATGAGGGGGAGGGTTAGATATGTATAGGGGTAAGGTGACTATATACAGGGACAGTTCCAGGGTCAGTGCCAACACCATATTACAATGTGCAGGGATACATGAGGGGGAGGGTTAGATATGTATAGGGGTAAGGTGACTATATACAGGGACAGTTCCAGGGTCAGTGCCAACACCATTTTACAATGTGCAGGGATACTGGAGTGATAGAGGCAGATACAGTATGTATAAGGGTAAGGTGACTAGGCATCAGGATACATGAGTAAACAGAGTAGCAGCAGCTTATATGATGATTGTATGTGAGGGTATGTTCGTGAGTGTAGAGTCAGTATGAATGTGTGTGTTATGTGTGTGTGTTATGTGTTACGTGTGTGTGTGTGTGTTGGAGTGTGTTTTTGTTCGATCTTATGTTATTTTTAGTTCTACATTGAGTCTAACTATCTATGCATATGTAACAGTATAACTTCAGTCCGTCCTCTCGCGCGAACCAGGGACCCTCTGCACACATCAACAACAGTCACCCACGAAGCATCGTTACCCATCGCTCCACAAAAGCCGCGGCCCTTGCAGAGCAAGGGGAACCACTACTTCAAGGTCTCAGAGCAAGTGACGTCACCGATTGAATGGCTATTAGCGCGCACCACCGCTAACTAGATAGTCATTTCACATCGGTTACACATAGTCACTTTACCCCTGACCTACATGTACAAATTACCTGGACTAACCTGTACCCCAGCACATTCACTCAGTACCGGTACTCCCTGTATATAGCCTCGTTATTGTTATTTTGCTGCTACTTTTTATTTTTTACTTTAGTTTATTTAGTAAATATTTTCTTAATACTTATTTGATTAAAACTGCATTGTTGGTTAAGGGTTTGTAAGTAAGCATTTCACTAGAAGTTCTACACCTGTTGTATTCGACGCATGTGGCAAATACATTGTTGAGTTTAGAGCTTGCAAGAAAGGCATTTCACTGTACTTGTGCACGTGACATTAAAACTTGAAACTTGAAAAACTACAAATAGAAGGATCAAGTCAGATAGTCCGTGTAGCCATTTTGTTAGCTATTTATCAGTCTTATGACTCTTGTTCAAAAGCCTGTTGGTGTCAGAGATGTTGCTCCGGTACCGCTTGCCATGTGGAAGCAGAGAGAAGAGTCTATGACTTGGGTAGCTGGAGTCTAACAATTTTCCCTAATCTAAGAATATTACTCCTGCTTATTATAAAGAAAAAATACATCTGTTTAACTTTGTAAACTAAAGGTGTGTTTAGAATTATTTTTGTTGTATTAATGCTATTTAATCTCTCCTCAGACTAATATTATTCTGTTTGTCCGGTGGGTACCTTTGCCACTGTTCCACCCCTTGTGTATGGCGCTGTCATGGTGTATTTGTTAACAATATTAATTGTTGATGATGAACTATGCAATGTTATCCATTCCAAATGAATGGCATTGCGTTATGGATTTATTTTCTAAATGCGCTTTAATGATTTTATTTGTAAAATGTTGATTAGGAGGATATCCTGCCTGATATAGTGGTCCTGGATGGCATGGGGGTCTCGGTGCCAGTGATTGTACTGGGGAGTCCGCACCCCCCCTCCGTAGCGCCATATGATCGAAGGCGGTGCAGTTGGGATACCAAGCGGTGTTGCACAGATCCATACCAACTACTAACATGGTACTCCAAGAACGTCTGCTAAATTATTCTAATGCAAATGTAAGTGTGTGTACTTGAAATTGTTAAAAGCACATTCAGCCATCTGGCTTTAGCTACAGTATGCACGTGGTGTGTACAGCTAGACTAGCGGTCTGGTCAGAGGAGAAAGACGTTTATACTAGGGGTGTGCCCCTATATACTTCACTACATTTGACCAGGATCCCATATAGATAATAGAGTACCATTTAGGACGCAAGCCTGGTTTTCATACAGAGTGGCCTCAGCCTCATCAATGGGGATACTACTGAGCTGAACTCGACGGCTCGGGCCACTAGGCCAAAGTTCAGGTTTTATATAAGAACGTGTTACATAAGACTACTGCGGCTAGGGTCTGAGTCTGCTGCTACAGTACTCACAAATAATTCATAAATAGCGTAAGAAGAACAATATGACTAATAGCTGAGGACTATTTTTTTCTATCCTCACTTCTAAAAACTATTTCTGAAAATCTATCCAACCACAACGGCACAGGAGGCTGGTTCTACCTCTAAACACAGTGCCCTGAAAACTACACGTTTGAAGATATAGTATGTTTGCGTCATTTTCTAAAATAAAATCTTATCTCATAACCACTGCAAAGGAAACTAGGTAGTCGGCTGGGCTCGTTCTACGTGACTAGGCATACGGAAAAACTGGACATTTGAATCTTGCATATATTCATAGAAAAATGTTGAAACACTCGGCTCATTCAATTACTGTACTGGCTTTCCAGATTGATTGCCAACAGCTTGAGGTCGTTTGGATCAATTACTTTGCCAGTCATGCTCTGTTGGTCACATAGGCAAAATTGTCACGGGGGACATGGCAAAATATGTTGAAATGCAGGAATCTAGTTGTTTTACGAAAATAATCTGCTTTCCCCAACAATATTGTTATTATTTTTGGGGGGTTGTGGGGTAGGTCCCCCGGAGACCCAAATGCGTTAGTCCGGCCCTGCTCGGACGCACTGCATGTCCTCTGCTCAGCGACGCGGTCTATAGACATTCGCACAGTCTATTCGCGCTCCTCCCTCACTCATTTCAGTCAGGGGCGATACGAGGGGGGGAGGGCCCGAGGTGGCACCAGCAAAACAACTATAATAAAACTCAGTCTTCATCTTTTTGTGTCTTCATAATATAAATAAATATGCATGTGTGCATCATTATAATGCAACTCAGTGTTCATATTTAGTGAATTTGTTATATTTGCCTTCAAATACCTTCATTAATGATGATGGCGACTTATCCTTCCACTTGCACTGGGTTTACAAAATACCCTTTCATATATAGGCCTCAAAATACCCCATCTATACAATCCATTTGGGAAGTTTTCAGACCCCTTCACTTTTTCCACATTTTGATACGTTACAGCCTTATTCCAACACGTAAAAAAATATAAAATAATAATAATCTCATCAATATACAGTATATATATTTGTTTTACAAATGTCACATTTACATGAGTATTCAGACCCTTTACTCAGTACTTTGTTGAAGCTCCTTTGACAGTGACTACAGCCTTGAGTCTTCTTGGGCATGACGCTACAAGCTTGGCACACCTGTATTTGAGGAATTTCTCCCATTCTTCTCTACAGATCCTCTCAAGCTCTGTCAGGTTGGACGGGGAGTGTTGCTGCACAGCTATTTTCAAGTCTCTCCAGAGATGTTCGATTTGGTTCAAGTCCATCTCTGGCTGGGCCACACAAGGACATTCAGAGACTTGTCCCAATGCCACTCTTGCATTGTCTTGGCTGTATGCTTAGGGTTGTTGTCCTGTTGGAAGGTGAACCTTTGCCCCAGTCTGAGGTCCTGAGTGCTCTGAAGCAGGTTTTCATCAAGGATCTCTCTGTACTTTGCTCTGTTAATCTTTCCCTCGATCCTGACTAGTCTCCCAGTCCCTGCCGCTGAAAAACATTCCCATAGCATGATGCTGCCACCCCCATGCTTCACCGTAGGGATGGTGCCAGGTTTCTTCCGGAAGTGACGCTTGGCATTCAGGCCAAAGAGTTCAATCTTGGTTTCATCAGACCAGAGAATCTTGTTTCTCATGGTCTGAAAGTACTTTAGGTGCCTTTTGGAAAACTTCAAGCGGTCTGTCATGTGCCTTTTACTGAGGAGTGGTTTCCGTCTGACCACTCGACCATAAAGGCCTAATTGGTGGAGTGCTGCAAAGATGTTTGTCCTTCTGGAAGGTTCTCCCATCTCCACAGAGGAACTCTGGAGCTCTGTCACAGTGACCATCAGGTTCTTGGTCACCTCCCTGACCAAGGCCCTTCTCCCCCGATTGCTCAGTTTGGCCAGGCGGCCAGCTCTAGGAAGAGTCTTGGTGGTTCCAAACTTCTTCCATTTAAGAATGATGGATGCCACTGTGGTCTTCGGGACCTTCAATGCTGTAGACATTTTTTGGTACCCTTCCCCAGATCTGTGCCTCGACACAATCCTGTCTCGGAGTTCTACGGACAGTTCCTTCGACCTCATGGCTTGGTTTTTGCTCTGACATGCACTGTCAACTGTGGGACCTTATATAGACAGGTGTGTGGCTTTCCAAATGATGTCCAATCAAATTAATGTACCATAGGTGGACTCCAGTCAAGTTGTAGAAACATCTCAAGGATGATCAATGGAAACTCGTGCTACCTGTCCCAGACCTGCTGTTTTCAACTCTCTAGAGACAGCAGGAGCGGTAGAGATACTCTTAATGATCGGCTATGAAAAGCCAACTGACACTTACTCCTGAGGTGCTGACTTGCTGCACCCTCGACAACTACTGTGATTATTATTATTTGACCATGCTGGTCATTTATGAACATTTGAACATCTTGGCCATGTTCTGTTATAATCTCCACCCGACACAGCCAGAAGAGGACTGGCCATCCCTCATAGCCTGGTTCCTCTCTAGGTTTCTTCCTAGGTTCCTGCCTTTCTAGGGAGTTTTTCCTAGCCACCGTGCTTCTACACATGCATTGCTTGCTGTTTGGTGTTTTAGGCTGGGTTTCTGTACAGCACTTTGAGATATCAGCTGATGTAAGAAGGGCTATATAAATACATTTGATTTGATTTGATTTGAAATAGGATGCACCTGAGCTCAATTTCACATCTCATAGTGAAGGGTCTGAATACCAAAGGTTTTCTAAAAGCCTGTTTTTGCTTTTTCATTACTTTCATTACATTACTTTCATTTCATTATTGTGTGTAGATTGATGAGGAAATTGTTGTTGTTTTTTAAATACATTTTAGAGGAAGGCTGTATAGTAACAAAATGTGGAAAAAGTAAAGGGGTCTGAATAAAGCACTGTATACCCCTCCATATATCCCCCTCCATATATCCCCCTCCATATAAACCCCTCCATATATCCCCCTCCATATATCCCCCTCCATATATACCCCTCCATATATACCCCTCCATATATACCCCTCCATATATCCCCCTCCATATATCCCCCTCCATATATCCCCCTCCATATATACCCCTCCATATATCCCCCTCCATATATCCCCCTCCATATAAACCCCTCCATATATCCCCCTCCATATAAACCCCTCCATATATCCCCCTCCATATAAACCCCTCCATATATACCCTCCATATATACCCCTCCATATATACCCTCCATATATACCCCTCCATATATACCCTCCATATACAGTGGGGCAAAAAAGTATTTAGTCAGCCACCAATTGTGCAAGTTCTCCCACTTAAAAAGATGAGAGAGGCCTGTAATTTTCATCATAGGTACACTTCAACTATGACAGACAAAATGAGGGGAAAAAAATCCAGAAAATCACATTGTAGGATTTTTAATGCATTTATTTGCAAATTATGGTGGAAAATAAGTATTTGGTCAATAACAAAAGTTTATCTCAATACTTTGTTATATACCCTTTGTTGGCAATGACAGAGGTCAAACGTTTTCTGTAAGTCTTCACAAGGTTTTCACACACTGTTGCTGGTATTTTGGCCCATTCCTCCATGCAGATCTCCTCTAGAGCAGTGATGTTTTGGGGCTGTTGCTGGGCAACACGGACTTTCAACTCCCTCCAAAGATTTTCTATGGGGTTGAGATCTGGAGACTGGCTAGGCCACTCCAGGACCTTGAAATGCTTCTTACGAAGCCACTCCTTCGTTGCCCGGGCGGTGTGTTTGGGATCATTGTCATGCTGAAAGACCCAGCCACGTTTCATCTTCAATGCCCTTGCTGATGGAAGGAGGTTTTCACTCAAAATCTCACGATACATGGCCCCATTCATTCTTTCCTTTACACGGATCAGTCGTCCTGGTCCCTTTGCAGAAAAACAGCCCCAAAGCATGATGTTTCCACCCCCATGCTTCACAGTAGGTATGGTGTTCTTTGGATGCAACTCAGCATTCTTTGTCCTCCAAACACAACGAGTTGGGTTTTTACCAAAAAGTTATATTTTGGTTTCATCTGACCATATGACATTCTCCCAATCTTCTTCTGGATCATCCAAATGCTCTCTAGCAAACTTCAGACGGGCCTGGACATGTACTGGCTTAAGCAGGGGGACACGTCTGGCACTGCAGGATTTGAGTCCCTGGCGGCGTAGTGTGTTACTGATGGTAGGCTTTGTTACTTTGGTCCCAGCTCTCTGCAGGTCATTCACTAGGTCCCCCCGTGTGGTTCTGGGATTTTTGCTCACCGTTCTTGTGATCATTTTGACCCCACGGGGTGAGATCTTGCGTGGAGCCCCAGACCGAGGGAGATTATCAGTGGTCTTGTATGTCTTCCATTTCCTAATAATTGCTCCCACAGTTGATTTCTTCAAACCAAGCTGCTTACCTATTGCAGATTCAGTCTTCCCAGCCTGGTGCAGGTCTACAATTGTGTTTCTGGTGTCCTTTGACAGCTCTTTGGTCTTGGCCATAGTGGAGTTTGGAGTGTGACTGTTTGAGGTTGTGGACAGGTGTCTTTTATACTGATAACAAGTTCAAACAGGTGCCATTAGTACAGGTAACGAGTGGAGGACAGAGCAGCCTCTTAAAGAAGAAGTTACAGGTCTGTGAGAGCCAGAAATCTTGCTTGTTTGTAGGTGACCAAATACTTATTTTCCACCATAATTTGCAAATAAATTCATTAAAAATCCTACAATGTGATTTTCTGGATTTTTTCCCCCTCATTTTGTCTGTCATAGTTGAAGTGTACTTATGATGAAAATTACAGGCCTCTCTCATCTTTTTAAGTGGGAGAACTTGCACAATTGGTGGCTGACTAAATACTTTTTTGCCCCACTGTATACCCTCCATATACAGTGAGGGAAAAAAGTATTTGATCCCCTGCTGATTTTGTACGTTTGCCCACTGACAAAGAAATTATCAGTCTATAATTTTAATGGTAGGTTTATTTGAACAGTGAGAGACAGAATATCAACAAAGAAATCCAGAAAAACGCATGTCAAAAATGTTATGAATTGATTTGCATTTTAATGAGGGAAATAAGTATTTGACCCCTCTGCAAAACATGACTTAGTACTTGGTTGGAAAACCCTTGTTGGCAATCACAGAGGTCAGACGTTTCTTGTAGGTGGCCACCAGCTTTGCACACATCTCAGGAGGGATTTTGTCCCACTCCTCTTTGCAGATCTTCTTCAAGTCATTAAGGTTTCGAGGCTGACATTTGGCAACTCGAACCTTCAGCTCCCTCCACAGATTTTCTATGGGATTAAGGTCTGGAGACTGGCTAGGCCACTCCTGGACCTTAATGTGCTTCTTCTTGAGCCACTCCTTTGTTGCCTTGGCCGTGTGTTTTGGGTCATTGTCATGCTGGAATACCCATCCACGACCCATTTTCAATACCCTGGCTGAGGGAAGGAGGTTTTCACCCAAGATTTGACGGTACATGGCCCCGTCCATCGTCCCTTTGATGCGGTGCAGTTGTCCTGTCCCCTTAGCAGAAAACACCCCCAAAGCATAATGTTTCCACCTCCATGTTTGACGGTGGGGATGGTTTCTTGGGGTCATAGGCAGCATTCCTCCTCCTCCAAACACGGCGAGTTGAGTTGATGCCAAAGAGCTCCATTTTGGTCTCATCTGACCACAACACGTTCACCCAGTTGTCCTCTGAATCATTCAGATGTTCATTGGCAAACTTCAGACGGGCATGTATATGTGCTTTCTTGAGCAGGGGGACCTTGCGGGCGCTGCAGGATTTCAGTCCTTCACGGCGTAGTGTGTTACCAATTGTTTTCTTGGTGACTATGGTCCCAGCTGCCTTGAGATCATTGACAAGATCCTCCTGTGTAGTTCTGGGCTGATTCCTCACCGTTCTCATGATCATTGCAACTCCACGAGGTGAGATCTTGCATGGAGCCCCAGGCTGAGGGAGATTGACAGTTCTTTTGTGTTTCTTCCATTTGCGAATAATCGCAGAAACTGTTGTCACCTTCTCACCAAGCTGCTTGGCGATGGTCTTGTAGCCCATTCCAGCCTTGTGTAGGTCTACAATCTTGTCCCTGACATCCTTGGAGAGCTCTTTGGTCTTGGCCATGGTGGAGAGTTTGTAATCTGATTGATTGATTGCTTCTGTGGACAGGTGTCTTTTATACAGGTAACAAACTGAGATTAGGAGCACTCCCTTTAAGAGTGTGCTCCTAATCTCAGCTCGTTACCTGTATGAAAGACACCTGGGAGCCAGAAGTCTTTCTGATTGAGAAGGGGTCAAATACTTATTTCCCTCATTAAAATGCAAATCAATTTATAACATTTTTGACATGCGTTTTTCTGGATATTTTTGTTGTTATTCTGTCTCTCACTGTTCAAATAAACCTACCATTAAAATTATAGACTGATCATTTCTTTGTCAGTGGGCAAACGTACAAAATCAGCAGGGGATCAAATACTTTTTTCCTTCACTGTATACCCCTCCATATATACCCTCCATATATACCCTCCATATATACCCCTCCATATATACCCCTCCATATATTCCCCTCCATATATAGTCTCTCCATATACCCCTCCATATATTCCCCTCCATATATAGCCTCTCCATATACCCCTCCATATATTCCCCTCTCCATATATTCCCCTCTCCATATATTCCCCTCCATATACCCCTCCATATATTCCCCTCCATATATAGCCTATACATATACCCCTGCATATATACCCCTCCATATATACCCCTCCATATATAGCCCCTCCATATATAGCCCCTCCATATATAGCCCCTCCATATATAGCCCCTCCATATATACGCCTCAAAAGAGGCATAATAAGTAACGTCAAACTGTGTCGAATTCCAGGAAATGCATGTTAAAATGTCCCCCCCCAAAATTGTGCCTCCCATTATCTACACTGGGGCAGAGCGACAGATTTTTACCTTGTCAGATTGGGGATTTGATTCAGCAACCCACTGCGCTGTGGATGTCGACTATGGCAGCCCCCCGCACCTCTCTCTTTCAGAGGGGTTGGGTTAAATGCGGAAGACACATTTCAGTTGTACAACTGACTAGGTCTTTCCCTTTACTAGGGAAGGTGTTATTACTACCCTATATTCAACAAGGTATATTCAAATTCAACTGTTTCATCATCAAGGGTACAAGTATGAGTATTCTGAGAGATGATTGTCTTTGGTCACCATCCTTGCTTGTTTGCACTGTGGAAATGTAGTGAAAAAGAGAGATTCTGTGGGTTGATAAAGCCCTGGGACATGGCTGTAGACCCTACAGCCTACTTGCCCGGTATGGTGTCCTTATGCCTACAGCCTACTTGCCCGGTATGGTGTCCTTATGCCTACAGCCTACTTGCCCGGTATGGTGTCCTTATGCCTTCAGCCTACTTGCCCGGTATGGTGTCCTTATGCCTTCAGCCTACTTGCCCGGTATGGTGTCCTAATGCCTATAGCCTACTTGCCCGGTATGGTGTCCTAATGCCTACAGCCTACTTGCCCTGTATGGTGTCCTAATGCCTACAGCCTACTTGCCCTGTATGGTGTCCTAATGCCCACAGCCTACTTGCCCTGTATGGTGACCTAATGTCTACAGCCTACTTGCCCTGTATGGTGTCCTAATGCCTACAGCCTACTTGCCCTGTATGGTGTCCTAATGCCCACAGCCTACTTGCCCTGTATGGTGACCTAATGTCTACAGCTTACTTGCCCTGTATGGTGACCTAATGTCTACAGCTTACTTGCCCTGTATGGTGACCTAATGTCTACAGCTTACTTGCCCTGTATGGTGACCTAATGTCTACAGCTTACTTGCCCTGTATGGTGACCTAATGTCTACAGCTTACTTGCCCTGTATGGTGTCCTAATGCCCACAGCCTACTTGCCCTGTATGGTGACCTAATGTCTACAGCTTACTTGCCCTGTATGGTGACCTAATGTCTACAGCTTACTTGCCCTGTATGGTGACCTAATGTCTACAGCTTACTTGCCCTGTATGGTGACCTAATGTCTACAGCCTTGTCTCAGGGGAAGGTTGATCGACTGCCTGAGACTCACCTGCCACAGAGATGATGAAGGAAGCGTCCATGGCATCTATACCCAGGTTCCTGGCCCGGGCAGACAAGTGGAAGTAGGGGATGAAGTAAGCCAGCTGGCTGAACACCACGGACCAAGTGTAGATGCAGAAGAAAGGGTTCTTCAACAGGGAGAAGTCTAGAACTCTGTTATTTTTCACGGCCGGTGGGATGTGATCATCCACAGTGGTAGTGCCATTAGGTGAGGAGAACCCAAACACAGCGGAACCGTTTAGGCTAATGGTACCGTTCTGTTCCATGATGCTGGGGCTGTCTATGGTGGCCGTGGGGGGGGATGCCTCCTGAACGTGCCTGTTCACGTTGTTTTGTACCAGCTTGGTCAGTTCAGGGTTTGGTGGAGGTGGGGGGCTGTGGTTGTTCTGACCCAACCTAGGTGTAGAGTCCTTCTCTGAGGTCTCAGTGTCCCAGTGCAGGGGTTGTGGAGTTGAAGGAGAAGAGTCTGATTTGGCGTTGCCATTGGTTAACGTTGTGGATCCGTTAAAGCAGCATCCATTCTGAGGGCGGTCCTTCTCCTTCTCTGGACCTATCAGAGGGCTTTTTTGGATGGATGAAGATGAGGTTGAGGAAGGGGGTGGTGCAGGCTTCACGTGGATGGGTCTTAGCAGCATCCCAGAGGCCACCAGGTTTAACATCAGGCCTCCTAGGATTAGCAGAGCTCCTGTGGGAGGAGCATAGGTGTGTTACGGTGTCATTCTAGAATAGCATTATGATATTCCCATAATAATTCAATCATTTCCACATCTCAACAACAGATAGATAGGTAGGTAGGGGTGTGTGTGTGTGTGTGTGTGTGTGTGTGTGTGTGTGTGTGTGTGTGTGTGTGTGTGTGTGTGTGTGTGTGTGTGTGTGTGTGTGTGTGTGTGTGTGTCTGTGGTGTGTGTGTGTGTGTGTGTGTGTGTGTGTGCGTGTGCGTGTGTGTGTGTCAGTACCTTGCCAGGCGTACTGATCCAGCAGCAGCTGAGTGAAAGGGGCGAGGGCGAAGGTAAAGCCCATCCCAGACCGCCCGATGGAGTATGCCGTCGCTAACCTCTTACGGAAATATGTTGCCGTGACAACAGAGGTGGCTTGGTACAGGAGTGCAAAACCAAGGCCTGAGAGGGGTCACATGACATACAGTATATAGACAGCAGTATGTTGACACCCCTTCACATTAGTGGATTCGGGCTATTGCAGCCACACTTGTTGCTAGCAGGAGTATAAAACCGAGCACACAGCCATGCAATCTCCATAGACAAACATTGGCAGTAGAATGGCCGGTACTGAAGAGCTCAGTGACTTTGGCACCGTCATAGTTTCCAACAACTCAGTTTGTCAAATTTCTGCCCTGCTAGAGCTGCCCCAGTCAACTGTAAGTGCTGTTATTGTGAAGTGGAAACGTTGAGGAGCAACAACGGCTCAGCCGCAAAGTGGTAGGCCACACAAGCTCACAGAACTGGACTGCCAAGTGCTGTAGCTGTCCTCAGTTGCAACACACACTACAGAGTTCCAAACTGCCTCTGGAAGCAATGTCAGCACAAGAACTGTTCGTCGCCAGCTTCCAGAAATGGGTTTCCATGGCCGAGCAGCCGCGCACAAACCTAAGATCACCATGCCAAGCGTCGGCTGAATTTGTGTAAAGCTCAACGCCATCGGACTCTGGAGCAGTGGAAACGCATTCTCTGGAGTGATAATTCATGCATCAAATAAAATAAAATTTTATTGGTCACATACACATGGTTAGCAGATGTTAGTGCAAGTGTAGCGAAATGCTTGTGCTTCTAGTTCCGACCATGCAGTAATATCTAACAAGTAATCTAACAATTTCACAACAACTACCTTTTACACACAAGTGTAAAGGAATTAATAAGAATATGTACATATAAATATATCGATGAGCGATGGCCGAACGGCATAGGCAAGATACAGTAGATGGTATAGAGTACAGTATATACATATGACATGAGTAATGTAGGGTATGTAAACATTATATAAAGTGGCATTGTTTAAAGTGACTAGTGATACATGTATTACATCCCATTTTTAATTATTAAAGTGGCTAGAGATTTGAGTCAGTATGTTGGCAGCAGCCACTCAACTTCACCATCTGGCAGTCCGACGGACAAATCTGGGTTTGGTGGATGCCAGGAGAACACTACCTGCCTGAATGCATAGTCCCAACTGTACAGTTTGGTGGAGGAGGAATAATGGTCTGGGGCTGTTATTCATGGTTTGGGCTGGGCCACTTAGTTCCAGTGCAGGGAAAGCTTAACGCTACAGCATACAATTACATTCTAGATGATTCTGTGCTTCCATCTTTGTGGCAACAGTTTGGGAAAGGCTCTTTCCTGTTTCAGCATTACAATGCCACTGTGCTCAAAGTGAGGTCCATATAGAAATGGTTTGTCGAGATCGGTGTGGAAGAACTTGACTGGTCTGCACAGAGCCTTGACCTCAACCTCATCGAACACCTTTGGGATGAATTGGATCACCGACTGCGAGCCAGGCCTAATCGCCCAACATTAGTGCCCGACCTCACTAATGCTCTTGTGGCTGAATGAAAGCAAGTCCCCGCAGCAATGTTCCACAATCTTGTGGAAAGCCTTCCCAGAAGAGTGCAGGCTGTTATAGCAGCAAAGGAGGGACCAACTCCATATTAATGCTCATGATTTTGGAATGAGATGTTCCACAAGCACATGTCCACATACTTTTGGTCATGCAGTGTATTTATGATCAAATATATTATGATCATCACAGATTCAGACACATATTCCGATTTTTTTTCATTAAAAACATGTGATTTGTCACCAAATACCCCCCCCAAAAAATGCAAGACAGAAAAAAAACACATTTCAAGTATATCAGATACCTAAAGACAAGTACTTTCAAGTATTTTACACATATATTGGACTCCGGCCTACTCTGCCCCTGACCTCTTTTAACCTATTTTCACCTCTTTTAACCTCTTATAACTTACCCACAATCAGCCCCATGCTGATATAGAGGAATACCACGCTGGTGGCAAAGACACTCATGAGGAAGCCAACACTGACCAGCACAGCCCCAGCTATAGAGGTCACTCTGTTACCCAGCTTCGCACACGATACAGCGGCCAGGGGACCTAACACAGGAACAAACAGAAAAACATGAAAATGTATCCCATAATTCATCCATCCATCCATCCAATTACGAACCTCTTAGTAGGACAGACAGACGTCAGATGTTGTCAGTGATGCAACACAAGAGCCAGACCCCCAGACCCCCAGACCCCGACCCAGAGGGACGAGTGATGTGGTCAGACTTTGGTTTTATGTGAACTCTGACCTCACACACACATGCACACATGCACACTGCACCCTGCACACATCTGAATTAAACACGCACACACACAGATACAGTACAGTGGAGGCTGCTGAGGGGAGGACGGCTCATAATAACAGCTGGAACGGAGTAAATGGAATGGAATCAAACACCTGGACACCATGTGCTTGGATGTATTTGATACCGTTCCAATCATTCCTCTCCAGCCGTTATCGCGATCCCGTCCTCCCTAATTAAGGTGCCACCAACCTCCTGTGATACAATAGTAGTCTGAGTGTTTTCATGTCATGTGAACTCTGACCTCCAGAGAGCCGCAGGCTAGACATGATCGAGCCGATCCAGCTGATGCTCTCTGCCGACCCTCCGAACTCATCCTGGAATGTCACGAAGAAGATCCCAAAGGTCTTCAGGGTCCCCATCACCAGCATATTCACCTGGAGTCAGAGACAGACAGAGGGACGCAGGTAGGCAGACGTACACACACACACACACACACACACATGATCTGCCACACTACAAAACGCAGGGTTGGGGTCAGGGTTCGGGTCAATTCCCTTTCTATTGAAGTCAATTCAGGAAGTACACTGAAATTCCAAATTGGAATTCGGTTTACTTTTACGAAATGACTGGAATCTAAATTAAATTGACCCTAACTCTGCGTAATTGTATAACATATGAACAATTATATATATTTTTTTTTAAATCTAGAAACATGTCCAATAGACAAACATTTGGTGAACCTCCAAACACTCAAAGATGAGAAAAGAAGAAGCCGTACCAGGAAGCAGTGAAGTACGACCATCCAGCCCCAGCCACCATCCGGAGAATCCTCATAATGAATCTCCTTCTCTTTCTTCTCCTCTTTCTTCATACAGGCGTTCAGGGCATTGTTCCTGTTGAACAGGCTGAGCTTCGCAGCCTTGGGCTCGCTGCAAACATACCACGATAATGCAACACTTTTCAAAGTAAACAATAGCTATGGAACACTTTCAGAGTAAAATGTTACAATGTAATGCTTACAACAACAACAAAAACATAATGGAACACTTTCAAAGGACTGTAAACCACCACATCTATGGGTTTAGTTACTTAGCCACAGCGCATTCTGATAATAATCCTAATCCTGAGCCATACAGTAAATCTCAGCTAAACGCTTGATGAGAAAATAAGAAAAATGTTCGGTATAGAATTATAGAATCTACTGTATACTGTACTGGTATATAGTGTACATGAAAAGCTGTGGTCAGAAAAGTACTTTTTTATTTATTTTATGAAATAAGTCATACTCCAAATGTACTGTATGTAATCAATACAAAAACCTCTAAAAGTACTGGCTCATTTGACCTAATTTGACCTCTACTGACAAAGCTTTAGTTGTACAGTAGCTACCGTAGAGACACTGCAATGTCTTCATACGTTAAAGAATAGTTTTAAAGTAATCAACCATGGCTACTTATTCTTTATTTATTTTACTCCGGTTGGTAATTGGTTCAGTGATGGATAAGGACAGGTTACTAACTCCTATTGGTTAGTGCAGACAGAGTCCCTGGGCAGATTATTTCAGGGTTGTTAACATTAAGGCCTGTGACGATACCAGTACCATATTATTTTTTTCCCATGGCAAAAATAAAAACACAAAGCAGACCAAACTCTTTGGTCTTTTAAAAACCTTCTGTATGTAACACACTGTGTTCTATAACCTGGGAAATAAAGACATGTGACTCTGGATGACATCATAATGAGGTTTGTTTACATTAGGGATGTTCTCTTTAAGAAGTTAAGTTCACTTCATGTTTTATTTCTTTGCTAAGATACTGACGAGTATCGCGATACCGGTATCGTCCCGGCCCTAGTTAACAGGTTAACAGGTCACTGCACCTTAGTGTTTTAGGTGTGTTTACAACACGTGTCTGAAGTACAGTAGATCTCCTTGGTCCGACTGTCTGTGGGTGAATTTGAAGATTTCACCCTAGCACCAATAGAATGGTCTAAATTAAAATGTGTAAACTCCTCCCACCCAGGGCACCCGGCGATGAAAGACGAACTCGGCCTGTATGTCGCAGCGCGCGTTAATATTTCAACACGCTCCATCTATAGAGTCCCTAGAGTAAAAGCGCTGTCAGCAACACCATACTTGTCCCAGGATAATGTACATTTCCTATAGTCACTGGCCACGTGCAACGCTGCTGACAGCTCTTTACTCGAGGGACTCTATATGTAACGGATGTGAAATGGCTAGCTAGTTAGCGGGTACGCGCTAGTAGCGTTTCAATCAGTTACGTCACTTGCTCTGAAACCTAGATGTAGTGTTGCCCCTTGCTCTGCAAGGGCCGTGGCCTTTGTGGAGCGATGGGTAACGATGCTTCGTGGGCGACAGTTGTTGATGTGTGCAGAGGGTCCCTGGTTCGCGCCCGAGGTCGGGGCGAGGGGACGTACTAAAGTTATACTGTTACATATAGATAGAGAGTTGAGGATACTGAGAGGTTGGGAGTTCTTCTTAGAAACTGTCAATTATCATCCATCTAGCTACACATGATTTTGTGTGTGTGTGTGTGTGTGTGTGTGTGTGTGTGTGTGTGTGTGTGTGTGTGTGTGTGTGTGTGTGTGTGTGTGTGTGTGTGTGTGTGTGTGTGTGTGTAAGACCCCAGCTTTGCTAACATGAATCCGTAGCCTTGTGTCGTGAGGTTCTCCCTGGAATTAGAAGTGGTTGAGGAGATTGACTTGTTCATGACTCTTTAAATCTGTCTAAGCCAGCTGTGTGGTGATAATGGCTAGCAGCCAACTGTGGGGTGATAATGACTAGCAGCCAGCTGTGGGGTGATAATGACTAGCAGCCAACTGTGGGGTGATAATGACTAGCAGCCAACTGTGGGGTGATAATGACTAGCAGCCAACTGTGGGGTGATAATGACTAGCAGCCAACTGTGGGGTGATAATGACTAGCAGCCAGCTGGGGCGATAATGACTAGCAGCCAGCTGGGGCGATAATGACTAGCAGCCAGCTGGGGTGATAATGACTAGCAGCCAGCTGTGGGGCGATAATGACTAGCAACCAGCTGGGGTGATAATGACTAGCAGCCAGCTGTGGGGTGATAATGACTAGCAGCCAGCTGTGGGGTGATAATGACTAGCAGCCAGCTGTGGGGTGATAATGACTAGCAGCCAGCTGGGGAGATAATGACTAGCAGCCAGCTGTGGGGTGATAATGACTAGCAGCCAGCTGGGTTGATAATGACTAGCAGCCAGCTGTGGGGTGATAATGACTAGCAGCCAGCTGTGGGGTGATAATGACTAGCAGCCAGCTGGGGTGATAATGACTAGCAGCCAGCTGGGGTGATAATGACTAGCAGCCATCTGTGGGGTGATAATGACTAGCAGCCAGCTGTGGGGTGATAATGACTAGCAGCCATCTGTGGGGTGATAATGACTAGCAGCCAGCTGTGGGGCGATAATGACTTGCAGCCAGCTGTGGGGCGATAATAACTTGCAGCCAGCTGTGGGGCAATAATGACTAGCAGACAGCTGTGGGGTGATAATGACTAGCAGACAGCTGTGGGGTGATAATGACTTGCAGCCATCTGTGGGGTGATAATGACTAGCAGACAGCTGTGGGGTGATAATGACTTGCAGACAGCTGTGGGGTGATAATGACTAGCAGCCAGCTGGGTTGATAATGACTAGCAGCCAGCTGGGGGTGATAATGACTAGCAGCCAGCTTGTTCACGTTTATTTGTCGTTATTAAACATGATGAACACTAACCACGCTGCGCTTTGGTCCGATCCCTGCTACACCTCCTCTTCAGACGAAGAGGAAATCTGCCGTTACAGTATCCTCTCATACAACAACCAACACGTTGCAACATATTCCCACACCTCCATTGATTCCTGACACAATCCTGGACTAAAGGCAGGAGGTCAAAGTCTCCGGGCTACAGAGGGTCATTCAAATCAGCACACAGATAGGTGATGAATACTGTCTGATCCCTGACCACACTTCCTTTTGGTGTCTGTTGACCTCGGTTGGTACTTTGCATCATGCGACCCTTATATAATTCAAGGCACTTTGATGAATAGACCATTTAAACACATTTTATGGAAAGGCCAGGTTAAAAACGACCTGACGCATTATAGTAGTTAGGCCTAGGGTAAAGATATCCTATGGAGGGCTTGGTTTTTAATCACATGAAAGGGAAAAATATAAATCTTTTTTTGTATGTTGTGCTATTCGTCAGATTGCCTTGAATTGAAAATATACTGCACATCCTAAAACATACACACACATCCATACTTGCAAACTTCATTTGGCTTGGTCAAGTATCCACCCTACTTGCATGCTTCATTTGGCTTGGTCAAGTGTCCATCCCTACTTGCATACTTCATTTGGCTTGGTCAAGTATCCATCCCTACTTGCATGCTTCATTTGGCTTGGTCAAGTATCCATCCCTACTTGCATACTTCATTTGGCTTGGTCAAGTGTCCATCCCTACTTGCATGCTTCATTTGGCTTGGTCAAGTGTCCATCCCTACTTGCATACTTCATTTGGCTTGGTCAAGTATCTATCCCTACTTGCATACTTCATTTGGCTTGGTCAAGTGTCCATCCCTACTTGCATGCTTCATTTGGCTTGGTCAAGTGTCCATCCCTACTTGCATACTTCCCTTGGCTTGTTCAAGTATCCATCCCCATCAAATAGAACCTCTCAAAATTGGTTACCAAAGATGCGCTTCTCCAAAAAAACACATTTTACTATTACTTACAGTACATTTGGAAAGTATTCAGACCCCTTGACTTTTTCCACATTTTGTTACCTTACAGCCTTATTCTAAAATTGACTAAATATTTTTTCCCCTCATCAATCTACACACAATACCTCATAATAACAAAGCAAAAACAGGTTGAGATATTTTTTTAAACGTTTATTAAACATAAAAAACAGATACCTTATTTACATAAGTATTCAGACCCTTTGCTATGAGACTCGAAATTGAGCTCAGGTGCATCCTATTTCCGTTGATCATCCTTGAGATGTTTCTACAACTTGATTGGAGTCCATCTGTGGTAAATCAAATTGATTGGACATGATTTGGAAAGGCACACACCTGTCTATATTAGGTCCCACAGTTGACAGTGCATGTCAGCAAAAAACTAAGCCATGATGTCGAAGGAATTGTCCGTAGAGCTTCGAGACAGGATTGTGTCGAGGCACAGGTCTGGGGAAGGGGGCGACAAGTGGCCTGGCGGGTAGGAGTGTTGGGCCAGTAACCAAAAGGTTGCTGGATCAAATCCCAGAGCTGACAAGGTAAAAATCTGTCATTCTGCCCTTGAGCAAGGCAGCTAACCCACTGGTCGCTGTGGATGTTGATTAAGGCAGCCCTCCACACCTCTCTGATTCAGCGGGGTTGGGTTAAATGCAGAAGACACATTTCAGTTGGATGCATTCAGTTGTACAACTGACTAGGTACCCCCCTTTCCCTTCTTAAATGAAAGAAGTTTGGAACTACCAAGAGTCTTCCTAGAGCTGGCCGCCCGGCTAAACTGAGCAATCGGGGGAGAAGGGCCTTGGTCAGGGAGGTGACCAAGAACCCGATGGTCACTCTGACGGAGTGCTGCAGAGATGGTTGTCCTTCTGGAAGGTTCTCCCATCTCCACAACCGTCTCTGCAACACTGTGTGTGCCTTTACTGAGTAAAGGGTACTTCTGTAAATGTCATATTTCCTTATTTTTACAAATGTGCAAAAATTTACAATAACCTGTTTTTTTCTCTGTCATTAGGGGGGTTGTGATGTCATTATGAGGTATTGTGATGTCATTATGGAGTACTGTGTGTATATTGATAAGGGAAAAAACGATATAATACATTTTAGAATAAGGCTGTAACATAACAAAATGTGGAAAAAGTCAAGGGGTCTGAATACTTTCCGAATGCACTGTATACAAAATACTAGACTCCTGTATCGTTGCCTATTTTTTCCCCCATTAATATGGCATTATAGGAGGACTGAATAGTTTTAAGGAGCGTGTCTTTGGTAATCGGACGAGGAGCGCTCTTTGAAAATGGGGATGGATAACCTACTTGAACAAGCAAAATGAAGTATGCAGGTGAATTGTGAATCATGAAAAAGCATGATGAAAGGCAAAAAAAACCTCAAAGCACTTTCAAACCTTTCAAATTTCAAAGCACTTTCAGAAGACCATTTAAAACCCCTTTATTCATAGGCTACTTGGCTATTTTTTATGTTTTTGAAATACAACATCCACTTCCACGGGCCCTGTGTGTCACTGCTGGATAGGCTGCACTTCCGCTCTCAACTGTGTTACCGTTAAAACCTGCTTTTTGTGAGTCTTAAAATTGTCACTTTTGCGATTGTTTTTAAGGACAAACCCCAAATATTACCGCCCCTCCCATCTCAATACAAGCGAGCTGATGTTAGACGGGTAAATTGACGAAACTGTCCAGGGTGTGCCAGTTTTTACATGACGGAACTGCAAACTAATGTGCGTTTGACACTAGCGCCTGAGCACCAGCTGAAAATAGAACCCTTTAGTGAGAGAGAGAGAAGAGAGAGAGAGAAACAGCGAAAAAAAGAGAGAGAGCAAACAGGTCGATCAGGCTGATCAGAACATGACGCTGGTTAGTTCGTGTGTGTGTGTGTGTGTGTGTGTGTGTGTGTGTTGTGTGTGTGTTGTGTGTGTGTTGTGTGTGTGTGTGTGAGGAATGAGAGAAGAGTCATGTTCAGCTTCGTTAGGTCAAAATGCTGAAGGTATGTGAAGCATGTTCATTGAGTGACGTAGTGACACTAAGTACTGGGGTGATGAGAAAACACTGCAGAGAATATTCCCATAAACACATCAGACTTGACAGATTCACACTAGTTAACCATCAGTCATTTCTTTAAAAAAAAAAGTTATATTTTGACAAGTAGATAGCCAACGGCACAAAATGTACTTTTCAGTTGATTGGACATTTTCCCACGTTTGTAGAAGTAATATTGTATCAAACCAAATCAAATGTTATTGGTCACATACACATGGTTAGCAGATGTTAATGCGAGTGTAACAAAATAGTTGTGCTTCTAGTTCCGACAATGCAGTAATATCTAACAAGTAATCGAACAAATTCACAACAACTACCTTTTACACACAAGTGTCGGGTGCTGTAGGTGTCCTGGAGGGAAGGTAGTTTGGTGATGCGTTGGGCAGACCGCACTACCCTCTGGAGAGCCTTGCGGTTGAGGGCGGTGCAGTTGCCGTACCAGGCGGTGATACAGCCCGACAAGATGCTCTCGATTGTGCAGCTGTAAAAGTTTGTGAAGTGAAGAGCCAAATTTCTTCAGCATCCTGAGGTTGAAGAGGCGCTGTTGCACCTTCTTCACAACGCTGTCTGTGTGGGTGGACCATTTCAGTTTGTCCGTGATGTGTACGCCGAGGAACTTAACTTTCCACCTTCTCCACTACTGTCCCGTCAATGTGGATGGGGGGGTGCTCCCTCTGCTGTTTTTTGAAGTCCACGATCATCTCCTTTGTTTTGTTGACGTTGAGTGAGAGGTTATTTTCCTGACACCACACTCCGAGGGCCCTCACCTCCTCCCTGTAGGCCGTCTCGTCGTTGTTGGTAATCAAGCCTACCACTGTAGTGTCGTCTGCAAACTTGATGATTGAGTTGGAAGCGTGCATGGCAGACATGGGTGAACAGGAAGTACAGGAGAGGGCTGAGAACGCACCCTTGTGGGGCCCCAGTGTTGAGGATCAGC
This sequence comes from Salvelinus namaycush, assembly GCF_016432855.1. Classification (NCBI taxonomy): domain Eukaryota; kingdom Metazoa; phylum Chordata; class Actinopteri; order Salmoniformes; family Salmonidae; genus Salvelinus; species Salvelinus namaycush. The sequence continues at coordinate 47,623,482 of NC_052322.1, forward strand.
GGGGTGGAGATTTTGTTTCCTACCTTCGCCACCTTGGGGCGGCCCGTCCGAAAGGTCAGGTGAACAAAAGGACTTGAGTTCCTGTATGTTGTTGTGATTACACCATGAATCGTTAAACATAAGGCATACACCCCCGCCCTTCTTCTTACCAGAAAGATGTTTGTTTCTGTCGGCGCGATGCATGAAGAAACCGGGTGGCTGTACGGACTCTGACAACATATCCCGAGTGAGCCATGTTTCCATGAAACAGAGAATGTTACAATCTCTGATGTCTCTCTGGAAGGCAACTCGTGCCCTAATTTCGTCCACCTTGTTATCTAGAGATTGGACAATGGCGAGTAATATGCTCGGAAGCGGTGGATGGTGCGCTCGCCTTCTGAGTCTGACCAGTAGGCCGCTCCGTCGGCCTCTCCTGCGGCAACCACGTTGTTTTGGGTTGGCCTCTGGGATAAGATCCCATGTCCAGGGTGGAGGTCCAAACAAAGGATCTGCTTCAGGAAAGTCGTATTCCTGGTCGTAATGTTGGTAAGTTGACATAGCTTTTATATCCAATAGTTCTTCCCGGCTGTATGTAATAACACTTGAGATTTTCTGGGCTAACAATGTAAGAAATAATACCCCAAAAAAACGAATAACTGCATAGTTTCCTAAGGACCTGATTTATGCTGTTTTATACATATTATTATTGGTAATTAGATGAATTAAAAGCAGCCATAGGATCTCTACAGTCATTAGTGGTTACAGGTACAGATACAGGCGGAGGTGTCATTTACCTGTTGTGTTCTTTAGGTAGCATGGTGAAAGCAGCAGCAGCAGAGAGAATTCAAAAGAAGATCTGTTGTCTACTGTAGCATCATCCTCTGGTGTGTCTGGATAGGGAGATACATCTACAGCTGTATCAGGGTTAGCCTTGCACCTGTAACAACATACACACAAGTTAGAAATAACTTGAAAATCACCCTAGAAAATGTTTAACCTCAAGGTCTTTTATGGTTTGATAAAAGCTAAATGAAATGAAATTCATGGCAACAGTGTGACTTGTCTTGAGAGAAAATCTTTCCCTGACTGAAGTTGAAGTTAGCAATGCGTTGTACACAGATAACCACTCATCAAAACATGAGCATGAAGACACAGTATTTAAATGAGATCCATTTGATTGAGTTCTCACAATGACCACCTTTGCAGAATGATGCAACTTTCTTCATGCCTTTCCAGATTCCTTTCAGGGTGATCAAATAGATCTAACAGATCACCAAGGAGGAGACAGGGATCAGGACGAACTAACCTTGAGATAATGAACGGGGGCAAGAACCCCGTTTTTAAAAACACTCGGCTGGATGTCAACGATGACCACTAGCACAATGACCATCTTTCTTTGAGAAACTCTGAAAAAGCAGAGACATCTCTGGACAAACAGACAGAGAGACAGACATAAGGTAGGTGAGGGGGACAGACAGATCTCAAGCAATAGTCTGACCGTAGCACTCTTTCACCAGCCAAAAAGGTTGAACAATTATGATCATCTATAGATGTGTTTGGTTATATTATTAAAATCAAATTGGAGAGTCAGTTGGAAGTCAGTTGAAGCTGTCCTACAAAAACTGTCATGTCATTACAGTGCATCTTAATATTACTCTACATTTTGCTTTACGAGCGCGAGCAGGTTCAAACTAGATCATGCCGGATTGGATTTCCTTCCTGCAAGCCAGGGCTGAAGTAAGCTAAATGTCACCTCTGGCATGACATGTATTGAACCACCACAGACCTGGTGCTCAGTCTGTCGGGTTCTCCCAGGGAGGAGCTGTCTGTGGGGTTATATCAGGGAGGAGCTGTCTGTCGGGTTATACCAGGGAGGAGCTGTCTGTGGGGTTATATCAGGGAGGAGCTGTCTGTCGGGTTATACCAGGGAGGAGCTGTCTGTCGGGTTATACCAGGGAGGAGCTGTCTGTCGGGTTATACCAGGGAGGAGCTGTCTGTTGGGTTATACCAGGGAGGAGGGAGGAGCTGTCTGTTGGGTTATACCAGGGAGGAGGGAGGAGTTGTCTGTTGGGTTATACCAGGGAGGAGCTGTCTGTTGGGTTATACCAGGGAGGAGTTGTCTGTTGGGTTATACCAGAGAGGAGGGAGGAGCTGTCTGTTGGGTTATACCAGGGAGGAGGGAGGAGCTGTCTGTTGGGTTATACCAGGGAGGAGTTGTCTGTTGGGTTATACCAGAGAGGAGGGAGGAGCTGTCTGTTGGGTTATACCAGGGAGGAGGGAGGAGTTGTCTGTTGGGTTATACCAGGGAGGAGCTGTCTGTTGGGTTATACCAGAGAGGAGGGAGGAGCTGTCTGTTGGGTTATACCAGGGAGGAGTTGTCTGTTGGGTTATACCAGAGAGGAGGGAGGAGCTGTCTGTTGGGTTATACCAGGGAGGAGGGAGGAGTTGTCTGTTGGGTTATACCAGGGAGGAGCTGTCTGTTGGGTTATACCAGAGAGGAGGGAGGAGCTGTCTGTTGGGTTATACCAGGGAGGAGGGAGGAGCTGTCTGTTGGGTTATACCAGGGAGGAGCTGTTTGTTGGGTTATACCTGGGAGGAGTTGTCTTTTGGGTTATACCTGGGAGGAGGGAGGAGCTGTCTGTTGGGTTATACCAGGGAGGAGGGAGGAGCTGTCTGTTGGGTTATACCAGGGAGGAGGGAGGAGCTGTCTGTCAGGGTATACCAGGGAGGAGGGGGGAGCTGTCTGTTGGGTTATACCAGGGAGGAGGGAGGAGCTGTCTGTCAGGGTATACCAGGGAGGAGGGGGGAGCTGTCTGTTGGGTTATACCAGGGAGGAGGGAGGAGCTGTCTGTTGGGTTATACCAGGGAGGAGGGAGGAGCTGTCTGTCAGGGTATACCAGGGAGGAGGGAGGAGCTGTCTGTTGGGTTATACCAAGGAGGAGGGAGGAGCTGTCTGTCAGGGTATACCAGGGAGGAGGGAGGAGCTGTCTGTTGGGTTATACCAGGGAGGAGGGAGGAGCTGTCTGTTGGGTTATACCAGGGAGGAGGGAGGAGCTGTCTGTTGGGTTATACCAGGGAGGAGGGAGGAGCTGTCTGTTGGGTTATACCAAGGAGGAGGGAGGAGCTGTCTGTTGGGTTATACCAAGGAGGAGAGAGGAGCTGTCTGGCAGGGTATACCAGGGATGAGGGAGGAGCTGTCTGTTGGGTTATACCAGGGAGGAGGGAGGAGCTGTCTGTTGGGTTATACCAAGGAGGAGGGAGGAGCTGTCTGTCAGGGTATACCAGGGAGGAGGGAGGAGCTGTCTGTTGGGTTATACCAGGGAGGAGGGAGGAGCTGTCTGTCGGGTTATACCAGGGAGGAGCTGTCTGTTGGGTTATACCAGGGAGGAGGGAGGAGCTGTCTGTTGGGTTATACCAGGGAGGAGGGACGAGCTGTCTGTCAGGGTATACCAGGGAGGAGGGAGGAGCTGTCTGTTGGGTTATACCAGGGAGGAGGGAGGAGCTGTCTGCTGGGTTATACCAGGGAGGAGGGAGGAGCTGTCTGTCAGGGTATACCAGGGAGGAGGGAGGAGCTGTCTGTCAGGGTATACCAGGGAGGAGGGAGGAGCTGTCTGTCAAGGTATACCAGGGAGGAGGGAGGAGCTGTCTGTTGGGTTATACCAAGGAGGAGAGAGGAGCTGTCTGTCAGGGTATACCAGGGAGGAGCTCAGAAGCAGGAGGATGAGCTATTGTGGGGGTGGGGCTGTAGGGTGTGTGTCAGGGGTTTCCAGCCCTTATCATTATCTCTGAGTTTCTATGCAGTGCTAAGGGCCCTGATGTGGAGGCTGCTAGTATCTCTGTCTCTGAGCAGTGCTTAGGGCCCTGAGTTTGAGACTGCTTGTATCTCTGTCTCTGAGCAGTGCTAAGGGCTTTGAGGTTGAGACTGCTAGTATCTCTGTCTCTGAGCAGTGCTAGGGCCCCTGGGGTGGAGGCTGCTAGTATCTCTGTCTCTGAGCAGTGCTTAGGGCCCTGAGTTTGAGACTGCTTGTATCTCTGTCTCTGAGCAGTGCTAAGGGCTTTGAGGTTGAGGCTGCTAGTATCTCTGTCTCTCAGCAGTGCTAGGGCCCCTGGGGTGGAGGCGTGCTAGTATCTCTGTCTCTGAGCAGTGCTAGGGCCCCTGGGGTGGAGGCGTGCAAGTATCTCTGTCTCTGAGTATCGCTAAGGGCTTTGAGGTTGAGGCTGCTAGTATCTCTGTCTCTGAGCAGTGCTAGGGCCCCTGGGGTGGAGGCGTGCTAGTTATTGACACATACTATAGTATGCCACATTATACGCCACATAGCTAGCTGTGTGCTATGTCTGGACAGCTACCATATCCATCTTCTGTGTGAAGAGCTAGCATGTCTGGATAGCTAAGTTAGCATATTCATTTCCTATATTAAGACCAAGGGGCTCTGGTCTCATCTGTCTATCTATATAAGAACCCTATGATGGAAACCTTCAGGTCAGCCAAGACGTTATTTAGAAGCTTTCTCGCTGGGCAGGAACTGGATGAATCGCTGTTGTATCCACGTTGTTGTTTCAACTAAAATGACATGTTTTTTCCTGAAAAATGAATTGGATTTACCAAAGAGTCATCAAAGTAAACTCATTTCAAGAATTGTTAAAAAAAAAAAATTTTTTTACCTAAGTCCAATGATATGATTGACATTTTTATTGCCTTCACTTTGAATTCACGTAGACGTCGAATTGACGTTGGCTATGCCTAGTGGGTTCAGTTACTGCAGGGAGGACGCATTGGTGTGTTGCGTCAACAACGGCTTAACAGGCAATTAATTACAATAAACTAGGCATGTCGATTGGTTTGTCCTGGAGTAGATCAGGTTGAAACAGGATATTGGTTATCAGGCGGCCATAAAAGTTCAATTAAAAGAAACAAAAACCTGTTGAACTCATTGTTCCGTTGGAAAATGAAAGATGCTCTCATTTCAGAGTAATTTGTTCTCATCTCAAGGTTTTTCCAATATTTGAGCGCAAACAACTAAAATTAAGATATTTGATCATTGTATGTTTTGAATACAATAGCTTGAGATAATGTATCAGTTTCCTTTTTAAGGATTTAAAAATCTCTGTGACCACAGATCTATAGCCACAACTACTGTAGCTTAACCTCCCCATATGACTCCATATTACAGTAATACAACACAATACTAATAGCGAACTCTCACATTCTTGAATCCGCTCTTTTGGTGTTAATGAGAAAAGCAAACTACATTAGTCATGAGGAATGGTGAGATTAAGTTGCTAAGAAGCTGCTTGGTGATTAGGTGAAAAAGATTTTGGCTTAGTTTATTATCCCTGAAAAGGAGAATGGAACGACCACATACCACATTGTGAACTCATACGCCGCAGAATTGTGAACTCATACGCCAAAGTATTTAAGTATTATTTGAAATCATTAAAATACATTGAGTGTTTGCATGTCCTCACCTGGAGTGCCAGGTGGTCAGGGTTTTATATTGCTTCCACTTTTGGGGGCAGGTAGCCTAGTGGTTAGAGCGTTGGACTAGTAACCGCAAGGTTGCAAGATCAAATCCTGGAGCTAACAAGGTTAAAAAAAATCTGTCATTCTGCCCTGCCCCCAGTTGGTATTTAAAAAAGGATGTCATTGAAAACAAGAATTTGTTCTTAACTGACTTGCCTGGTAAAATAAAATATTTAAATAAACTTGAACTGGGAGAGTTTAAAACATTTTTAAAAAAAATACTATTTAAACCGAGGTCTGGACCATACACCACCGCAGTATTGTAAATATAAACTCATAGAGAGGTCTCTTACCATATACAAATCTGCTGGACCAGTTGCTCTCTTTTAGATCAGAGTTTCCTTGTTGCATTGTGGCCCCTCACTCACCCTATCTACAGTCCCAACTCTGTTTGGGGAAAAAATAGATAAATCACTACCCACTAGCTGTCTGAATTCAGTTAGAGAAACACACAGGTCATAAACGTATGTTTGAATTCAGTTACAGTAACCTTATAACAACTAGGTGACCAGGTCAAGAACACAGAAATTAACTGAACATTAAATGGGCAATCTGGGATTGGCACATCACTTTTGGGACTTTTAAATTAATGACTTAAAATAAATGAATGACATTTAGCCAGATCCCAGATTGCTTCATTAAGTTATTATGTAAGACCATATGAACATATATTTTCCCCCACAAGTATTTCACACAAGATGGATAATCACGACTAATTGTCACCGCTAATTAATGTAATAAAGGACTTCTGGGTTAATAGATTCGATCAAACTACATCGGTGCAGTGCCCGGGCACTCCAAATCGCACGTGATTGAAATTACAACAAATAAAACGTAGTGTGTAGCAGCAATCATTAAAAGTAGGCTACAGCCAACAAGAAAACGTAACTTCAAAATAGGCTAATATAAATGATTATGTATTTGTGACTTTTTTTTTAAACAATAAAAGCATATCCCCACAGCCCTATAAAAAGAAATACAGAAATGCAAAAACACTTCAGTGTAGAACACTTAGCTATTGATTCATTAAAACTGAAATTACAGTATTTAACATACTTATATACATACCTTAAGCTTCCATCAGATTTTGCAGTAATTTCCTCTTGATCTCAAATAGTAAGCAATGTCGATGGTGTTCTGCGCTCGAAGAGCTAGATGGGAGAGTCCTACATTTTAGGTGCACTCTCTGCCCTTTTGATAGTGCACTTAATAGGCTGCTTCTACTTGGAGAAGTTTCCTTGGCATATACATCGACATAGCAGGACCCGTTCCTTTGAGGATGAATGAGCCATAGCTTTAGTTAACTGTGTGTATTCCCCCCTCAGAGTTCAACAGAACATTTGCGATTTATTGAGAAGGGTCGCGTGAACCCAAGTCGCTCTCACAGGGGCTGACACGTGACTGGCACGTAACGATCGCTCTGAAAACCTCCCAAAAGGTAAAAAAACGTCTCACTGCTCTGTCAAAACAGCATGTTAAAAACAATGTCTTGACCAGTAGGTTTTCTAGGCTAAAAGTTGAGAATGAGCACGAACAATGTTAGATTTGGCGATGATCGGAGATAGAGGGTCTTTCTGCAGGTTGACAGCCAGCCTAGGCGTTATCGCTGACTGCAGTGTTCTCGCCGCATGTAACTGGACATCCCATCCACTGCAGAGGGACTTTAGCGCAAAGTCTGTATGACCTGAACTCCAATTGTGTAATAATGAGAGATTATTTAAATGGTATAAAACCATATAACGACTAGGTTTTTGAAACGAATACGTTCCACGCTTAGGCCTATTATTTGCACAGAATTACCTCAGCAAGATGCCAAGAGAAATGCTGAACATCTAAAGGAGAAAATAATGGACCCATGACACGGAGGTCAGAAGATTAAACTGACCGGATCCCGGTTAAAGTTTATCGACCTGAAATGCCCTAGAAATGCATTGAACTGGAAATGCGTTCACTGAAAGCATGTGCACCTGCTGAGACAGTGAAGAGATACACAGTTCACATGTCTGCAACTTGTATGTTCACTGTAGTAAAACATAATAGATCGAATTAAAACGAGGGAGATAAAGAGAGAGCTAATGAGAAAGAGAGAGCTAAATGAGAGCTAAATGAGAAAGCATCTATAAAACATCTCACACACCAAGAGGCATCATGCAACTCATTTCATGGAGGGAGCACTTGTGACCAAATTCCATATCTGTGAATTAACTCTGGGTAAATATTTTCTTTATTTTTCCAGCATATGAATATATAAAACTACGGGGAATGCGATGCATCACACACACATAAGATAATTCAGTGAGCAGTGTGCTAGTCACGAACACACATTATGTGCATTCCAAATAGCACCCCAGTCACTATATAGTGAACAACTTTTGACCAGTGCCCATTATATAGGGAATAGAGTGCTATTTGGTACAGAGACAATGAATCACTGACAATGACCTCTGACATTAGCTGCATTAAAAAGGTCAGTGCGTTCTGCGTCTTGGTGGCCTTTAGATTGGTGAGAGGTGACGGGGGCGTAGTCTTCTGGCTGTAATGGGGACTGGACTCAATGTTCAACTCCTGTAGGTTTGTAGGTCATATTTACTTCCTGGAATTCATTGCATTTTGGTAAATCACCTGCCTAATAGGCCAATCACAGAGCAGGTTCAACTTGTATGACCAGTCAGATCACTTGCCCCAAGCAATAGGGCAACCCTTATTAATGTCAAACCTTTAGTGGGGGAAATGCAAAACTGACAAGACTAGCATCTAGGGTGGCAACTTAACCCTACAGTTAAAAATCCTAGAAGACTCAGTTCAGACATACCGTACGACACACGAGTCACCCATTTGACACGCCACATTTAAAAAACAGAAACCGCAGTACAATATAGAAGTACAGAGTACCAACTACCACGTTCAGCTCCTCTAGGCCAAGTTTACTGCAGTATCCCACAAGAGGGAAATTTGTCATTATACTTGAAAACAATATACCACACTAAAAAGAGTGTAAGTCCAGACTCACCGTACAAACACAACCAAGTCCCCCTGACTGTGCAGAAATCATAGACACCATTACAAACTGTGACAAATTGTTACATTGCTTTTAATATGAACATATACAATATTTCTACATGGATTTGAAAAATCAGACCTGATTTCAGATGAAAAATGTCCAAAAAAAGTATTAGCCAGTTATTGAATAAGAAATCATCCCAAAAACAGATCAGACCCATTTGACACGTATACAAAACACAACTGAAATAGTATGTACTTGACTTTAAATATGACTCTTGGCCAAACAGACAGTGAATTTTTTTTTTTTTTTAAATACAATCTTCTGCAACTTCAATGTGACCTCCCAGATCCAGACTTTATATTGGGTATGATTATTTAGCATTAGTGAACAAACAGATGTACAAACAGCCTCGTCTATCTTCATTAGGTGACCTCATGACACCATCTTGTGAACAGCTACGGTGATGGTTCCATGTGTTCTCACTAGAATATTCCTGTGGGGGGGGGGGGGGGGGGGGGGGGGGGGGGATAAACAAATCAATGAAATGTTTACCATAGTAAAAAGCCTGTGGCCAATCAATTGCATTTCAAATCAAGACATGACTAAATAAATAATGCAATATTCAAAATCACTAACCAACAAACAAAAATACTCACAGTATGCAAATAAACATCACTATTAAAACGGTATAGTATTACTACTATTTGCATTGTTTTGGAGAGGAGGAAAAAGTTGCCACAGCAAACTTGTCATGTCTTTCAATACCATAGGCAGGTCATCAGGGCCCGTATTAATAAAGCGTCTTAAAGTAGGATAGCAGCTCCCACCTGTCCATTAGCGTTGCACGGTATACCAAAACGTAGGTACTTTTGTAAAATACATTTTTTTATGGAATTTGTTTTACGTTCGGTATTGCTGTCAAACGTGTCTCACGTGGTTGAGAGGTTAGTCAGTCAGCACAGCGTGAAGGGCAAAGTGCTCCAAGTACTAATTTATTGCTAGAGTTGTCGGAGCTGCATTAGCAGCTCCCCACTCCTGCTGCACAGAATTTAACACACTTGAATAAAGCAACACGAAATGTTGAAACTGTTCGCAAAAAAACAATGTCCATAATCGGCTAGAACACTTATACAAATGCAAGACAATACAGGTAGCTAAGCTTCCAGCTTTAAAATTGTAGGCCAACTTTCCTTGCTAGCTTACAGTTGACTTCACTACCTAGTAGTACTTTGTGATAATATGCAAACCATAGCGCATATAATACGCTGATTTCAAACTTGACTCGCTTCGTCTCGCTTGCCACCAAAAACTGCTTCACTTCGTTTTCCTTTGCCTCGCATCTGGTTTCCACTATAATGTTTTTTTTTTTTTTTAATTGCAGAAAAAAAAAGTATACATACAAGAAGTATACAAACAGACATATGATAACATATGCTGGGGGGGGGGGGGTACAACAAATTACTGATTATAACAAAGACCTTAAAAGATGCACACACACACATTGATTGTTTTTAACAGCTTTCTTATTAGAAGAATGTAGAATGGTCAAGAATATTAACAATGATAAAACTATGAATATCTTTCCATGAGCTGGTATTCCCAAACTGGGGGTACGTGCAATGCCGTCGTTTTTTTTCCCTTCTTCACATTGTCAAACAGTACATTTATATTTTCCAACGGGGCTATACATTTGGGCGAGGTCCCCCCCGACAACGCAGTTAAACCCACTTTTCTTAGGCCGCCATTGTAAATAAGAATTTGTTCTTAACTGACTTGCCTAGTTAAATAAATATGAAGCGTTGCACATACTTATGACATCCACAAGGTGGCAGCACAGTCAAATAACTAAATCTACATTTTATTTGTCACATGCTTTGCAAACAACAAGTGTAGACTTTAACTAGGAAAGTCAGTTTAGAACAAAATCTTATTTTTCAATGACGGCCTACCGGGGAACAGTGGGTTAACTGCCTTGTTCAGGGGCAGAACGACATATTTTTACCTTGTCAGCTCGTGGATTCGATCTTGCAACCTTTCGGTTACTGTCTCAACGCTCTAAAAACCTGCCGCCCCTTAATATTCATGTTGACAAAGAAAGAGACTGACTCCAAGGCCATTGAGTTTATGAATATTTTCAGCTCTATAGATTTATCCAACATGTTACTGGGCCCACCCTACCAAGAGACTTTCTATTGACATAGCTTCTATTGTTAATATTGCTTCATCTGATCACCACTGTGGATTGTTTTACTACCCTGTTGCCCATAGTACAGGGTAATAATGAACACGTTAAGAAACGCCATCTTACCTGTGAAGTTGCTACAGATTTTGAGTGTATGAACAATACTCCATCACCTATTCTGCCTTCCCTCTTGTGATGACTTAGTTGATAACTTTAATAGCAAATGAAAGGCAACCATTAATGCCATAGCTCCAGTAAGGTTGAAAAAGTCCACATCCAAGGATGAGAGGAAACAAATAAATTAAAAATCAATTAAAAAGGGAAATTGTAGAAAGGCAGAGCGGAAGTGGAGAAAGTCAAAGTCGCAGGTCCATTATGATATTCTGAGTGAGCAACTTGGCATATATAACAAGTCAATTAGAAAAATTAGCCCGTCTGGCATATCGAACTTGAGTGTGCTCATTTGAGTGTGCTTCTCGACCATGGATAGCCAGATAAAATCCTACCCCCACAAACCTATAAGACAAACATTAGGCTGGGTATCAGTCAAACAAGACCTGATGAGAAGTTTAATGATGTGTCCTAGCCTACCACGCAAAGGCACTATGGATTTCCCCCCCCCCGGTTGACACAGACATGCTCAGGAAAGTTATATCACAACTTAAGCCTTCTACCTGCCTTCTCGATCCTATCCCCACCAGATATTTGCATATCTGAAGAAGCGCAAGCTATTGTTCTTCAGCTCTTAGCAATTGGTCGGCCAATCTCCAACCTTCCACTATTAAGCAAAAATTCTGGAGAAATTGGTTCAAACAGCAAAAATAAATACAAAAAATAAATCTGTTTCTCGTAACCACCACAGCAAAAATACGATATACATTTTTTTTAAAGTCTGAGCCAAAGCACAGAGAATCTGGTCGCACATTCACGGGCAATAAAGATAAAACACCAGCTAAAAAACCTAGGTGTCATTTTGGATTCTGAACTCAATTTCGAATAACACATTAGGAATGTGACCAAAATAGCTTTTTACTACCCGAGGAACATTGCCAAGGTGCGGCATTAAACTACTGTAATGCTCTCCTGTCTGGTCTACCAAGAAAGCCATTGGTCAACCTCAAAACACAGAATGCTGCAGCACGGGTAGTGACAAAGACCAGACGAAGAGCACACATTACACCTGTTTTAAGGTCTCTGCACTGGCTGCTTGTTAGAAGAATCTTAAATTCAAAACTATTGGTTTTTAAATCAATCCAAGATTGCGCATCCCGATACATGTCGGACATGCTTTTAAGTTATGTACCCAGTAATTCCCTCAGGTCCTCTGGCACTGGCCTTTTAACTATCCCAAAGCCCATGCCTAAGAGGTATGGAGAGACAACCTTTAGTTACTACGCCCCCCAGCCTCTTGAATAGCCTGCTAGAGAACTTGGTACGAAACTGTGGACATATTTAAAATAGATCTTTAAAAACACCTTTTTAGCTTTGCTTTTTACTTAGGGTGCTTTTTAGCCATTGTTTTTAATTGTTATTCTTTTGTTTTTAAATCCTCATGTTTGTGTATTAAATATTTCAGTTTTTATTTGTTTTTCTTTCTGAGGAGCACATTTCATTCCATGTCTGAAATGTATAAAAACTTAATTTGATGCTTTTACCCCCAAAAAACGAAACCACTACTAAAAGGACACCAAGAAGAGACTGGCTTGTGCCAAGAAACACAAGCATTGGACATTAGATCAGTGGAAATATGTCTTTTAAATTTTTGGTTCCATCCGCCGTGTCTTTGTCAGATGCAGAGTAGGTGAACGGGTGATTTCTGCATGTGTGGTTCCCACCATGAAGCATGGAGGTGGTGGTTTTCTGGTGACACTGTCAGTGAGTTATTTATAATTCAAAGCACACTTAACCAGCATGGCTACCAAAGCATTCTGCAGATGCGCAAACCAGATGGGCTGGCGTTTAGTGGGACTATCATTTAACAAGACAATGACCCAACACACCTCCAGGCTGTGTAAGGGCTATTTGACCAAGAAGGAGAGTGATGGAGTGCTGCATCAGATGACCCGGCCTCCACAGTCACCCGACCTCAACCCAATTGAGATGGTTTGGGATGAGTTGGGCCACAGATTGAAGGAAAAGCAGTCAACAAGTGTTGAGCATATGTGGGAACTCATTCAAGACAGTTGGAAACTCATTCCAGGTGAAGCTGGTTGAGAGAATGCCAAGAGTGTGCAAAACTGTCATCAAGGCAAAGGGTGGCTACTTTGAAGAATATAAAAAATATATTTTTATTTGTTTAACACTTTTGGTTACTACATGATTCCATGTGTTATTTCATAGTGTTGATGTCTTCACTATTATTCTACAATGTAGAAAATAGTAAAAAAATAAAGAAAAACCCTTGAATGAGTAGGTGTGTACAAACTTTTGACTGGTACTGTAGGTATTATAGACAAGGTCAGGGAGAAGTTGATCAGCACAGCTGGTGCTTTCATGCATGGTTCAGTGTTGCTTGCCTCGAAGCGAGTATATAAGGCATTTAACTCCTCTGGTAGGCTTGCGTCACTGGGCAGATGGCAGGCTGGGTTTCCGTTTGTAATCCATGACAGTTTGCAAGCCCCACCACATTCGACGAGCGTCAGAGTGGGAATAGTAGGATTCGATCTTAGTCCTGTATTGACGCTGGTGGTTCGTCGGATGTCGTAGCAGGATTTCTTAGACTGGTTGGTTCTTTAGCAACAAAAACGACACGCAACCATGAGGCAAAACAGAGGTTGGCTTAGATTGTTGACAACATGTAAGCTATATTTAGTCTCCAAGGTTTTATTGAAAACATACATTTACACAATGACCTTGTCTCTCAAATACATTGTTACAGTTGTTGGTTAGCTAGCGAATCTTAGCCATATTAGCATTAACATGAAATCAGTCAAAACAAGACATGGTATCAACAAGATGAAATAAGCTGAAACGAGCCACTTACGATTCCTCACATGGCAGTTTCATGTCATTATTGCTAGCAATATGGCCATCCAGAATCACAACAGGCTAACTTCTGCCCCATGGAAGCACGCTCATTGTTTTTTTTAATCCATAAGCATCCGGATTAGTGTCCCGCTCTTTGAAAGCTGCAGCGCTAACCTTTAGCTCAGTGCGGATGTTGCCTGTAATCCATGACTTTTGATTGAAATATGTACGCACGGTCACTGTGGGGGACGACATCGTCAATGCACTTATTAATGAAGCCGGTGATTGATGTGGTAAACTCTTCAATGTTATCGGATAAATCCCGGAACATATTCTGGTCTGTGCTAGCATCCGCTTCATCAGACCACTTCCATATTGAGGGCGTCACTGGTACTTCCTGTTTTGGGGTTTTAGCTTGTAAGCAGGAGGATAGAGTTATGGTCAGATTTGCCAAAGGGAGGGCGAGGAAATCTTTATATGCAGTATGCATTTCTGTGTGTGGAGTAAAAGTGATGAAGAGTTTTGTCACCTCTAGTTGCACAGGTGAGATGCTGGTAAACATTAGGTAAAAGTGATGAAGAGTTTTGTCACCTCTAGTTGCACAGGTGAGATGCTGGTAAACATTAGGTAAATGTGATTTCAGTTTCACAAGACATGCACTTTGCAGATAAGCTCCCAGTCGAGTCCCAAATCCACCCCTAGCTCCTGCATATGCCTGTCATGTAGATGTGAAAAACTTGCAAAGGTATTAGCAACATGATAATAGCTTGGCATTGCCCTCTGACAGGCTGGGAACTTTTCACTATTATCTATTCAATGCTTTTAGATCCTCTGCCAAAGAAACAGGAGCTAGAAACCTTATTTGTAAATAGTAACTGGTCATATAACTATCCGAAGGAGAGTTTGTTTTGCATCGCCGGGTGTCCTGGGTTTGCACATTTTAGACCATTCCATTGTTCCTAAAGTGAAATCCCACCCACCCGGGGCACCAAGCGATGCAAAACAAACTCACCCTAATATTGACTGGATGTGATTCCTCACCCTGAATCTGACTCCAGGCACACTGTGGGGCTGTCTGTAGGGTCTCTGGTGAGAGAGGCTGCCTGTCTGGCCAGTACAGATACCACTCCCCCATGTTCATCAGACAGAGAGCCGCGACCTGAAATAAACACAAGGAGACAAAGTGGACTCTGATTCAGTCCACAAGGTCAAAATGTAGGCTGATCTTGTGATAAGTTACCTAGTATCAAAAGTGGGCCTGATACATTAGCTAGGCATTACCAGAGATAACAGGATTTCTCTCTAGTTAGGCTACTATTATTTTACTTATTGCATTGTCTAATATTTGTTACTATTGCCATTTCGACGGTATATTTTTATAGTTTTCAAACATTCAGTTAGTATTTTGTTTAAGTGTCAAATGTTAGAAGAGGTAGTTACCAGACATAGGCTGCAAAACACTTTAGCTAGCTAAGCAGCATTTCCTCCTATGACGAATGATGGGCAGCTATGGAACCCTGACCTGTTCACCAGATGTGCTACCTAGTACCTTGTCCTGGAAGCCGACTGACAGTTACTCCTGAGGCGCTGATCTGTTGCACCCTCTATAACCACGGATTATTATTTGACCCTGCTGGTCACCTATGAACGTTTTCTTGAAGAACGATTAGGCCTTAATGGCCATATACTCTATCGCCATTCGGCATAGCCTGAAGACGACTGGCCACTCCTCGGGGCCTGGTTCCTCTAGGTTTCTGCCTTAACAGGGAGTTTTTCCACAGTCGCTGTGGTTCTCTGGGTATCTCTGTATAAGCACAGTGCTGATACAGGGCATTGTGAAATACATGTTATTGATTTGACGACGAATGCGTGTGGTCGCCAGTCAAACATTTGTCTGGTGAATAATCAGATACATAAAGACAGCAACAAGAAGTGAGAACTTTACTTACAGCCTAGAATATGTCCTTGTTGGTCCGTGCAGAGAACTCCGACAATAGCTGGATTCTTCATGCTATCATATCAAAACAACATTTGAGGAACATTTTCACATAATTCAACGATTTAGTACAATCAAATAAGTTTCGATCAAATAATCACTTACGTATCATCCAGATGTTGCTCGAGAGTCGACTCCATGGTTATGATAGCGTTAGCTGCAATTAATAAATGTTATATTTGCCAATAATTTTCTTGTGGTTGTCTGCTTTCTGACTTTTCTCGAGTCAGTCAGCTGATGCGCATTCCTACGGAAAACAGCGAAGGCTAAATTACACCAAACGCGATTCCTTTAGATTTTTTTCTGGAATGGAAAGGAGGGTGGAGAAAGAATACAACTTTACAAAATAAGAACAGTTGCTCCTCTCCCAAAAGCAATAGACATACAACAATATACTCTTGCTGGTAAACTACCCCCACTTTACATTAGTGGTTCTCAAACCTCTCCTCAGGACCCTTCTTCTGTAGGTTTTATGGCAGACTACAACCCAAAAAAGGTGTGTTACCGCCACCAACTGGACAGGGTTGAGAAAACCAAGGCAAAAAATAAAACCCATACGTGATAAGGAAAACTTAATCCACCCAATATAAAACAATTTAAAAAAAAACATTAACAAAACCAAACCCCCACTTATTCCTTTCTTAAAATCTCCATATCTCCCTTTTCGGGCTCTATGACCTGACAGGGTGGTACGGCTTGTGACAATACTCCATAAAACTCCTCCACTGAGAAGTTCTTTCAGTCCCTGGAACCGTTCCGTCGCATCTACAATGATATCTATTTTCCTGAACTCCCTCTCCACCTTGGCAGTGCCATTAATCCCCATAGCTATAAAAGGTCATCTTCTTAACCTTTAACATATCTGGGTCCTGCTACTGAACGACAACCCCTGCAGCCTTCAGTGAAGGTCTATCCACCATCATGGATTCTTCAGGACCACCATTCGAAACCTCCACCCTTTTAACAACCGCTGCATATGAAATGCTCTGGACAGCCCTGTCTTTGGCCATCTCATTCTCTTTCACCCTTGTTGGTCATTCCAAAGATGTGGCTTCATGGTTCCCACCACAATGGTAACATGTCACATTTTCATTACTTTTAAAACACAGGATATTATCTTTTCCACATCTTGGCTTCTCTCTTCTGCAAACACTTGAAACATGTCCAAAAGCTTTACAGTGATCACACTGCATTGGTCTTGGGATACATGCTCTGACTCTGTAGTTAACATACCCAAACTGCACTTGAGTAGGGAGAGACTCCATTTCAAAAAACAAAAGAACAGATACTCTTCACTTTTTCCTCATTGACCATACAATTCATCCGACAAGCATCAATCACTCCAGGAATATTTTCCATCTCTGTAACGTCGACTTCCCAAAAGACGCCAGATATTACCCCCTTTAGGGGTGCCCTGTTCCGAAGAGACACACAGGAAATCTGGTGAGACGCAACACACGCTTCTTCTGCTCCTCAGATCTAAACAAGCCTGCCTCTCGTGGTCCTCACAGCCTTCACTTTACCCAGCACTCTCTCCACCAGTTTGGGTATATCAAATAGATTCTTCAAAATTGGTAATCCAATCAGCTGCTCCTCATTAACAAAATGTATTCCTACAGGATAAGAAGGAACATTCTCATCACTGTATGCTAATTGCTCCGTTTCCTATTCTTTTGGACAATATTCCAATTCTCCTTGATTACCCCGCCATTATATTCACGCTCCACATCAACATCCGTTTCCGTCATCTTTTTCAGTCTCACTCTCCTCGGGATCCCCCAGCCGTTCCATGTATTTTATCAATTCCAGAGCTAGCACAGCCTGATTAAACTTGTTACCTAATCATCAAGCCCCTTGAATAGGTGAATCGACTGAGCTTGTTCAGGGCTACAACAAAATTGTGAAAAGTCTGAGGCTCCCCGAGGAGAGGTTTGAGAACCAGTGAAGATTGAAATCCTTTACCAACTAGGTCTTAAGTGATTGATAAATAAACAAAATATGCATATATCCCAGAGTGATTCACCTGAAAATATAGTATTCTCTCAAAAAAATATATCTATAAATATTTCAGGATGTTATGTATCCCTGGAAATAATCAGAATTCATGTAAACATTACAGTTTCGAAAATATAGCTTGTCCAAAAAAAGTTATCTTGGCACAACTTATGGGAAAATGGGGAAAGTTGAGCCACGGGACAGGGTAAGTTATGCCACCTACAATTTTCTGTACAGAATGGAATATTACCACTACCTTTTTAAAACCATGTTTATCTTTATTTCCCAAACACAATTCAACACAATAACAATGGCTTTTTTTACTTTTAATCATCGTAAGTATCTTTTAACACAGGTTTAATTAGGTGATAACGCCCGAGAAGCCGGTGTTTGTAGGATATAATGGCACGGGTGTTATTAGGCCAGAGACGAAGTCGGGGGTCGGCAAACTGTGTCAATATATACTCCAAACACCGGCTTCAAGGGCATTATCACTGTTATACAATGGGTTACCAACATATTCAAATAATGATTGCCATATCTTCATTAAAAACTTTATTTTGATTAATTTATTCATACTATTTCAATCTTACACGAGATATAATCCCGACATAAATCTAGGTTTGCTACTCAAGCCGGCTGGTTGTTCGTTCTATCGGTTTGGTTGCCAGAGACCCAGTCGCTCAGTCTTTTTGTTCCGTATCTATGGACTAAATGTTCCATTCCCATACTGGCTGGCAACATTCTTATCCCTTGCTTGCTAGCCAATTACAGCTATCTTACAGTCACATACAGTCACATCAAACAGTGCAGCCACAATAACAACAGTAGCTTCATTTGTTAAAGATGTTTTCTAGTGACATATATTTGGATGCATCCATAAGAATTAGGTAATGAGGTGCGATTTCGACTGTTGCTCAGAGAAGCTAGCCAACAACACAGCTAACACAATCACTTCAAACTGAAGCTGGAAAGACTGCAAACTAGCTGCACTTTGTTTCATTTGACCTTTTTTCCAATAGACATTTATTTGTATGTATCCATAAAAATAATGCCTGCTGATTCATGATTTCGACGGCTGAGAAAAGCTGCCTGCCTGTCTGTCTCGTCCAGACTCCCGACACGCTCATTACTATGGGACAGCTAGAGATCGAATTTGGAAATTGAAACAATGTTGAAAATGTTGGAGCGACAGACAGCAAGGTTATTACAAATCTCTGCTGTTGAAAACTAAATGTTAGTCTGAAATAAATATGAGATAATGTCCAAATGTTTTTATAGTGGAGATCAAGTTTATAAATTGCCTGGCTCGGCTGATGAGACAGTGGATTGCGCAGTCAAATGGAACAGAGCAAATAGGTATTTTAACGTAATAGATTTAGTCGGTGGTAACTTGTGGAATAGACACCGGCTGAAATGTGGTTTTAACCAATCAGCATTCAGGACTAGACCCACCCGTTGTATAACACCTAACAAACACTTTGTACTTAAAAATATATGTTTAACACAGGCCCTATTGTTAACCCATATCCCAGCGATAATGCATTGCATTACGCCTGGGAAGAAAACACTTCAATTTGCTCAACTTGCCATTTGCTCAACCATTGGCTCAACTTACCCCAAGGCAAACATTTTTACTATATTAGCCCACACAGCTACAAGGATGCACTTTCATGCTAGGTTTAGGATCTCATATTGAAGCTTATAGAGACCCCCAACTGATGTATAGAACAATCTTAAAAATATCTACTTTGGTTTAGATACAATCATGAAACCTCGAACACAAATAAATTTGACTTGGCGAAAATACTTTTTGTGGAGTTAACTTGTTTACCACTTTTTCCATGTGGTTTTCTTCCTTCACAGACTCCATGAAATGATGGCCTCTTCCTGAATATTTGGTCAAATCAAACAAGGGTGGCTCAACATATCCCTTTGGCTCAACTTACCCCACTCTCCCCTACATAACATATTTCATTTACACTTATTTCATGTTTTAAAGTGTTCTCTCAGTGTCTCAACAAATCAATCTTTCAACATGACATGTGCATAATTATTTTGACTATGTTTGGTGAGGGAGTAAAAATATCACCTGTGTTTGGTGAGGGAGGAAAAATATCACCTATGTTAGGTGAGGGAGGAAAAATATCATATTTTTTCGGTGAGGGAGGAAATGTCTTCAACTGATGCTCGACAGGGCTTTTAGGTACAGGTAACTGCCAAAATAATGGAAACACTTGAGTAAATGAGGAATACAAAGTATATTGAAAGTAGGTGCTTCCATACAGGTGTTGTTCCTGAGTTAATTAAGACACTTTATTTCTGTGTTTCCTTTATTTTGGCAGTTTTCTATGATAGGATCATATCTGAGCCACCACCAATCTGTGTCCTTATCCCGGTGCTATAAGTACACCTATTCTATTCAACTCAACAGAAGTGTCTGGTAAATATTTGAAAAGGGATGTTGATTCTTATCTGCAATCTGGACAAAGCCGGCTGGCCAAGCTAGCCAACTGCTGTGACACAGCCTGCTACGTCAACAATGTCTCTCTCTTTGTGTTCACTTACAGTATAAGCTCACACTGAAGAGCTCTCATCTCAGGATTCAGTTTGAGCCTCCCTCAGATAATGGGATCTACATGAAATAAAATAAATATATTGCTATTTATGAAGGCAATATCCATATAGGCTTTGCAAATTGATTCACGCATTCATGAGTAGCCTATAAATACGCAACAGTATTGCTATGCAATGTTTCAAATCATATCATTCTTCCTGTAAAGATCGCGTCGACGGAGAAGAGCAACATTTCAACCGAGCTTGGGCTAGTTAGTTACTTTTTTTCCCCGTGTTTATCTTTACTTTTTACAGAAAGCTCATACCATTATCACATATGACCGCCAAGCACTTCTAGACATCAGATCGACAGTTACTAATGTCCATTTAGACTTCAAATCTGACTTCAACTCCGACTCAGCTGTTCCTTGTTCACACCGGACCCCATTCCTTTGTTTCATGGGCTACCGAAGTGCTGCAGGAGTAGACGTGGGAAGAAGTGCCAGCATATCCTGGTGGAAATTGAGAGGAAGAGAAAACCAACCGGTACTCCCCAATGTTCTATTGGAAAATGTCCAGACAGATAGATGAGATTTGTTCAAAAGTCTCCTATCAGACAGAATTGAAAAGCTGCAATATTATCTGAACAAAAATATTAATGCAAAACGCTACAATTTCAATGATTTTACTGAGTTACAGATCATATAAGGATATCAGTCAATTGAAATAAATTCATTAGGCCCTAATAGATGGATTTCACATGTCTGGGCAGGGGTGCAGCCATGGGTGGGCATAGGCCCACCAACTTGGGAGCCAGGCCCAGCCAATCAGTGTGTTTTTCCCCACAAAAGGGCTTTATTACAGACAGAAATACTCCTCAGTTTCATCAGCTGTCCTGGTGGCTGGTCTCAGACGATGCCACAGGTGAAGAAGCCGGATGTGGAGGTCCTGGGCTGGTGTGGTTACACGTGGTCTGTGGTTGTGAGGCCGGTTGGACGTACTGCCAAATTCTGTAAAAGGATGTTGGAGGTGGCTGATGGTAGATAAATTTAAATTAAATTCTCTGGTGCACATTCCTGCAGTCAGCATGCCAAATGCATGCTCCCTCAAAACTTGAGATATCTGTGGCATTGTGTTGTGACAAAACTGCACA
The DNA here is from genome assembly GCF_016432855.1 of Salvelinus namaycush. Classification (NCBI taxonomy): domain Eukaryota; kingdom Metazoa; phylum Chordata; class Actinopteri; order Salmoniformes; family Salmonidae; genus Salvelinus; species Salvelinus namaycush. The sequence continues at coordinate 47,644,835 of NC_052322.1, forward strand.
TTTTAGAGTGGACTTTTATTGTCCCCTCCAAGCCCATCACCAAGCTGGGGACCTGGGACTGAACACTTCCCTCTGCAACAGGATCCTGGTTTTCCTGATGGCTCCAGGTGGTGAGGGTAGGTAACAACACCTCTGCCACACGGACCTTCAACACGAGGGCCCATCGAATGTGTTTTCAGTCCCCTCCTATACTATCTGTTCAGCCACGACTGTGTGGCCACGCACATCATCTAGTTTACTGATGACACAACTGTGGTAGGCCTGATCTCCGACAATGATGAGACAGCTTACAGAGAGGAAAGCATAGATTTAGTAGTATGGTGCCAGGACAACAACCTCTCCCTCAATGTCAGTAAGATCAAGGAGCTGATTGTGGACTACAGGAGAAAGAGGGGATAGCACGCCCCCATCCACATCAACAGGGCTTTAGTGTAGCGGGTCGAGAGCTTCAAGTTCTTTGGCATCCACATCACTAAGGACTTAACATAGTCCACACACTCGTGAAGAGGGCACGACAAAAAACAAACACACATACAAAACAAACACACACACACACTTTTACACTATCTATTTACAGTGCATTCAGAAGTTTTCACACCACTTGACTTTGACCACATTTTGTTGTGTAAAGAGGTGGGATTAAAATGTATTTTATTGTCATTTTATGTAAACAATCTACACAAAATGCTTTGTCAAAGTGTAAGAAAAATTATGACGTTTGTTTAAAAAAATATATATAATAATTTTTAAACACATATATATTGATTACATAAGTATACTCCTTATCGTTGGCAAGCATACCCACAACATGATGCAGCCAACATCATGCTTGAAAATATGAGGAGTGGTACTAAGTAATGTGTTATGTTAGATTTGCCCCAAACATAAAGCTTTGTATTGAGGACATAGAGTTCACCATCCAAAGTGTAATTAATAACTTCACCGTGCTCAAAGGGATATTCAATGTCTGTATTATTTTTATTATACAGCTACCAATAGGTGCCCTTCTTTGCGAGGCATTGGACAATCTGTGTTTAAAATTCTTATTTAGGCTTGCCATAACAAAGGGGTTGAAAGCGTATTGACACAAGACATTTCATCTTTTCATTTTGAATTAATTTCAAAACATTTTAAAAACATAATTCCACTTTGACATCATGGGGTATTGTGTGTAGGCCAGTGACACAAAATATACATTTAATCAATTTTAAATTCAGGCTGTAACACAACAAAATGTGGAAAAAGTCAAGGGGTGTGAAAACTTTCTGAAAGCACCGTATCCTGATGCCTAGTCACTTTAACATGTCTTCATTTACATATCTACCTGCATTACCTAATACCTCTGCACATTGATCTGGAACTGGTACTCTGTGTACGTAGCTCCATTTGTGTTGTATTTTATTTTATTGCTCTTGTGTTTACTGTTTTTCTTTTTATTATATATTTTTTTTAACTCTGTATCATTGGGTAGGGATCGTAAAGCAAGCATTTCACGTTAAAGTCTACACTCGTTGTATTCGGCTCATGTGACAAATAACACTTGATTTGGTGTGTCAGGGTAGCCTAGTGGTTAGAGCGTTGGGCTAGTAACCGAAAGGTTGCAAGTTCAAATCCCTGAGCTGACAAGGTACAAATCTGTCGTTCTGCCCCTGAACAAGGCAGTTAACCCACTGTTCCTAGGCCGTCATTGAAAAATAAGAATTTGTTCTTAACTGACTTGCCTAGTTAAATGTAAGTCGCTCTGGATAAGAGCGTCTGCTAAATGTAAATGTGTCATTTTATTGAGTTGACCCGTATAGTGTACACATCTCCTTCCGATTGGTGTATAACTTTAATAAGCAATGATAATATCTTTTTCTCCTGTGTCCTGTGAGATTACTACTAAACATTAACCCGTAGAAGCCTCATCTGTGAAAATAGTAAATTCATCACCAAGTCTTTGTTCATGCATGCATATCCATTGGTTGGTTGGTTCTTCACCTGTTTTGTTAGAGATCACCCATTATGTCACGTAGACACATTCTGAGAAAAGTCACCGTAACAAAGACTGATGATTAGCGGCTGGAGTGAATGGTGATTGAAAAAAAGTACAACACATGAAATACACTTTGACCTCCAGCAGATATGTCACACGCTCCCCCATCAGATATCAGTTATGTTGGATGGTCAGATAGCTGGTGTGTCCATCCACTCAAGATTGAAAGAAAATGTAGGACTTGAAGCTAAAACACTTATAACATGGGATGAGTCACTGGAGTTCAGTCAGGACATGAGTATATCCCGACTCCGCACAGAAAGTCTCATAACATTGGTGAACATTTTCCGATCTACAAGTTTTATCTAACTATTCCCTATCTCCCAAATGCATGTGTTTGGCCTATAGTGTATAGCCTACAGCAGTCTATACTGTGTAGGCTACAGCAGTCTATAGTGTATATCAGTGGAGGCTCCTCAGAGGAAGAGGGGGTGTCAGGTTTTGGCCAGGACTATTCAGGTTTTGGCCACTAGATGTCCCCATTGCGCCTTTTTGAACCTTTTGTTTTTCCCTTGTTCTAGTTATTGTTTGCACCTGTGCCTCATTTCCTTGTAGATATTTAAACCATTAGTGTCCCTCAGTTCTTTGCTCTGTGTTTGTATGTTAGCACCCAGCCCCAGCCATGCTGTGAACATATATTTCTCTAGTTGGGTTTTTCCAGAGGTACTCTGGTTTTGTTCTTGTTTATTTTTGATTAGTCTTTTGAGGTTTGTTTTTTCCCTGCTGTTCTTACCACTTTGTGGATTTTCTTTGTATTTTGGAGGATATCCATTTTTTTTCTCTTGGCTTTACTTTTGACGTTGTGGATTTATATTTTTGCCTGAAGATCTTTTACCTGGATTAAACCACCGTCTCTAGTACTGCTGTGTCTGCCTCATCTTCTGGGTTCTGCCGACTATTAGTGACTGTTTCTCACACCGGGTGCTGACAGGGGGAGGACCATCCCCCTCCGTGAATTTCATAAAAATAGTGAAACATTAAAGTTATCCTTTTTAGATAAAACTATGCTAAATATATGCACATCACCAAATAATTTATTAAAACACACTGTTTTGCAATGAAGGTCTACAGTAGCTTCAACAGTAGTCTGCAGTGTAGCACCATGGTGTAGCTGGAGGACAGCTAGCTTCTGTCCTCCTCTGGGTACATTGACTTCAGTACAAAACCTAGGAGGCTCATGGTTCTCACCCCCTTCCATAGACTTACATAGTAGTTATTATAACTTCCGGAGGACTTCCTCCAACCTATCAGAGCTCTTGCAGCATGAACTGACATGTTGTCCACCCAATCAAAGGATCAGAGAATGAATCTAGTACTGAAAGCATAAGCTACAGCTAGCTAGCAGTGCATACATGTATGTTTTTATTTTTTAATTGAACCTTTCTTTAACTAGGCAAGTCTTATTTAAAATGACATCCTACCGTAGTAATTAAAATGTGGTGAGTAGTTGAGTCGAGATAATTTTATTTTATTTATTTCATCACATTCCCAGTGGGTCAGAAGTTTACATACACTCAATTAGTATTTGGTAGCATTGCCTTTAAATTATTTAACTTGGGTCAAACGTTTCGGGTAGCCTTCCACAAGCTTTTCACAAAAAGTTGGGTGAATTTTGGCCAATGACGCTCGTCAGATGTGGCAGGGGTTGCAAACTATTACATATGACAAAGGAAAACCCGTCCGCGAGCTGCCCAGTGACACAAGCCTACCAGACTGTCTAAATGCCTTTTATGCTCGCCTCGAGGCAAGCAACACTGAAGCATGCATGAGAGAACCAGCTGTTCCGGACAACTGTGTGATCACACTCTCTGTTAGCTGATGTGAGCAAGACCTTTAAACAGGTCAACATTCACAAGGCCGCAGGGCCAGATGGATTACCAGGACATGTAGTCAGCGCATGCGCCGACCAACTGGCAAGTGTCTTCACTGAAATTTTTAACCTCTCCCTGAGGAAATCTGTAATACCTACATGTTTCAAGCAGACCACCATTGTCCATGTGCCCAAGAAAGCAAAGTTTAAAAAAATGATTTAACCTTTATTTAACTAAGCGTGCCAGTTAAGAACAAATTCTTATTTACAATGACGGCCTACCCCAGCCAAACCCTAACCCAGACGATGCTGGGCCAATTGGGCGCTGCCCTATGGTACTCCCAATCACGGCCGGGTGTGATACAGCCTGGAACCGAACCAGGGTCTATAGTGACGCCTCTAGCACTGGGATGCAGTGCCTTAGACTGCTGTGCCACTCGGGTAACCTGCCTAAATGTCTACCGCCCCATAGCACTCATGTCGGTAGCCATGAAGTGCTTTGAAAGGCTGGTCATGGCTCACATCAACACCATCATCCCGGAAACCCTACACCCACTCCAATTCGCATACTGACCCAACAGATCCACAGATGACGCAATCTCAATCACACTCCACACTGCCCATTCCCACCTGGACAGAAGAAACACCTATGTGAGAATGCTGTTCATTGACTCAGCGTTCAACACCATAGTGCCCACAAAGCTCATCACTAAGCTAAGGACCCTGGGACTAAACACCTCCCTCTGCAACTGGATCCAGGACTTCCTGACGGGCCACCCCTAGGTGGTAAGGGTAGGCAACAACTCATCTGCCACGCTGATCCTCAACACGGGTGCCCCTCAGGGGTGCGTGCTTAGTCCCCTCCTGTACTCCCTGTTCACCCACGACTGTGTGGCCAAGCACAACTCCAACATCCTCATTAAGTTTGCTGACGGCACAACGGTGGTAGGCCTGATCACTGACAACAATGAGACAGCCTATAGGGAAGTGGTCAGAGACCTGGCAGTGTGGTGCCAGGACAACAACCTCTCCCTCAATGTGAGCAAGACAAAGGAGATGATCGTGGACTACAGGAAAAGGAGGGCCTAACACACCCCCATTCACATCGACGGGGCTGTAGTGGAGCGGGTTGAGAGTTTCAAGTTTCTTGGTGTCGACATCACTAACAAACTATCATGGTCCAAACACACCAAGAAAGTTGTGAAGAGGACACAACAACGCCTTTACCCCCTCAGGAGACTGAAAAAATGTGTCATGGGTCCCCAAGTTGTACAGCTGCACCATCGAGAGCATCTTGACCAGTTGCATCACCCCCTGGGTATGGCAACTGCTCGGCATTCGACCGTAAGGCACTACAGAGGGTAGTGCATATGGCCCAGTATATCACTGGGGCCAAGCTTCCTGCCATCCAGGACCTTTAAACCAGGCGGTGTCCGAGGAAGGCCCCAAAAAATGTCAAAGACTCCAGTCACCCATGTCATTGACTGTTCTCTCTGCTACCGCACGGCAAGCGGTACCGGAGCACCAAGTCTAGGTCCAAGAGGCTTCTAAACAGGTTCTACCCCTAACCCATAAGACTGCTGTTATCACCCGCTGTTTATTATCTATGCATAGTCACTCTACCCCTACCTACATATACAAATTACCTCGACTAACCTTTACCACTGCACATTGACCCCCTGTATATACCCTCATTATTCTTATTTTATTGTGTTACTTTTTATTGATTTTTTTTTAAAACTTTAGTTAATTTAGTAAATATTTTCTTAACTCTATTTTCTTAACTGTATTGTTGGTTCAGGGCTTGTTAGTAAGCATTTCATGGTAAGGTCTACACCTGTTGGTTCAGGGCTTGTTAGTAAGCATTTCATGGTAAGGTCTACACCTGTTGGTTCAGGGCTTGTTAGTAAGCATTTCATGGTAAGGTCTACACCTGTTGGTTCAGGGCTTGTTAGTAAGCATTTCATGGTAAGGTCTACACCTGTTGGTTCAGGGCTTGTTAGTAAGCATTTCATGGTAAGGTCTACACCTGTTGGTTCAGGGCTTGTTAGTAAGCATTTCATGGTAAGGTCTACACCTGTTGGTTCAGGGCTTGTTAGTAAGCATTTCATGGTAAGGTCTACTACACCTGTTGGTTCAGGGCTTGTTAGTAAGCATTTCATGGTAAGGTCTACACCTGTTGGTTCAGGGCTTGTTAGTAAGCATTTCATGGTAAGGTCTACACCTGTTGGTTCAGGGCTTGTTAGTAAGCATTTCATGGTAAGGTCTACACCTGTTGGTTCAGGGCTTGTTAGTAAGCATTTCATGGTAAGGTCTACACCTGTTGGTTCAGGGCTTGTTAGTAAGCATTTCATGGTAAGGTCTACACCTGTTGGTTCAGGGCTTGTTAGTAAGCATTTCATGGTAAGGTCTACTACACCTGTTGGTTCAGGGCTTGTTAGTAAGCATTTCATGGTAAGGTCTACACCTGTTGGTTCAGGGCTTGTTAGTAAGCATTTCATGGTAAGGTCTACACCTGTTGGTTCAGGGCTTGTTAGTAAGCATTTCATGGTAAGGTCTACACCTGTTGGTTCAGGGCTTGTTAGTAAGCATTTCATGGTAAGGTCTACACCTGTTGGTTCAGGGCTTGTTAGTAAGCATTTCATGGTAAGGTCTACACCTGTTGGTTCAGGGCTTGTTAGTAAGCATTTCATGGTAAGGTCTACACCTGTTGGTTCAGGGCTTGTTAGTAAGCATTTCATGGTAAGGTCTACTACACCTGTTGGTTCAGGGCTTGTTAGTAAGCATTTCATGGTAAGGTCTACACCTGTTGGTTCAGGGCTTGTTAGTAAGCATTTCATGGTAAGGTCTACACCTGTTGGTTCAGGGCTTGTTAGTAAGCATTTCATGGTAAGGTCTACACCTGTTGGTTCAGGGCTTGTTAGTAAGCATTTCATGGTAAGGTCTACACCTGTTGGTTCAGGGCTTGTTAGTAAGCATTTCATGGTAAGGTCTACACCTGTTGGTTCAGGGCTTGTTAGTAAGCATTTCATGGTAAGGTCTACACCTGTTGGTTCAGGGCTTGTTAGTAAGCATTTCATGGTAAGGTCTACACCTGTTGGTTCAGGGCTTGTTAGTAAGCATTTCATGGTAAGGTCTACACCTGTTGGTTCAGGGCTTGTTAGTAAGCATTTCATGGTAAGGTCTACACCTGTTGGTTCAGGGCTTGTTAGTAAGCATTTCATGGTAAGGTCTACACCTGTTGGTTCAGGGCTTGTTAGTAAGCATTTCATGGTAAGGTCTACACCTGTTGGTTCAGGGCTTGTTAGTAAGCATTTCATGGTAAGGTCTACACCTGTTGGTTCAGGGCTTGTTAGTAAGCATTTCATGGTAAGGTCTACACCTGTTGGTTCAGGGCTTGTTAGTAAGCATTTCATGGTAAGGTCTACACCTGTTGGTTCAGGGCTTGTTAGTAAGCATTTCATGGTAAGGTCTACACCTGTTGGTTCAGGGCTTGTTAGTAAGCATTTCATGGTAAGGTCTACACCTGTTGGTTCAGGGCTTGTTAGTAAGCATTTCATGGTAAGGTCTACACCTGTTGGTTCAGGGCTTGTTAGTAAGCATTTCATGGTAAGGTCTACACCTGTTGGTTCAGGGCTTGTTAGTAAGCATTTCATGGTAAGGTCTACACCTGTTGGTTCAGGGCTTGTTAGTAAGCATTTCATGGTAAGGTCTACACCTGTTGGTTCAGGGCTTGTTAGTAAGCATTTCATGGTAAGGTCTACACCTGTTGGTTCAGGGCTTGTTAGTAAGCATTTCATGGTAAGGTCTACACCTGTTGGTTCAGGGCTTGTTAGTAAGCATTTCATGGTAAGGTCTACACCTGTTGGTTCAGGGCTTGTTAGTAAGCATTTCATGGTAAGGTCTACACCTGTTGGTTCAGGGCTTGTTAGTAAGCATTTCATGGTAAGGTCTACACCTGTTGGTTCAGGGCTTGTTAGTAAGCATTTCATGGTAAGGTCTACACCTGTTGGTTCAGGGCTTGTTAGTAAGCATTTCATGGTAAGGTCTACACCTGTTGGTTCAGGGCTTGTTAGTAAGCATTTCATGGTAAGGTCTACACCTGTTGTATTCGGTGCATATGACAAATAAAAATTAGATTTGATAAACATACCTGAATTTGTCCAATAGAAAGTCTAATTTGCAACTGTTGGACTAATGATTACACACCAATATCAAGTTCAATACATGCACAGGCACCTTGATTACTCTAATTTCTCTCGACCTGTGCACTCTACTGTACGTTGTAGACTTTCATTCGTTGGCTTGGTTGTAGCAACCTCATTATGGGTTTAGGGAACATTTGAGTATCATGTAGTAGCCTAAACCTATCAATGTTACATTGAACTGGGTGAATGGAATATGAATGACAGTCATCCAATATGTTGTAATAGAAATAAAGCCAGGGTCATAATAAAAAATAATAATAATGTAAGTAACATCTTCCTCCCTCATCTTAAATGGCACCGACTGTCACGTTCCTGACCTGTTTTCCTTGTTTTTGTATTTGTTTAGTATGGTCAGGGCGTGAGTTGGGGTGGGCATTCTATGTTATGTGTTTCTATGTTTAGGTTCATTGTCTATTAGCCTGATATGGTTCTCAATCAGGGACAGGTGTTTTACGTTTCCTCTGATTGAGAACCATATTAAGGTAGGTTGTTCACACTGTTTGTTTGTGGGTGATTGTCTTCCGTGTCTGTGTATGTCACACCACACGGGACTGTTTCGTTTTCGTTCGTGTATGTAGTCTGTACCTGTTCATGCGTTCTTCGTGTATTTGTAAGTTATCATGTTTTAGGTCAGTCTACGTCGTTTATTTGTTTTGTAGTTTGTTAAGGAGTTTTCGTGTTTCGTCTTTTCCTTAATAAATATTCATCATGTCTGCATATAACGCTGCATTTTGGTCCGACCCTTACTCCTTCTCCTCCTCCGAGGAGGAGGAATTAGACGATCGTTACACCGACCGCCACTGGTGTATAGCCTACAGCAGTCTATGCCTCATGATGCAGTGTGTAAAGCATTTTGTTCTCGTCTAATCATATCACTGTGTTTTTGTTATCGTGGTAGCCATTAGCCTTTAGGCAATGATTTGTTATGGTGATCCCTTTCCTTCCTGTTATTCGACCTCTGCTCATATTGCATGTGTTTACCTTTACCCAGTAACCAGAACATGATGACAGGGTTCACGTCTCTGGATGATTTCTGTTATTGCTGTGTTTTTCCTAAAGATAGACAGAGTATCATTTTACCTAGAAGTCAGAGGGGTATCCTATGAATCAGTACTTTACTGTTGATTGTTTTCAATTAAAATGGTCTAAAGAAACAAATATCTTCTTAGCAAAGAACAATTTCTCAAACAAGGACTGTCTGCGTAGGGAGGGAAAAACTGAAAACTAGCTGTTGGCAGAGAGGTTTGGAACTTTTTCTTATTGGTCTATTAAAGAATTTACCACCTGGTGATGTCACCGGGCAGGCCAAAACTCCATCCCACCACAACAGGCTGAATTTTCAGCCGTCTTTTAAAACAGCTCTTACACTAAAAGGCCATTATCATCGTCATCATTTTCACAATATCCCAGGATTATTCCATCCTCGTAGTGGAAATATTCACTGAGTGTACAAAACATTAGGAACACCTTCCTAATATTCAGTTACACCCCCTTTTGGCCTCAGAACAGCCTCAATTCGTCAGGGCATGGTAGGCCATCATTGTAAATAAGATTTTGTTCATAACTGACTTGCCTAGTTAGGTAAAGGTTAAATAAATATAAAATAAATACAAGGTATTGAAAGCATTCCACAGGGATGCTGGCCCATGTTGACTCCAATGCTTCCCACAGTTGTATCAAGTTGGCTTTATGGACCATTCTTGATACACACAGGAAACCATTGTGTGAAAAACCCAGCAGCGTTGCAGTTCCTGACACACTCAAACCGGTGTGCCTGGCACCTACAACCAAACCCCGTTCAAAGGCACTTACATCTTTTGTCTTGCCCATTCACCCTCTGAATGGCATACATACACAATCCATGTTTCAATTGTCTCAAGACTTAAAAATCCTTCTTTAACCTGTCTCCTCCCCTTCATCTACACTGATTTGAGTGGATTTAACAGGTGACATCAATAAGGGTTCATAGCTTTCATCTGGATTCAGCTGGTCAGTCTCTGTCATGAAAAGAGCAGGTGTCCTTAATGTTTTATACACTCAGTGTATATAAAACACTGGCAAATCTGGTTTTTGACTGCATTGGGACTTTACATTTATTCATATTAATCAAATGTTTTTTGTGTGCTAAATTTTTTTGTAAAATGTTAACATACCTATTACATTATTTAGTAATGACAGAATGTTTTTGAAACTTCATGCACAGTAAAACCTTTGTATGACAAATACAATTATTATTATGATGATAAAATACATTTTAAAACGACAGGAGTGGGAAACAAAAAGGTGCTCATGCTTTGACAAGCATACCAGAGACGGAATTAACGATAAGTCATCAAATAAAGCCTGCTGAACTAGCAAGTTAACTTTTCTTTCATTTTGATTTCTCCATACCAATGAAAATGTGCCACTGACTCACCCAGGGATCGATGTTTCAGCATTGTCTCAATGAAACGTTCGGTGTTTCGACTAGCCACGTGCGACATGCGTACCCGCTTTAAGTTACAGTTTTACTGTGAACACTAAGGCTGTGCCCGCTTTAAGTTACAGTTTTACTGTGAACACTAAGGCTGTGCCCGCTTTAAGTTACAGTTTTATTGTGAACACTGAGGCTGTGCCCGCTTTAAGTTACAGTTTTACTGTGAACACTGAGGCTGTACCCGCTTTAAGTTACAGTTTCAGACAGTGGTCAAGTAGGATACTGTGGCTATTTGATCATAATGTAGGCCTACTAGAGTAGCCTACCAGCAAAAACAATGGAGAAAATGCATCCCATAACATTTTAACATGGAAATGGCTGTTCTATCATTCAGCCTACAGTAGCAGCCAATGTGTGGTGTTCAATGTTAGCCTACATTCCATGAGACTTCTGAAAAAAACATGCAGGGCTTGACATTAATCTGTTTATCCATGTGTCCTTCAGACAAGGAGAAGGCTGAAAATATTGTTGTGTTTGATGCAAAAAACTTTTACAAAATAAAATGCATTATGATTCCCATACCATTATAACAAAGAATCAGACAAATGATGTTACCCTCTGCCTATTGGCTATTTAGCTTATTCAAGCCGGTCTCAAAATACAACAGTGTCCCTTTAAGACTAAAAAAAAGCTCTTTCCCTGACTCGCTTTTCAAAGATGTTGAGAAATGTACATGTTTTGTGCTCTTATGGGAAGCAATCACTCCCCTATTGCTGAGTACAAATTATCTATAACTGGGCTAATAACTCACTAACTAGCACAGGATATTGACAAAATGTGCACACTTGGCTACATGCAGCTCTCACTATGATCTCAAAACAAGGGTATCTACTCACGACCGCTCACGCTGTCAACACAGTCCAGTTCAACGTAAATGGCACAGATCCATATATGGAAATGGTATATTTGCATATAGGGATACTGGGCTCCCGAGTGGCACAGGGGTCTAAGGCACTGCATCTCAGTGCTTGAGGCATCACTGCAGACATCCTGGCTCGAATCCAGGCTGTATCACAACTGGCCGTGATTGGGAGTCCTATAGGGCGGCGCACAATTGGCCCAGTGTCGTCTGGGTTTGGCCTGTGTAGGCCGTCATTGTAAATAAGAATTTGTTCTTAACTGACTTGCCTAGTTAAATAAAGGTAAAATAAAAAATGTAATTACTGCAGCCCTGATTGGTTATGCCACACCGGTCTGTGTAGAGTATGGGCTGAGTTGTGTGTGTCAATGCAAAAGAATCCTACTCCGATGCGTTCTGCATACAACAAAACTCTTGCATAGTTTGTTTTGTTTCTGTATGTTGCATTGAACGTGGCTAATATTGCATTGATTCGATCACAATTACCACAGTAAAGGGAAACGTTGATAGGGTTAACAAAGGGTGAAAACTAGAACAGTGGTCACCAACCTTTTCTGAGTCAAAATGCAAGTTGAGATCTACCGCTCAGATTTTCTTTTTTTTTAACATGACTTAAAGCCTATGCAACATTAACTAATTAAAAACAGTACTGTAGCAATGAGGCAATGAGGTTTGTGCAGTAAGCTATAGGGACAATACATTATCACCGCATATTGGCTTTGTTTGAATTGCCCTGCTAATGCATTGTTGTTCGGGAATATATACAGTGGGGAGAAGAAGTATTTGATACACTGCCGATTTTGCAGGTTTTCCTACTTACAAAGCATGTAGAGGTCTGTAATTTTTATCATAGGTACACGTCAACTGTGAGAGACGGAATCTAAAACAAATATCCAGAAAATCACATTGTATGATTTTTAAGTAATTAATTAGCATTTTATTGCATGACATAAGTATTTGATCACCTACCAACCAGTAAGAATTCCGGCTCTCACAGACCTGTTAGTTTTTCTTTAAGAAGCCCTCCTGTTCTCCACTCATTACCTGTATTAACTGCACCTGTTTGAACTCTTTACCTGTATAAAAGACACCTGTCCACACACTCAATCAAACAGACTCCAACCTCTCCACAATGGCCAAGACCAGAGAGCTGTGTAAGGACATCAGGGATAAAATTGTAGACCTGCACAAGGCTGGGATGGGCTACAGGACAATAGGCAAGCAGCTTGGTGAGAAGGCAACAACTGTTGGCGCAATTATTAGAAAATGGAAGAAGTTCAAGATGACGGTCAATCACCCTCGGTCTGGGGCTCCATGCAAGATCTCACCTCGTGGAGCAACTTTTCCCAACCATCCAGGAACAGTTTGGTGACGAACAATGCCTTTTCCAGCATGATGGAGCACCTTGCCATAAGGCTAAAGTGATAACTAAGTGGCTCGGAGAACCATATTTTGGGTCCATGGCCAGGAAACTACCCTTAATCCCATTGAGAAGTTGTGGTCAATCCTCGAGGCGGGTGGACAAACAAAAACCCACAAATTCTGACAAACTCCAAGCATTGATTATGCAAGAATGGGCTGCCATCAGTCAGGATGTGGCCCAGAAGTTAATTGACAGCATGCCATGGCGGATTGCAGAGGTCTTGAAAAAGAAGGGTCAACACTGCAAATATTGACTCTTTGCATCAACTTCATGTAATTGTCAATGAAAGCCTTTGACACTTATGAAATGCTTGTAATTATACTTCAGTATTCCATAGTAACATCTGACCAAAATATCTAAAGACACTGAAACAGCAAACTTTGTGGAAATTCTCAAAACTTTTGGCCACGACTGTACATTATAGACAAAATAGCAACAGTTTGCCTACCCAGCGCGCAGGGCATCTGAATCGGGTGCACCTACCTGCCAACAGCCCAAGACAAAAAAAAGAAATATGAACAGAAGGCTTTATCGTTGGTTGGTGACCACTGCTCTAGAAAGTTGAGTGAAGTTCAGTCTTGTGCTTCTCTCTGTGGGCTGATATTTCTTCCGTGAGGCAATCCCTGGGGGAGCTACTGCACCACCGGGAGCAGTTTAGAGGGAACGTTGGTTTTACAAGCCTGCTAGAGTTAGCAGCAGGCGGACGTGCTGGTTAGGTTTAGAAAACTCTGAGTAGATCTAGCTGACTTCGTAGGACACAGATCAGCTAAGACACAATAGATCTCTGGATGATTTCTGTCCTCCCAAGGTTTTCAAAAAGATAAAGACATTTCAAATGTTGTGTTGTCAGCTGTGTACGGTGTTTTAACAATGTGCAAATATATGAAGTACCAACGGCAGGGGAAGATAAATACACAGGTAAATATTGGTGGTATTTACAATGTTGTTTGTGCTCCACTGGAACACTGTGGTATTTACAATGTTGTTTGTGCTCCACTGGAACACTGTGGTATTTACAATGTTGTTTGTGCTCCACTGGAACACTGTGGTATTTACAATGTTGTTTGTGCTCCACTGGAACACTGTGGTATTTACAATGTTGTTTGTGCTCCACTGGAACACTGTGGTATTTACAATGTTGTTTGTGCTCCACTGGAACACTGTGGTATTTACAATGTTGTTTGTGCTCCACTGGAACACTGTGGTATTTACAATGTTGTTTGTGCTCCACTGGAACACTGTGGTATTTACAATGTTGTTTGTGCTCCACTGGAACACTGTGGTATTTACAATGTTGTTTGTGCTCCACTGGAACACTGTGGTATTTACAATGTTGTTTGTGCTCCACTGGAACACTGTGGTATTTACAATGTTGTTTGTGCTCCACTGGAACACTGTGGTATTTACAATGTTGTTTGTGCTCCACTGGAACACTGTGGTATTTACAATGTTGTTTGTGCTCCACTGGAACACTGTGGTATTTACAATGTTGTTTGTGCTCCACTGGAACACTGTGGTATTTACAATGTTGTTTGTGCTCCACTGGAACACTGTGGTATTTACAATGTTGTTTGTGCTCCACTGGAACACTGTGGTATTTTGCCTAACAGATATGGGAGTTTATCAATGACTGATTTGTTTTCAAATTCTTTGTGGGTCTGTGATCTGTGGAAAATATGTGTTTCTAATATGATCATAAATGTGGCAGGAGGTAAGGAAGTGCAGTTCAGTTTCCACCTCATTTTGTGGGCAGTGTGCACATTGCTTATCTTCCGTCAAGTGCCATCCTTCAGAGGAATCCGTCACCTGCTACACAGCATTATAGGTAATGTGTTGCTCCCTCTCCCTCCTATCCCTCTCTGCACCCCTATATCAAAACCCCACTCATCCCTTAACATCACACACACCTCTCACCCCCTCAGCCCACACACACCTCTCACCCCCTCAGCCCAAACACACCTCTCACCCCCTCAGCCCACACACACCTCACCCCCTCAGCCCACACACACCTCTCACCCCCTCAGCCCACACACACCTCACCCCCTCAGCCCAAACGCACCTCTCACCCCCTCAGCCGACACACACCTCTCACCCCCTCAGCCCACACACACCTCACCCCCTCAGCCCAAACGCACCTCTCACCCCCTCAGCCCACACACACCTCACCCCCTCAGCCCAAACGCACCTCTCACCCCCTCAGCCCACACACACCTCACCCCCTCAGCCGACACACACCTCTCACCCCCTCAGCCCACACACCTCTCACCCCCTCAGCCCAAACGCACCTCTCACCCCCTCAGCCCACACACCTCTCACCCCCTCAGCCCACACACACCTCACCCCCTCAGCCCACACACACCTCACCCCCTCAGCCCACAAACACCTCTCACCCCCTCAGCCCACAAACACCTCTCACCTCCTCAGCCCACACACACCCCTCACCCCCTCAGCCCACACACACCTCTCACCCCCTCAGCCCACACACACCTAACCCCCTCAGCCCACACACACCTCACCCCCTCAGCCCACAAACACACCTCTCACCCCCTCAGCCCACAAACACCTCTCACCCCCTCAGCCCACACACACACCTCACCCCCTCAGCCCACACACACCTCACCCCCTCAGCCCACACACACCTCACCCCCTCAGCCCACAAACACCTCTCACCTCCTCAGCCCACACACACCCCTCACCCCCTCAGCCCACACACACCTCTCACCCCCTCAGCCCACACACACCTCACCCCCTCAGCCCACACACACCTCACCCCCTCAGCCCACACACACACCTCACCCCCTCAGCCCACACACACCTCTCACCCCCTCAGCCCCCACACACACCTCTCACCCCCTCAGCCCACAAACACACCTCACCCCCTCAGCCCAAACACACCTCTCACCCCCTCAGCCCACAAACACACCTCTCAGCCCACACACATCTTTCAGCACACAGACACCTCAACCCCTCAGCCCACAATCACCGCTCACCCCCTCAGCCCAGACACACAGGTCGTCTCATCCACATTATGGCCAGAGGTGGTGAAACTTAACAGGTGTCTTAACTGCTATTTGCTACTGTATATTAATCAGCAGTGCACCTATCTGTCTACAGATGGGCCTTGGTCCCTTGAATGACCTTAAGATCACATTGAGTCATCACATCGGTATATGGTATGATATGTGTCACACAATATGGCATTTTGTCCTGAATATTGCCATGCTAAACCTCTACTCTATTTAAAGGATCCTCTTCTAGACTACAGATCATTCATCATGCATGGAGAGACCCTAGTTAAATAAAGGTTAAATAAAATAAATATGCTGGGTTTGCATCCCAAATAATACCCCATTCCCTACATAGTGCACTACTTTCAACCACAGATTTGAGATCCTGAATTTGTCTAATAGAAACTCTCGTTTGCAACTGTTGGATTAATGATTACACACTAAATCAGCTAGATGCAGGCAAGAGTGTGCAAGGCGGTATTGAATGTGTCACTTTCTGTCCATGTGTCACTGTCTGTCATCTCAAATTTTTCTCTTGACTTGTGTGCACCTACTGTACGTTGTAAACTTTCATTCATAGGCTCGGTTGAAGCAACCTCATGATTGGTATTGGGAAAATACTACTACATGAGTATCATGTAATAGCCTAAACCTATCAATGTTACATTGAACTAGGTGAATGGAATATGAATGAGAGTCGTCCAATATGCTGTAATATAAATAAGGCCATGCTCATGAAAAAAATGTATTGTCCTCCCTCATCATAAACGGCACTGACCGCCACTGGCACTAATATAATGAAAGTCAAAACCTGTCAGTCTCCTGCAATAGGGAAGAGGACATTGTGACAGATTACAATACAGTGTATACCAACTGTCATGACGTGGCCCTTTCTGGGTATAGATCGTGGCATCCCCCTCTCTCTCTCCTACACCCAGGTTCTGTTATCTCAGGTCGGGAATTCCTGGAGGAGACTCTCTCCCCCCGGCCATGCAGTATAGAGAGAGAGAGTTTCACAGTAGAACAAAGGAACTTCTTCTACATCACAGAACTTGAGAACTGAACAATATCCATGTTTTGGAGAATGTGTAAACGGTCGGTGGAGAAGCCAACTAAGACCCGGTCCGTTTTGTTTCATGTTTGTGACCTCATGAAAGACAATACAGCCACATTACCATATTTCTATTTATACAGGTGCCTCCGTTATGAGGTTTGCATCTAATTCTTGTATAAAATGAATGAGTAAAGATGAAACTATTTACGAAATGATGTAAGGTGATGTTAAACCTTTAATGAAAGAGAATTGTATTCCCTTTAAAGTTTAACCAAGTCATTGGCCCGCCCCCGTGAGCACAGACATGATCTGGCATCATGGAACAGCCCTTTTCTACTCTTACGAATAAAACCCCCACCTGAAGAAATCCTCTTCAGACAACGCGTACCTCGATGGACACCGAGGGGGCACAGGTTGAGCTAGAAATGATGTCAACCTGGGATGCGAAGACCGACAACCGCCGAAACAGCTATTCTATGAGAACATTTCTGAATGGTACTCTGAAGTATCCATTCTAACCACGAAAGACTTTTGATTTTCAGGGAGGCAGAGAGACAGACGATTCCAACAGAGATCACGACTACACACTGGGCATAAATATATATATTGATTGCAATTATTCCCGAATGAGTGAGCGTTCATGTGCAAAGGATTAACATTTCAATTCATATAATTATCAACTGTGTAGTGACTCCTTCTGTTCTTTCCTGCCTTTTCAGTCCACACCCACTTACCTTTGTCCACCAAACCATCATATCGGCTTAGCCCACTAGGGAACCTCTCCTATCATTTCCTTGTAGATAAATGATTAAGACAATTGATGTATGGATGATTCATAGTAAAGGCTGGGTTCATGCAGATAACCAACAATTTACGATGTTTGGAATGAGACTAACGTGAGGTAAAGAATAATTCATTAATAAGAAGACTAATTGATCAGATATTAAAATATGTGAAGAGTTATATTAGAAAAATTATAACATTGTAATCTGAAGATTTTCCTTGGTGCCACGACTTCCTAGTTCATTACATTTACGTGATTAGTTTAATCACGTCATAATAATTACAGAGAATTGATTTGATAAAATAACAGTCTTCACTTTAATGATGCCAAAGACACGACACAACGTACTTAAGAATCATTTAATTACGTAGTACTGTAAACTCTATTATTTAGAAATAATATATCTACTCATATATTCTAATTCAGATAAAAAATATTCCCAGTTACATTAGCGTTTTATTTATATTGATGAGGGTGACATACTGAAGCAGTAGATCTCCTTTCAATAGTTCAAATTGTGTCCTGCAGGTCATCTTTATGTTATTGGGGGGGAAAAAGCATTTTCATCTTTAAAATGGTTAAAATGTGATCTTTAAAATGTATTGTCAGAGACTACCTCTACACTGCCAGACATTATGTTTAATGAACTGATAACCAACGCCTGATTACAGACCAATTGTTCATTAATGACTCGTAGATAACTTTTTGTTATATTTGATCGGTCAATATACTAGATATTGTCTGGGACATTAAGGCCTAGCGCTAAGGCAATAGCAGACACTGGCATAGCACCAAGGTAAAATTAGTTTTATATAGGATGTTCGGCGGCTATTCGGTTTTCTCTCATCAATAGCTATTGAACCAAGCATGCCATGACTATGAAGATGGTATATTCTGAATGGGGTGGAAGGAGAAAAATCCACCCAATTTTTTTATAATAAGATTTCAGATTTTAATCTTCACTATCTCTTACACAAAGTGCATCATGACTATGATAATGATATATTGTGAATCAGGGGAGGATGGACAAAAATCCACTGCTGTTTTTTGGCGGGGGGGGATTCAATCTTAAATAGCTTCAATAGCTCTTAAACAAAGCGTGTCATGACTACTAAAATGATATATTCTGGATGGACAAAAATCCACGACTTTAGCGTTTTTGAAATATATTATGATTTTTGTTTGCTTTCATTCTTCAATAGCTCTTTGACAAAGTGTGCCATGACGATGAAAATGACAAAAATCCACTTTTATTTAGAAGAAGAACGGAAGAAAATCTTACAATCTTGCCATGACTATTAAAATTGCCATGACTATGAAAATGAAGGATAAGGCTGGACAAAATCCACTTTTTTTTTGTTGAAATTTTGAACATTTATAATTTTCATAAAATTTATAATTTTCATAGACATAGCACGCTTTGTGTAGGAGCTATTGAAGAGGGAAAACCACCCTAAAAAAAGAACATCTAAATGTCAACATCCTCCCCTGATTCCGAATATATCGTTTTCATAGTCATGGCACATTTTGTGTAAGAGCTATTGAAGAATGAAAGCTTTTTTCCCGTTTTAATAAATCACATTTAAACAAATTAAGAGGATTTTTGTCCATCCTCCCCTGATTCACAATATGATTTTCATAGTCATGGCACGCTTTGTCTAAGACAGGCCTGGGTAATTCCAGTCCTCGGGGGCCTGATTGGTGTCTCACTTTTGCCCCAGTCCCAGCTAACACACCTGACTCCAATAATCAACTAATCATGATCTTAAGTTAAAAATGCAATTAGTTTAAATCAGGTGTGTTAGCTAGGGATGGGGGGGAAAGTGTGACACCAATCAGCGCTATTGACAATTGAAAGCTAAATTAATTAATTTTAACAACCTAAAAAAAAAATCTGTGGATTTTTGTCCATCCTCCCCTGATTCAAAATATATCATTTTCAGAGTCAAGTCAGGCTGGGTTCAATAGCGATTGACAAGAAAACTGAATATCCACCAAATATCCAATATAAAACCAACTTGACCTTCAGTTCACATAGCTAATGTTTTGGAGGTGTATCTACTTGGATCTGTCAAATCGTTAAGTAGCTGTGCTTGATCATTGTCAGGAAGCCAAACCCGTCCAACTCACGTAAGTTTAGAATGAGCAAGTGTAGGCTATAGGTCAGGGGTATTCAGCTCTTACTATGCTGGTTTATTGTTCTACCTGATTTGCATACACCTGGTGATCTAGGTCTGAATCATTCCCTGATTAGAGGGGAACAATGGGAAAAAAGCAGTGGAACTGACTTCAATGTCCAGAGTTGAATGTGAAGGCTATTGCCCTGTATAAATATTGACACTAAGATTGAAAATCATTAAACAAAAATAATGAATATTTCTGTCAGTTTAATCAAGGTGTAGATTACATCTCACATTCTGCATGGGATTTATCTCAATGTTCCGTGCAGCCAATGGCAATGTCCGCTTGAGGTATAGTGTCAGGAGCCGCTTGTGGATTTGACAGCTCTAATGCAGTTCCACCTCCGACACCACCAAAACAACCACTGTTGTCGGCTACAGTGGATCTGATTGAATAGAGCCCTAACTTTTTTTTTTTTTTCATATGTTGATTGCCATGTTCTTGTGGAATGCTGTTATTAAATAACTTTGGCGAAGGCAAGCTAGTCTACATAGTTTCCATATGGAAACATGGGACATTTTGATAAGATAATGCAAACGGTCCAGCATATAATACAGTGTTGCTCTGACAAGCGATGTCATTTGTTGAGTACTGAGGGTGAGTGGGGTATGTTGAGCTATTCTTAACATTCAGCATCACTACGTTAAGGGAAATACAGTATTCCTTCTAATGAATATATTTATGTAAACATAACTGTTTTGAAAACATAACTTGTCCCCAAAAAACGGGTCTCTTGGCACAACTTAACCTGGGTGTGGGGTAAACTGAGCACAGGGCCACATTTCTAACACTTAGTACTTTTTTAAAACACAACATCAGCTCAGGCCCTGGTGTAACCTCATATCCCAGCAAAAATGCCTTGCATTACTCTTGGAAGAAAACACTTCAATTATGGCCTATAGGGAGGCAAATCAAATCAAATTTCAAATCAAATGTATTTATATAGCCCTTCTTACATCAGCTGATGTATCGAAGTGCTGTACAGAAACCCAGCCTAAAACCCCAAACAGCAAGCAATGCAGGTGTAGAAGCACGGTGGCTAGGAAAAACTCCCTAGAAAGGCCAAAACCCAGACAGGAAGACCATGTCAGTGACTCAACCCACTCAAATCCAACTGAGGAAGGCATTTTTCATAATTTGAACCTGACTAGTCACACAAATGGGAGGTGTCTTCAAAATAGTATGTATAGTATACATAAAATTGTCAAAATGTGATCATCATTTGTATGCGGTATATTGATTAGCCATTGGCTCAACTTGCCACACAGCTACAAGGATGCACATTCACGCTATGTTTAGGACCTCATATTGAAGCTTATAGAGACCCCAACTGATGTATTAAACAATCTTAAAACTACAGCGCCTTCATAAAGTATTCACACCCGTTGACTTTTTCCACATTTTGTTGTGTTACAAAGTGGGATTAAAATGTATTTAATTGTCTTTTTTTTTGTCAACGATCTACACAAAATAATCTATAATGTCAAAGTGGAAGAGAAATGTGAATATTTTAATGTTTTTGTATGGAAATTAAAACACTACTATATCTTGACTAGATAAGTATTCAACCCCCTGAGTCAATACACGTTAGAATCACCTTCGGCAGCGATTACAGCTGTGAGTCTTTTTGGGTAAGTCTCTAAGAGCTTTGCACAACTGGATTGTACAATATTTGCCCATTTATTCTTTTTAAAATACTTCAAGCTCTGTCAAGTTGATTGTTGATCATTGCTATACAGCCATTTTCAAGTCTTGCCTTCTATTTTCAAGCTGATTTAAGTCGAAACGGTAACTAGGCCACTCAGGAACATTCAATGTCTTCTTGGTAAGTAACGCCAGTTTATATTTGGCCTCGTGTTTTATGTTATTGTCCTGCTGAAAGGTGAATTCCTCTCCCAGTGTCTGTTGGAAAGCTGAACCAGGTTTTCCTCTAGGATTTTGCCTGTGCTTAGCTCTCTTTTTATCCTAAAAAAAACTCCCTAGTCCTTGCCGATGACAACCATACCCATAACATAATGCAGCCACCACCATGCTTGAAAATTTGAAGAGTGGTTCTCAGTGATGTGTTCTGTTGGATTTGCCCCAAACATAATGCTTTGTATTCAGGACAGAACATGCATTTCTTTGCCACATTTTTTTGCATTATTACTTTAGTGCCTAATTGCAAACAGGATACATGTTTTGGAATATGTTTATTCTGTACAGGCTTCCTTATTTCACACTGTCATGCAGGTTAGTATTGTGGAGTAACTCCAACGTTGTTGATCCATCCTCAGTTTTCTCCTATCACAGCCATTACACTCTGTAACTGTTTTAAAATCATCATTGGCCTCATGGTGAAATTCTTGAGCGGTTTCCTTCCTCTCCGGCAACTGAGTTAGGAAGGACGCCTGTATCTTTGTAGTAACTGGGTGCATTGATATACCATCCAAAGTGTAATTAATAACTTCACCATGCTCAAAGGGATATTCAGTATCTGCCTCTTTTTTTACCCATCTACCAATAGGTGCCCTTCTTCGTGAGGCATTGGGAAACCTCTCTGGTCTTTGACTGTGCTTGAAATTCACTACTCGACTGAGGGTCCTTACAGACCTTGACTGACGGACCTTACCGTATATGTGAGGTACAGAGATGGAGTAGTCATTCACAAATTTTGTTAACCACTATTATTGCACACAGAGTGAATCCATGTAACGTATTATGTGACTTGTTAAGCAAAAATGTTACTCTTGAACTTATTTAGACTTGCCATAACAAATGGGTTGAATACTTATTGACTCATGACATTTTAGCTTTTAACTTTTTATTCATTTGTAAACATTTCTAAAAACAAAATTCCACTGTTACATTATGGGGTATTGTGTGTATGTCAGTGCCACAAAATCTCAATTTAATACATTTTTAATTCAACAAAATGTGTGAAAAGTTAAGGGGTATGAATACTTTCTGAAGGCACTGTGTCTACTTTGGTTTAGCATCATGAAACCCATAACACAATACATTTATTTGACTTTGTTCATATCAATTTTTTTTGTACCTTACTTGCTTACCACTTTTTCCATGTGGTTTCTTCCTTCGCAGACCCCATGAAATAATGACCTCTTCATAAATATTTGGTCACAGGATTC
The DNA here is from genome assembly GCF_016432855.1 of Salvelinus namaycush. Lineage (NCBI taxonomy): Eukaryota > Metazoa > Chordata > Actinopteri > Salmoniformes > Salmonidae > Salvelinus > Salvelinus namaycush. Next base: position 47,667,801 of record NC_052322.1, read on the forward strand.
ATTTTGTGTATGGTTTCCTATAAATAAATTGTGGCTTAACTAACCCATTGGCACAACTTACCTCACTCTCCCCTACATATACAGTATGTATAGAAAATGAAGTTATATTTACATGTGAAAAAAACTAACATGGAACACACTTTGGAATATTATTCCACTGTTTATGTTTTTGTTAATTTGTCCCTTCGACTATTTGATGATATACAAATATGTTATTTTTTTTCAATTACGAAACAAGGGTGACTCAGACTTGTATCAGCTATTTCCCAAGATTAGATAATGACAATGACTGTTCATTAACATTGTTCCAAAGCATATTTACTTATGCTACTAAGGCGTTTTATGTTTGTAACCATTGCACACTTTTCTTATCTGAAGTTCTGTTATTTTCTGTGTTCCAAATGGCACCCTATTCCCTATATAGTGCACTGCTTTTGACCAGAGGCATATGGGTCCTGTTCAAAAGTAGTGGACTATGTTGGTGATAGCTTGCCATTTTGAGACGTACACATTGTGTGATATTGTTTGCTAAGGGAAGGCATGGCATGGTCAATTGGCTGTGGATTTGAGTCTTTACTGGCTGTGGATTGGGTCCTGGTGTACAGGATAACTGTATATAAGGCCTTGGTTCTCCTACTCTAACTTCACTCCCTGAATCCAAGAAGAACTAGAAGCACCCATGATGAAGTGGGCTATCGTCCTGTGTGCCCTAGTGGCCCTCTCCGAGTGTCATACCAGGTAAGTCCCGTTCCTCTCCAAGTGTCACACCAAGTAAGTCCTGTTCCTCTCCGAGTGTCATACCAAGCAAGTCCTATTCTTTTCTTTTTTGTCTGTATATTCTGTTTGTTGTCACCAGGTCAAATTCCTAGTACATGTAATTGTCGAATAACGGTGATTCTGATATTGATTGTGTGTTTTCAGGATTTCTCTGATCAAGGGGAAAACTGCCAGAGAAACCCTGATGGAGAAAGGTATATGGGAGGAGACTAGGCAGAAGTTCCCCTACAACCCTATGGCCAAGTTCAACCAGACTGGTGCAAATGAGGCAATGACCAACGATGCTGATGTAAGGCAGAGTCAGGAGCAGTATGGTCATATTCTGCATTAGCCTGGTGACTGATCTTTTTTGTGCTGTACAGCCAATGGCCATGGGAGTTATATACCATTATATACAACAGATTTGGTACCAGGCTAATCTACAAAGGCTATATTGTAGGATCCTTCTGATTTATACTGAACAAAAATGTAGATGCGTCATGTAACAACTTCAAAGATTTTACTGAGTTACAGTTCATATAAGGAAATCTGTCAATTGAAATAAATGCATTAGGCTTTAATCTATGAATTTCACATGACTGGGAATACAGATAAACATCTGTTGGTCACAGATATCTTTTTTTTTAAAGGTATGTGCGTGTATCAGGAAACCAGCCAGTATCTGGTGTGACCACCATTTTCCTAATGCAGCGCGACTCATCTCCTTTGCATAGAGTTGATCAGGCTGTTGATTGTGGCCAGTGGAAGGTTGTTGTCCCACTCCTCTTCATTGGCTGTGCGAAGTTGCTGGATATTGGCGGGAACTGGAACACGCTGTCGTACATATCGATCCAGAGCATCCCAAACATGCACAATGGGTGACATGTCTGGTGAGTATGCAGGCCATTGAAGAACAGGGACATTTTCAGCTTCCAGGAATTGTGTGCAGATCCTTGTGACATGAGGCTGTGCATTATCAGGCTGAAACATGAGGTTATGGCGCCGGATGAATGGCACGACAATGGGCCTTAGGATCTCTTCACGGTATCTCTGTGCATTCAAATTGTCATCCATAAAATGCAATTGTGTTCGTTGTTCGTAGCTTATGCCTGCCCATACCATAACTCCACTGGCACCATGGGGCAGTCTGTTCACAACGTTGGCATCAGCAAACCGCTCACTCATATGACGCCATACAGGTGGTCTATAGTTGTGAGGCCGGTTGGATGTACTGCCAAATTCTCTAAAACGATGTTGGAGGAGACTTATGGTAGAGAAATGAACATTCAATTCTCTTGCAACAGCTCTGGTTGACATTCCTGCAATCAGCATGCCAATTGCATGCCAATCCTCAACAAGGGGGCCCCTCAGGGGTGTGTGCTCAGTCCCCTCCTGTACTCCCTGTCCACTCATGACTGCACGGCCAGGTACGACTCCAACACCACCATTAAGTTTGCTGATGACACAACAGTGGTAGGCCTGATCACCGAAAATTATGAGACAGCCTACAGGGAGGAGGTCAGAGACCTGACAGTGTGGTGCAAGGACAACAACCTCTCCCTCAACGTGATCAAGACAAAGGAGATGATTGTGGATTACAGGAAAAGGAGGACCGAGCACGCCCCCATTCTCATCGAATGTGCTGTAGTGGAGCAGGTTGAGAGCTTCAAGTTCATTGGCGTCCACATCACCAACAAACTAACATGGTCCAAGCACATCAATACAGCCGTGAAGAGGGCACGACAAAACCTATTCCCCCTCAGGAGACTGAAAAGATTTGGGATGGGTCCTCAGATCCTCAAAAGATTTTACAGCTGCACCATCGAGAGCATCCTGACGGGTTGCACCTGTTATGGCAACTGCTCGGCCTCCGATCACAAGGCGCTACAGAGGGTAGTGTGTACGGCCCAGTACATCACCGGGGCCAAGCTTCCTGCCATCCAGGACCTCTATACCAGGTGGTGTCAGAGGAAGGCCCTAAAAATTGTCAAAGACTCTAGCCACCCTAGTCATAGACTGTTCTCTCAGCTACCGCACGACAAGCGGTACCGGAACGCCAAGTCTAGGTCCAAGAGGTTTCTAAACAGCTTCTACCCCCAAGCCATAAGACTCCTGAACAGCTAATCAAATGGCTATCCAGACCGTTTGCATTGCCCCCCTCCCCCTCCCACGCTGCTGCTACTCTGTTATTATCTATGCATAGCCACTTTAATAACTCTACCTACATGTACATAATTACCTCAATTACCTCAACACCGATGCCCCCCACACATTGACACATTGACTCTGTACCGGTACCCCCTGTATATAGCCTCCACATTGACACATTGACTCTGTACTGGTACCCACTGTATATAGCCACCACATTGACACATTGACTCTGTACCGGTACCCCCTGTATATAGCCTCCACATTGACTCTGTACCGGTACCCCCTGTATATAACCTCCACATTGGCTCTGTACCAGTGCCCCCTGTATATAGCCCCGCTATTGTTATTTACTGCTGCTCTTTAATTATTTGTTATTATTTTCTGGTGTTTTCTTAAAACTGCATTGTTGGTTAAGGGCTTGTAAGTAAGCATTTCACTGTAAGGTCTACACCTGTTGTATTTGGTGCATGTGACAAATAACATTTGATATGATTTGATGCTCCCTCAACTTGAGTCATCTGTGGCATTGTGTTGTGTGACAAAACTGCACATTTTAGAGTGGCCTTTTATTGTCCCCAGCATAAGGTGCACCTGTGTAATGATCATACTGTTTAATCAGCTTCTTGATATGCCACACCTGTCAGGTGGATGGATTATCTTGGCAAACGAGGGTCTTCTGGGTCTTCTCCTGAGCCTTGACACATGTAGGTAGGGGTAAAGTGACTGTGCATAGATAATAAACAGCGAGTAGCAGCAGTGTACAAACGGGGGGGGGGGGGGTCTGATTGAAACATGTAGGTATTACAAAACTCGGTCAGGGAGAGGTTGAAAATGTCAGTGAAGACACTTGCCAGTTGGTCCGCCCATGTCTGAGTACACGTCCTGGTAATCCGCCCCGCGGCCTTGTGAATGTTGACCTGTAAACGTCTTGCTCACATCGGCTCACATCTGTATAAAAGACTGTTCAGTATATCTACATACCAGACAAACGACTGTTCAGTGTTCAAACGACTGAAACAGTCGTTTCAGTGTTCAAACGACTGTTCAAACGACTGCAGTACTCTTGACTTACAGTAAATCTCTGTTTCACCGTCTCCCTGCAGTTGTCCTACTATGGCGTGATTTCCATTGGAACCCCTCCCCAGTCCTTCAAGGTCATCTTTGACACTGGTTCCTCCAACCTGTGGGTTCCCTCTGTCGACTGCTCCAGTCAGGCCTGCCGTGAGTATACTCCAGGGGTCTGGGTAGTCTCTCTGGATAGTCTCTCTAGGTAGTCTCACAGTGTAGTCTCTGAGTTCTCTCTCTGAGTCGTCCCTTGTGAGTGTTGCACAAACAGTGTCATATTAAGTACCTAGCCAGAGAATGGGAGACTTGGTTATGGGTTGAGGTTCGTGTCTGAGGGGAGTACCTTGAGGTTTACTGCATAAGGGTGTTGGCTCAACACAATAAAACATGAAATTGGACAAATGTATTTAAATATTTTCCCCTTTACAGTGTGTATTGCAGAGAATAACGCAATGTTTGAAATACCAATGAATCAATTAATGAATGTTCGTTTTTGCAATGGTATGGTATGTGGTTGATCTGTAATAAACATGTTCATATTTTGAATAGAGAACCATGACAAATTCAATCCTGGATTGTCCAGCACCTTCAAGTGGGGAAGCAAGACTGTTTACATTCAGTATGGATCTGGCAGCATGACTGGAAAGCTGGCATACGACACTGTTTCGGTAAGTATTGTGAATGTAGCTAGCTACCTATTATTGTCAGAAGCGGCATGCCCATAGGGGGCACGTGCCCTCTCAGATTTTTCCTGCTTCGATATATATTTTTTTATAATAGCACTAGACTTCTTTTCCCCCCGTACTAGCACTGACTTTGCTGATGGGTACTTTATTGAGGAAAAAATGCCATGAATGAGAAGTGGTTGTTCCATTTAGCGATCTGAAGCTGAATGCACAAACTGCAAGTCACTTTGGATAAGAGTGTCTGCTAAATGACTAAAATGTTAATAATAACATATTTTTTCTTCTCTGTAATACTACTAGCCACACATTTTAGCCACACGTGTTATGAAGTTAGGCTTTAGTTAGCCCAGATAGGTTCCCAACCTCAAAACTAGCTAATAAGAAGCCATTTCAGGCTATTAATCAAGTTAGAGTAGCTAGCCTGTCTAACTATCTTAGCTGGCATGCCTAATGGCAAGGTTGGCAGACTTTAGAAAAGCTAGCAATAACTAAATGTACTGAATAACACTCACATTCCTTTCAATCTTTTACCCAGATTTTAACAGAGATGCAGAGAAGCATATTTGGTTTCTTAAAAAAGAGGTATGCTTAGATAAGCTGAAAAATATATTTTTATATTTTACATATAATTAAGCGGAATTATTATGGCTCTAGTTTGCTGGAAAAAAAGCTGTTTCAGTTGAATTTTTTTATTGCTAAATTATCCAATTTACGGAGGGGGCCACCCCCCCATCCATCCTAATGTAATTTGCGCCCCTTCAGATTTTTGGGGTGCATAAAATCTGGTGATATATTTTTCATTGACACTTCATACTGTACATTACATACAACCCCAAAATAATCTTAGTCACATTTTATGTCACATGATAAAAAAAAACAAATACACAAGTAAATTAGTAACTGGCTCCAGTATAGTCAGCATAGAAATATAATTACTATTTTGGGTACACTCAATATGGCCGCCGGTCCACACATCACAAAACAATTGAATTGGAATATCCGTTCTAGTATTTCTATTTCTATGTTCCCCAGGTGCACTCAATATGGCAGACTCAATTTGGCCCATCACAGTACATTTGACTGAAATGGGGATAACCATTCTAGTGTAATTATATTTCTATGGAGCCAAGTGACTGACGTCTGCTGTTGTGTGTTTCCAGGTGGGAGGTATCTCTGTCATCCAGCAGATCTTTGGTGCCAGTGAGACCGAGGGTCCCTTCATGGCCTACATGGTTGCCGACGGTATCCTGGGCCTGGCTTTCCCCAACCTGGCAGCCTCTGGAGCCACACCAGTCTTTGACAACATGATGACGAATGGTCTCGTGTCCCAGTCCCTCTTCTCTGTCTACCTGAGCGGGTAACATAGTTACTATACAAATACACCTGGACGGGAGGTGGCATTTGGATGGCGAGAGTGGCATTTTGTCTTAGTTGTGATATAAATATCTAAGTACCAGTGCATTGATAGTAAATACAATTAAACAATTGCTTTAATGCCTTTGAAGGAGAGGTGGCCTCCATTTAAAAAAATGTGTTGATAATTAAAACAACCTTTTTTGACCATTTCTCCTCGACCAATAGAAACTCAGCAGAGGGTAGCGTGTTGTCCTTCGGTGTCATCGAGCCTTCCTACTACACCGGACAAATCACCTGGATCCCCCTGTCCTCCGAGACCTACTGGCAGATCAACATGGACAGGTAGGTACACTAGTCCACACAGAGCCTATATCCATGTCCTATATATCGCCTTTACTCTCTACACAGAGAATTAAGTCCCTGTTCAACATGTTATCAACTTTTGGATCATCCCTTCATGCCACCTCCCATAACCTATAGACCAGGGGTGTCCAACTCATTCCATGGAGGACCTAGTGTCTGCGTTTTTTTGTTTTTCTTCCTTTCAATTACGACCTAGACAACCAGGGGGAGGGGAGTTCTTTACTAATTAGTGACCTTAATTCATCAATCAAGTACAAGGGAGGATCGAAAACCCGCAGACACTAGGCCCTCCGTGGAATGAGTTGGACGCTTGCCATAGACTCATCAACCACATACACATTGTATGTAGCAGTACATAAAATGAACATTCCTACATCCCAGCCTGGTCTCATAAACTAGACGTAACATAGTAAATATAAATCCAGGACACTCAAATTAGTACGATTTGGTACATAAGACAGATGGTTACTTAACGAAAAAAAACAAAGAAGAATGGTTGGTTGGGGTGGATGGGTTGGCGTATAATGAGTTGGAATCTCATCATGGACAACTTTATAATTTTAGCTAATTATTAACTTTTCAACTACTTACTACTTTTTAGCTACTTTGCTACTACTTAGCATGTTAGCTAACTCTTCCCCTAACCTTAAACTTATTAGCTAACCCTTCCCCTAACCTTAAACTTATTAGCTAACCCTTTCCCAAACCTCAACCATTTGACCTAACTCGTAAACTTAACCCTAACCTTAACCCCTAACCCCTAGCCTAGCTAACGTTAGCCAGCTAGCTAACATTAGCCACTTAGCTAGAATTCATAACATATAATACGTTTGCAAACCTGTAAAATATAGTACGTTTAGCTTTTTTTTTCTTTACATATAGTACATTCGGCAAATTCGTAACATATAATACGAATTGTAATTCGTAACATATCATACGAAATGGGTGATGGACATCCACAAATTAATACATACCATGCAAAACGTAAAATATCATACTAAATGGAGTGTCTCGGTGTACTTCCTTTGACTGAATCTTGCAGTGCACTTACCAAGTTCAAGTTCATTTGCTCATTTAAAAAACACAATAACAGCAAGAAATACATACAACAACAGTTAAATACAGCTAATATTTGTCCTTCCAGTGTTACCATCAACGGCAACACAGTGGCTTGCAATGGTGGTTGTCAGGCTATCATAGATACTGGCACCTCCCTGATCGTCGGTCCAACCGATGACATCAAAAACATGAACTACTGGGTCGGAGCCACCATCAACCAGTACGGATATGTGAGTGACACGCACGCACACGCAAACACCGACCGGTACAGATATGTGAGTCCAATTATAGGGCTTTTCAAACTATTGAGCCAAGCCGAGCCAACCCAAGCTGCCTGGCCTTGTTAACTGTTGGAACTAATTGTGTTGTTGGAACGTGTTGAACAAGTGTGAACAGCAAATATCTGCGCAAGCATATTTAGGTTGGAACCGGCATGGTATAAACGTGTTTTGTTGTTGTTTTTCTCAAATCACCGGCTCCCCTTTCATTAACCACAGTATAAAGTATAAAGGGTGACGTTATTATTTCTCTCCTAGACCACCGTGAACTGCAACATCATTCCCAACATGCCCGAGGTGACTTTCACACTCAACGGAAACACCTTCACCATCCCTGCCTCTGCCTACACCATCCAGGTAGAGTCTACTAAAAGACATGTTACATACAACCTATCACCTCCCAGGTAGAGTCTACTAAAAGACATGTTACATACAACCTATCACCTCCCAGGTAGAGTCTACTAAAAGACATGTTACATACAACCTATCACCTCCCAGGTAGAGTCTACTAAAAGACATGTTACATACAACCTATCACCTCTCAGGTAGAGTCTACTAAAAGACATGTTACATACAACCTATCACCTCCCAGGTAGTCTACTAAAAGACATGTTACATACAACCTATCACCTCCCAGGTAGAGTCTACTAAAAGACATGTTACATACAACCTATCACCTCCCAGGTAGTCTACTAAAAGACATGTTACATACAACCTATCACCTCCCAGGTAGAGTCTACTAAAAGACATGTTACATACAACCTATCACCTCTCAGGTAGAGTCTATTAAAAGACATGTTACATACAACCTATCACCTCCCAGGTAGAGTCTACTGAAAGACATGTTGTTGCATCAATCAAATTTAATCAAATTTAATTATAAAGCCCTTTTTACATTAGCTGATGTCACAAAGTGCTATACAGAAACCCAGCCTAAAACCCCAAACAGCAAGCAATGCAGATGTAGAAGCATGGTGGCTAGGCCCTCGAAAGGCAGGAACCTAGGATGAAACCTAGAAAGGAACCAGGCTCTGAGGGGTGGCCAGTCCTCTTCTGGCTGTGCCGGGCGGAGATTATAACAGAACATGGCCAAGATGTTCAAACGTTCATAGATGACCAGTAGGGCCAAATAATAATAATCACAGTGGTTTGTAGAGGGTGCAACAGGTCAGCACCTCAGGAGTAAATGTCAGTTGGCTTTTCATTGCCGATCATTCAGAGTTAGAGACAGCAGGTGCGGTAGAGAGGAGAGAGTCGAAAACAGCAGGTCCGGGACAAGGTAGCACATCCGGTGAACAGGTCAGGGTTCCATAGCCGCAGGCAGAACAGTTGAAACTGGAGCAGCAGCACGACCAGGTGGACTGGGGAGAGCAAGAAGTCATGAGGCCAGGTAGTCCTGAGGCATGGACCTAGGGCTCAGGTCCTCCGAGAGAAAGAGAAAGAGAGAGAGAAAGAGAGAAAGAAAGAGAATGAGATGGAGCATACTTAAATTGACACAGGACACCGGATAAGACAGGAGAAATACTCCAGATATATCAGACTGACCCTAGCCCCCTGACACAAACTATTGCAGCATAATTACTGTAGGCTGAGACAGGAGGGGTCGGGAGACACTGTGGCACCGTCCGACTATACCCCCGGACAGGGCCAACCAGGCAGGATATAACCCCATCCACTTTGCCAAAGCACAGCCCCCACACCACCAGCGGGATATCTTCAACCACCAACTTACTATCCTGAGACAAGGCCGAGTATAACCCACGAAGATCTCCCCCACGGCATGAACCCGAGGGGGGGCCAACCCGGACAGGAAGATCACGTCAGAGACTCAACCCACTCAAGTGACGCACCCCTCCTAGGGACTGCATGGAAGAGCACCAGTAAGCCAGTGACTCAACCCTCGTAATAGGGTTAGAGGCAGAGAATCCCAGTGGAGAGAGGGGAACCGGCCAAGCAGAGATAGCAAGGGTGGTTCGTCGCTCCAGTGCCTTTCCGTTCACCTTCACAGCCCTGGGCCAGACTACACTCAATCATCGGACCTACTGAAGAGATGAGTCTTCAAGAAACACTTAAAGGTTGAGGTTGAGACCGAGTCTGCATCTCTCACATGGATAGGCAGACCATTCCATAAAAATTTAGCTCTATAGGAGAAAGCCCTGTCTCCAGCTGTTTGCTTAGAAATTCTAGGGACAATAAGGAGGCCTGTGTCTTGTGACCGTAGCGTACATGTAGGTATGTACGGCAGGACTAAATCGAAAAGATAGATAGATAGGAGCAAGCCCATGTAATACTTTGTAGGTTAGCAGTAAAACCTTGAAATCAGCCCTAGTCTTAACAGGAAGCCAGTGTAGAGAGCGTAGCACTGGAGTAATATGATCATATTTTTGGGTTCTAGTCAAGATTCTAGCAGCCGTGTTTAGCACTAACTGAAGTTAATTTTGTGCTTTATCCAGGTAGCCGGAAAGTAGAACATTGCAGTAGTCTAACCTAGAAGTAACAAAAGCATGGATACATTTTTCTGCATCATTTTCGGACAGAAAGTTTCAGATTTTTGCAATGTGACATAGATGGAAAAAGCTGTCCTTGAAACAGTCTTGATATGTTCGTCAAAAGAGAGATCAGAGTCCAGAGTAACGCCGAGGGGCTTTACAGTTATATTTGAGACGACTGTACAACCATCAAGATTAATTGTCAGATCCAACAGAAGATCACTTTGTTTCTTGGGACCTAGAACTAGCATCTCTGTTTTGTACGAGTTTAAAAGTAAAACATTTGCCGCCATCCACTTCCTTATGTCTGAAACAGGATGTAGGCTATAGGATATATAGGCCAATAGCTTTTAATATTTTCCGGGTCACGGTTTGGCTTTTTCAAGAGAGGCTTTATTACTGCCACTTTTAGTGAGTTTGGTACACATCCGGTGGATAGGGAGCCGTTTATTATGTTCAACATAGGAGGGCCTAGCACAGGAAGCAGCTCTTTCAGTAGTTTGGTTGGAATAGGGTCCAGTATGCAGCTTTTAGGTTTAGAGGCCATGACTATTTATCAATGTGTCAAGAGATATAGCATTGGAAAAACTTGAGTGTCTCCCTTGATCCTAGATCCTGGCAGGGTTGTGCAGACTCAGGACAACTGAGCTTTGAAGAGGAGTCTGTAATTTGCTTTCTAATGATCATGATCTTTTCATCAAAGAAGTTCATGAATTTATCACTGCTGAAGTGAAAGCCATCCTCTCTTGGGGAATGCTGCTTTTTAGTTTGCTTTGTGACAGTATCAAAAGCACATTTTGTATTGTTCTTATTCTCCTCAATTAAGTTGGAAAAATAGGATGATCGAGCAGCACTGAGGGCTCTTCGATACTGCACGGTACTGTCTTTCCAAGCTAAACGGAAGACTTCCAGTTTGGTGTAGCGCCATTTCCGTTCCAATTTTCTGGAAGCTTGCTTCAGGGCTCGGGTATTTTCTGTATACTGGGGAGCTAGTTTCTTATGACAAATGTTTTTAGGGGTGCGACTGCATCTAGGGTATTACGCAAGGTTAAATTAAGTTCCTCAGTTAGGTGGTTAACCGATTGTTGTCCTCTGACGTCCTTGGGTAGTTGGAGGGAGTCTGGAATGGCATCTAGGAATCTTTGGGTTGTCCAAGAATTTATAGCACTGCTTTTGATGATCCTTGGTTGGGGTCGCAGCAGATTATTTGTTGCGATTGAAAACGTAATAAAATGGTGGTCCGATAGTCCGGAATATGAGGAAAAACATTAAGATCCACAATATTTAATCCACGGGACAAAACTAGGTCCATAGTATGACTGCGGCAGTGAGTCGGTCCGGAGACATGTTAGACAAAACCTACTAAGTCGATGATGGCTCCGAAAGCCTTTTGGGGTAGGTCTGTGGACTTTTCCATGAGAATATTAAAGTCACCAAAAATGTGAATATTATCTACAAGGTCTACAAGGTCCAATAGGAATTACATACAACATATCACCTCCCAGATAGAGTCTACTGAAAGACATGTTGTTACATACAACCTATCACCTCCCAGGTAGAGTCTACTGAAAGACATGTTACATACAACCTATCACCTCCCAGGTAGAGTCTACTGAAAGACATGTTGTTACATACAACCTATCACCTCCCAGGTAGAGTCTACTGAAAGACATGTTACATACAACCTATCACCTCCCAGGTAGAGTCTACTGAAAGACATGTTGTTACATACAACCTATCACCTCCCAGCTAGAGTCTACTGAAAGACATGTTGTTACATACAACCTATCACCTCCCAGGTAGAGTCTACTGAAAGACATGTTACATACAACCTATCACCTCCCAGGTAGAGTCTACTGAAAGACATGTTGTTACATACAACCTATCACCTCCCAGGTAGAGTCTACTGAAAGACATGTTACATACAACCTATCACCTCCCAGGTAGAGTCTACTGAAAGACATGTTACATACAACCTATCACCTCCCAGGTAGTCTACTGAAAGACATGTTACATACAACCTATCTGATCTTTAATGATGTGTTTCGGAGCAAGCTCCTTCATCAGAGCTCCCGTATATCTGAGACTTGACTTCTTTCTTTAAGATCCTAGTGGAGCAAAGGGCCTCATATCTAAGAGGAAAAGCAATGGTATCAGAAAGAAATCCTGATTTTACCCCCCCCCCCCTCTTCTTCTCTCTCTCTAGGACTCCTACGGCTGCAGGACTGGTTTTGGTAACGGTGGATTTCAGCAGCTTTGGATTCTTGGAGATGTCTTCATCAGGCAGTACTATACAATCTTCGACAGGGACAACAACATGGTTGGTCTGGCCAATGCTGTGTAAGAGATCCACTAGATCTACAGAGGTCCACTTATCCCAGAGATCTTAAAAGATCCTTGCTAGATGAAATCCTGACAGCGGAAAATCCGCGTAAATAGTGCAATAGAGCCGACATATGCAGCGTATACCGTGAATGAAGTCTCTGGCAAATGCGGGAACATCACCTTTTAAATTTATAGCGTGGTTTTCCACAGTCTGGATTGAATCGAGACCCTAGTTTTCCAGGTAATGAATAGTATGTTGTATATGTGATTTATGCTCTAAACTGGTTGGGGAAATTTTGCAGATTGTTAAATGTAATCAAATTCTAATGTATTTTAACATTGCAAATAAAGCCTATGTTCTGTGTTTCGTTGTCTGTAGCTTTTCTTCCCTGAAGTGAAACTATCCTCTTGTGGAACCTCTTCATATAAGATAAGAATAGGGATAGAATATTGACCCGAACATAGTGGAGGCAGGTAGGCCCAGAGACATAGACCCAAACATGGTGGATGCAGGTAGGCCCAGAGACATAGACCCAAACATGGTGGAGGCAGGTAGGCCCAGAGACATAGACCCAAACATGGTGGATGCAGGTAGGCCCAGAGACATAGACCCAAACATGGTGGATGCAGGTAGGCCCAGAGACATAGACCCAAACATGGTGGAGGCAGGTAGGCCCAGAGACATAGACCCAAACATGGTGGAGGTAGGTAGGCCCAGAGACATAGACCCAAACATGGTGGAGGTAGGTAGGCCCAGAGACATATACAACCATCTCTTATATGAATGGGTAGGGGAACTCTGTGTCTGAAAGGTTTTATCCAGAGGAAACTGATATGGACATGGTGATTGGATGCCAGATAGTGTCTCTCAGCCTGTCAATAGAGCCAGCTTGTTGAAAGACAGTCATGGTAAATCCTGGTGCAGTTGAGTTATTTTATTCGTATAGTTCATAAGTCAAAAGGATATAGACATAAATCAATCATCTTAAAGCTAGAATCCGCAGTTGAAACAAAGTGGCACCCCGCCGCTGTTTTGGTAAAAAGCAGAAGGATGGGCCTGTCTAATTCCTAGACAGAGCTATGGATAAAAGGACTGACCATCCATGATATCAACACTATAGTTTTAACCATGTGTTGAGGCTATAATGTGTTTGTTTACATTTACTTTGTTTACAAACATTGGAGTAAAACAAGCTTATATTTTGGGTTCTGATGGGGGTACGACAGATGAACTAAGCTCATGAGGCATTTATAAGTTAATAAAATTAATAAAAAATGTTAAATATGTAGCAACTAAGGATTATACAGATAGCCTGGTCATGATAGCATATCAAGACAGCACAAACAGATCTGTGACCACCAGGCTAAGAAAGATACAGATACGTAACAATCCGGTTCAGCATTGGTTGCTAGCCAGTGTGGAGTACACCACCGTCCCAGCAGGCTCTCTGTGTGTGTCAGGGTCATGACCTCTGGGGCTGCTGAGTGTCTGTAGGTTAGCATACAGCTCTGTGGTATGGTTCTCATGAGGTTTGAAGTTCACTGTGGTGTAGACAATACTGCTCTCCTCTTGAGGGACATGCTGCAGGAGACATACATATTAAATATTATTTGGTAACACTTTATATTAAGGTATATAACTTTTATAATTTGTATTTATACATATGTATAAGTTGTTTATAAACTGTTTATTACGGGGCCCACTGCAGGTGACATATCAACAGACATCATGGGGACGTCAAGCGCAAACACTAGTATTACTCTTTGTTGTCGTTTCTGAGACAAAACAGGACATTTGACACTGAGTCACGAAGACAACGTCCAAGTTTAGCACTTACTGAGACGATGTGGGCTGCTGAGTCACTGGACGTTGCTCCACATTTCTCTGTGAAGAAAATGACATCAACTTAAAGAACAGACACAGTGCAACAATGTCAAAAATCACTGAACGTCTACTGGCTAAAGGTCGTAGCCTACGTATTTAATAGACGATTTAACATGAACAGCAATTCATGTAATGAAACACTGAAAGCTGTAACTGAAAGCGCGTCCTCTTACTTTTTGCCCTGACTTTGCGATGAACCACAGCAACTATGATTGAACAGATAATGATCCCCATCGTGATGCAGAGACCTGCAGCCAGTGGTATACCAACACTCCAGGAAACACTAACAGGTGAATAGGACAAAGATTACTAAATATTGACATAGGCATTACACCACTCCCACAACTATTATCAACTATAACATTATCAACTAGAAGGAATAATTAACCAGCATTTGTGTGTGTGAGATTGCACCTGGGGAAAACAGGCCCAGAGGTGTCTGAGGAGGATGATGATGAGATGGAGGGTCTGATGGTTGTTCTGACACGAGGTCGAGGGGGTACAAGACCGCTACGTCGACCACTATCTAAACAGAGACCGAATAAGCACTCATTTCAACACAGCGATCTGTTCTTTTACAAGTTGACTTAGCGTAGGCCGTCATTGTAAATAAGAATTTGTTCTTAAACTGACTTGCCTAGTTAAATAAAGGTTAAATAAAATAAATACATGTAATCTTCCTGCTACTGTACAATGCTTACAGATTTCCTTGGCCTCAACACATTGGTTTACCTACAGTATGAAATTCCAGTTTCTAATAGCAGTTACTAGAATAGAACAAAATAGTTCTTTACTTCATTTAAAAGATGGTTTGATTCATTTACGAGGGTTCTTACCAATGTGGAGGTGAAAGTCAGAGTAGATATGATTCACACTGCTGACAACACACCTGTAGTCGCCAGCGTCCACAGGTTTTAAGTTCCATATCATAACGTACATCTCACCGTTGTATTCCGTTCTCGATATTCTTCCCTTGTAGAAGTGGTTGACATATCCTCTGGTATTCACAACAGGAAATGGCCCCGGATATAGTTTAGAACATAACTTCTCATAACCATTGTAGAAGGGAGGAAAGATAAATCTCAGCAGAACGTGTCCGTATACCTGTCCATTCACCTCTGTCCATTGTTGTGCTTCTATCTCAGGGTCATCTGGCAAACAAACAAGCGAACACAAAACACTTAGAAATGACCAAATATGGCACAAAAAAAAAAAAAAAAAAGTTTAGCAAGAGATTTTATCTCAAATGAGACAAACCTAGATAAAATCTCACCTAATAGAAGAAGCAAGAGAAAGATAATCATTTTCATCTTCAGTGAAATACTCACTGAGGCGGGGCAGCTGTCCCCATACATCTTATTCACCAACCCCCCCCAAAAAAGGACCAGAAGTTGATAGCGGTTGGACAGCACTGTTCTGACACCAGCCTTGTGATTAACTTCCTTCATTTGGGGGAGGTGATCTCTCTAACTTGCAATTACAAGCATTTCGCTACACATCCGCTAACCAAAGCGTATGTGACAAATAAAATTAGATTTGACAAGTTTTAGAACACGCTCATTATTGGCTTAGAGTATGAAGATGACAGGTTGTCACGGTACCAGCTCGGCCATCATGGTTCCAAGTAGTATCACAATACCTCTGTTTTGGTCATAGAAAAACAAATTATCTGGCCAAAATAAAAACACAATCACAAAAAAGGGAAGTGAAAGATCTTACACAATATAGCATTGATTTATTTGGTATCAGCTTTTAGTTATTCAGACATTTTCATTCAAGCATGTCCTTGATCATGGGAACAAAATGCTTTATATGCAAAAATATATGTACAAATTACCAAAATGATTAACCACTCTTTATCCACGAATCACAATCAATCCTGTAGTCACACAGTCAGTCATCCGATCCTCCATAGGCATAGCCTTCACACAGTCTTTTACTATTCAAAACTGAAACGTCGATTGGATGCTGCGCTCTATTCTGAATTATAAACTGGGTGGGTCGAGCCCCCTGAATTCTGACTGGCTGACAGCCGTGGTATATCAGACCGTATACCACGGGTATGACAAAACATGTATTTTTACTGCTCTAATTACATTGGTAACCAATTTATGTTAGCAATAATGCACCTCAGGGGTTTGTGATATACGGCCAATATACCACGGCTTAGCGTGTGGTACCTAAGAACAGCCCTTAGTCGTGTTATATTGGCCATATACCACACCTCCTCGGGACATATTGCTTAAATATAAAATCAGCCATTTAATTCCATCTTCTTCTTCGTCTTGCAAGTCAAAGCGGGTATTGAGGCACACGCAGAAAGATCCTTTTAAATAATTACAGTGGGGTTACGTACCATATGGCAACCTATTACTGATTTAGGGCACTACTTTTGACCAGGGCTCTGGTCAAAAGTAGTGCCCTATGTGGGGAATAGGGTGTCATTTGGGATCCACACTAGATCAACCAACCTCTCGTGTAACTTTGTTCCTTAAAATGTACAGCAGCCCCTATGATCAACTTAGAAGCAACATTTTAGAATTTAAAGAAGATTTTTGTACATGTATTTAACAGTGAGAGTTTATCTATTTGAACACTGAAAAGATGAGTGATAGCTAGCAGCCACTAAAATCCTCTCTATTACTGTCCCTATCAACTTAGATAATCTGAAGATACACCACATGACAAAAAGTATGTGGACACCCTGCTCGTCGAACATCTCATCCCAAACATCATGGGCATTAATAGTAGAGCACCCGTGTTCGAGGGGATCAGCTTGAGCAAGGCGCTGCCCAGATTTGCTAATCCTGATCATGTAATGTAGTTGTTTGGGATACAAGATGACTTGTAGTTTGGGAAATGTGTTGCAGAGCCTTGCTTTGGCTGAACTTCTTAAACGAGGGCTACTAGGGGGCGGCAGGTAGCCTAGTTGTTAGAGCGTTGGGCCAGTAACCGAAAGGTTGCTAGATCAAATCCACAAGCTGACAAGGTAAAAATCGGTCGTTCTGCCCCTGAACAAGACAGTTAACCCACTATTTCTAGGCCATCATTGTAAATAAGAATTTGTTCTTAACTGACCTGTCTAGTTAAATAAAGGTTAAATCAATAAAAATAAAAAACTATGTATGTCATTGGCCCCTCTGTCAGCTCATAGTGGTTCCATCACACTGGGTCCTGCACTGCAGGCCTGTCTCTCTGTCCTTTAAAGCAGGTCCCCATCCCATCTGAAGGCGATGACGTCATCTCTGCTCGTCGGTGAAGGTGACTACATCATACTGGATGCCCTGCTGTTGTAGCAGCTCCAGCTGTTCTTGTGTGGCCTCAGCGTAGACTGTCTGCGTCTGCTGCGTTGCGGCATCTGCTATGACTAGAACACAGATAGAGAGTAAGTACTGATTCAACTTATCATCTATCTAGTCCAGGAGTGGACAACTCCAGTCCTCGGGGACCTGATTGGTGTCACAGTTTTGCCCCCAGCCCCAGCAAACACACCTGACTCCAATAATCACCTAATCGCGATCTTCAGTTTAGAATGCAGTTTGATTCATCAGCTGTGTTTGATAGGGATGGAGAAAAAGTGTGACACCAATCAGGCCCCGAGGACTGGAGTTGCCCACCCCTTATCTAGTCCTTGATTTATTTATTAATGTTAATTTGAACGATGTACAGCGAGTGTACATAACATTAGGAACACCTTCCTAATATTTGAGTTGCACCCCCTTTTCGCCCTCAGAACAGCCTTGTTTCCTTGGGGGAAATGGACATTTACAAGCAACGTTCCCTCTAAGCTGCGCGCTCACGCAGCTCCCGCCGGGACTGCAGCGCAGAAGAAATATCAGCCTGCGCAGAGAAACACGAGATTGAACACTCAACTTTCTAGAGTTTTCTCCCTTCGTTAACACTATCAACGTTTCCCTTTACTGTGGGAATTGTGATCGAATCAACGCAAATATTAAGTCTCTTTCAATGCAACATACCAAAACAAACAAAAAAACTATGCAAGACTTATTAGTCTGCAAGAGATTTTGTTGTGGCAGAACTAAGGTTGCAAAGGGTCGGAAACTTTCCGGTAAATCTCTGGAAATTTTCTATGGGACGTTAAGCCTGGGAATTTGGGGAATTTTGCTTAAATTCATCATAAAAAGTTAGCTTATAACGGTGAACCTTTTTGTGGGATACACATAAGGCAATTCTAGGTCTTGTGGCATATTTTGGTTAAACTATCCCCAATTCAATGGAATTGCAACCCTCTGCATGCACAGTGCACTCTTCCATCACATGTACAGCTGATTCTCAAGATCTTGTACACTAATGAGATGCTATTGAACCCACACTACTACACTGTCTGAGCCAAGGACTACGTGCTTTCTGGTAAGTCTTGATTACAATACTGTTTGGGGTGAATATATTTTATATGACATACATGATTTTTTGTTAACTGGTAAATAGTAGCCTACAGCAAAGTGTGTTTAAATAATTTCTAACGTAACAAATGCTGCTAGTTAGTTTTTGCTACCATGTGGGTTTTAGCTTGATTGAGCCTGGTAACTGAGGAGTATTAATTCACCTGTTTCCATACATGTTTCATTTTAAAACATTTATCTTACAAAGGAGTTGTTTAATCTAACTGCTTAACTATTTATCTGTACATGGAATTGTATATATTTTTTTTTTTACTCATTCATTTTTTCCTAATCTTTACAATAAAATGCCACGGGCATTATCTGATGTGTAGAGACATTTCACTGCAGCTAACATAGAAGGAAAAGCTGTGTACTTTTGAAAATACTGTGCCAAATCATATGTGAAGAATGCAACAAAGATGCAGAATCATCTGGCCAAGTGCATAAAGTTCCCTCAATGCTCACAACAAGCAACCTCTGACAAAAGTCCCTCTACTTTTATTCGAGGTGAAAATGATGAATCAGACACCTTATCGATAGCAACAGCTCATGGCCCTCCTGGAATCAAAAGTTTTTTTTGACTCAATGGAGGAACGTAGTCAGAGAAATGCTGATGAATGTCTTGCTCGAGCTGTGTATGCAACTGGTTCACCTCTGATGCTCACAGGCAATGTGTATCGGAAGAGATTTCTGAATGTTCTTCGCCCAGCATACACTCCTCCAACCAGAGATGCTTCATCTACTCATTTGCTGGATGCAGAGTTCAACAGAGTTCAAGTGAAGGTCAAGCAAATCATAGAGAAAGCAGGCTGTATTGCAATCATCTCTGATGGATGGTCGAATGTTCATGGGCAAGGAATAATTAACGACATCATCTCCACCCCTCAACCAGTATTCTACAAGAGCACAGACACAAGGGACAACAGAGACACCGGTCTCTACATTGCAGATGAGCTGAAGGCAGTCATCATTGACCTTGGACCACAGAAGGTATTTGCACTAGTGACAGACAATGCTGTGAACATGAAGCCTGCTTGGTCTATAGTGGAGGAGTCCTATCCTCACATCACACCCATTGGCTGTGCTGCTCATGCATGGAATCTGCTTCTCAAGGACATCATGGCACTGAAAACAATGGATACACTCTACAAGAGAGCCAAGGAAATGGTTAGGTATGTGAAGGGTCATAAAGTTATAGCAGCAATCTACTTCACCAAGCAAAGTGAGAAGAATAAGAGCACCACATTGAAGCTGCCCAGCAACACCCATTGGGGTGGTGTTGTCATCATGTTTGACAGTCTCCTGGAGGGGAAGGAGTCTCTCCAAGAAATG
Organism: Salvelinus namaycush; assembly: GCF_016432855.1. Taxonomy (NCBI): domain Eukaryota; kingdom Metazoa; phylum Chordata; class Actinopteri; order Salmoniformes; family Salmonidae; genus Salvelinus; species Salvelinus namaycush. The sequence continues at coordinate 47,687,949 of NC_052322.1, forward strand.
GCCAAATCACAGTCTGCCAATATGGACAGCCCCATCAAGAGGATCTTCCTGGATGATGTATTTTGGGAGAGGGTGGTAACCAGCCTGAAACTCCTGAAGTCTATAGCAGTAGCCATTGCACGGATTGAGGGAGACAATGCCATCCTGTCTGATGTTCAGACTCTGCTTGCAGATGTAAGATAAGAAATCCGTCCTGCCCTGCCCACTTCACTGTTGCTCCAAGCAGAGGAAACTGCAGTTCTGAAATACATCAAAAAGCGTGAAGACTTCTGCCTGAAGCCCATACACGCCGCAGCGTACATGTTGAACCCCAAGTATGCTGGCAAAAGCATCCTGTCTGGTGCAGAGATCAACAAGGCCTATGGTGTCATCACTACTGTGTCTCGCCACATTGGCCTGGATCAGGGCAAGGTTCTTGGCAGTCTGGCGAAATAAACTTCCAAGCAAGGGCCTTGGGATGGAGATGCAATATGGCAGTCGTGCCAACATATCTCATCAGCCACCTGGTGAAAGGGACTTTGTGGATCTGAGGCTCTTTCCTCTGTTGCCTCTATCATCCTCCAAATCCCACCAACATCAGCTGCCTCAGAGCGCAACTGGTCCATGTTTGGGAACACACACCAAAGCACGCAACAGGCTGACCAATACAAGGGTTGAAAAATTGGGGCTTTTTGAGCCTGACAACGAGCCATCCTCAACAAGGTTGGAAAATGACAGTGAAGATGCGGCCTCAGTGTCTGATATTCAAGAGGTGGACATTGAGGAGGTCCAGGGAGAAGACATGGAAGCCTGAGAGGAAGACAACCAAAGCTTTAGCTTCTACACTATCATTTTACAGATGTGTTGAAAACGTTTTTGGGAGATGCAATGGATCATTGGGATCATTCAATATTCCCTTTCTTTTGTTGTTCAGTGAAATCATCCCATGTGAAGTGTCAAATCATTTAATTAAAGTTAAATTCGTAAATTTCTATTGGAAGGATTTAATCATTTGCAATTAAGTCTACTTATGAAAAGGTAAAAGGTTTATGTTTCTGTCTCCATATGATATGGTAAATGTATCCAATGCAAAAAGCATCTACATATAAATGGTATTAATATGCATATATTCCCGGTAATTCCCAGGTTTGAATAAGCTAAGTAGCCAATAGGCAGAGGGTAGCATAATTTGTCTGATTCTCTGTAATAATGTTATGGGAATAACAATGCATTTTATTTTGTAAAGTGGTTTCTTACGTCAAACAACAGCAACATTTTCAGCCTTCTCCTTGTCTGAAGGACACGTGGATCAACAGGTTAATGTCAAGTCCTGCATGTTTTTTTCAAAAGTTTCATGGAATGTAGACCTACATTAAACACCACACATTGGCTGCTACTGTAGGCTGAATGATAGAACAGCCATTTCCATGTTAAAATGTTATGGGATGCATTTTCTCCATTGTTTTTGATGGTAGGCCTCTCTGGTAGGCCTACATTATGATCAAATAGCCACAGTAGCCTACTTTACTAATTTAAAGCGGGTACACCCTCAGTGTTCACAGTAAACGCATACTGGAAGTTGCACAGAATTTTCACACCGTTCAAGTTTGCGCTCAGCAGACCTGAAATTTGTTTACAAGGTGTTGAAAGCGTTCCACAGGGATGCCATGTTGACTCCAATGCTTCCCACAGTTGTGTCAAGTTAGCTGGATGTCCTTTGGGTGGTGGACCATTCTTGATACACACAGGAAACTGTTGAGCGTGAAAAACCCAGCAGCATTGCAGTTCTTGACGCACTTAAACCGGTACGCCTGTCACCTACTACCATACCCCATTCAAAGCCACTTAAATCTTTTGTCTTGCCCATTCACCCTCTGAATAGCACACATACACAATCCATGTTTCAATTGTCTCAAGACTTAAAAATCCTTCTTTAACCTGTCTCCTCCCCTTCATCTACACTGATTGAAGTGGATTTAACAAGTGACATCAATAAGGGATCATAGCTTTCACCTGGATACACCTGGTCAGTCTATGTCATGGAAAGAGCAGGTGTTCATAATGTTTTGTATACTCAGTGTACAACAAAAACACAAGTCTCAGTACAACTGAGAAATGATACATTAAACCGTATTAGCTAACAGCTCATTTCCATCTGCAGTCCACTGATAAGGTGAGCCAGGTATTCAACCACTGTCATAGATCACATACGGCCTCTGATCAGGTGTCCTACCACTGTCATAGATCACATACTGCCTCTGATCAGGTGTCCTACCACTGTCATAGATCACATAGTGTAAGTGGAATGGTTGAAGACAGTAGAGTAATGCTTTGGGAAACAATGCTGTAATGTATGAAGCAGAAAGTGGGTTAACATACCAGTCACAGCAGTGTTCAGCAACTTCCAATCTTCCAAGTGTTCAGGACTGACTATCTGCTGCTGCTGTTACTACTACACCCTCCTGAACCTACCAGGGAATACTTTATGTTACTGTCCTCCAGGCCCTACCCTCCAGGCCCTACCCTCCAGGCCCTACCCTCCAGGCCCTACCCTCCAGGCCCTACCCTCTAGGCCCTACCCTCTAGGCCCTACCCTCCAGGCCCTACCCTCCAGGCCCTACCCTCCAGGCCCTACCCTCCAGGCCCTACCCTCCAGGCCCTCGACTGAAGCAGACAGTGTGTTATCATACCGGTGACAGCAGAGTGTTCAGCAACCTCCGAGTCTTCAGGACCGACTATCTGTTGTTCTGAACTGATGGGAAGATACTGGATCTGGCCGTCATGATTCAGGGAAATCTGAAAGGAGAACCATGGAAGTTAAACACTTAACCTTCCATCTTACTCTATGTCACAAGGAACATTTAAATTCCTTATCCCAAAATACAGCAGTATTCTGGTTTGACTGTTTTGGGGGTTGAATATTCTAGAAGTGATTCTTTTGGGGCTTGATTGTTTTGTGATGGGAGTGTTTTTGGGATCCTCCATCTCACCTGTTGCTCCTGTAGGAAGGCCCCATCATTCTCATATTGGATGATCTGTCCATCTGACATCTGGATGTGGTTCCCGTCTGCCAGCACCACGTACTCCTGGGGTAGGAAGTGTTGGACTCCATCCTGAGAGATGACATACTGGACCTGGGAGGGTGAAGGAGGAGAATTAGACCCCGGGAGGGTGAAGGAGGAGAATTAGACCCCGGGAGGGTGAAGGAGGAGAATTAGACCCCGGGAGGGTGAAGGAGGAGAATTAGACCCCGGGAGGGTGAAGGAGGAGAATTAGACCCCGGGAGGGTGAAGGAGGAGAATTAGACCCCGGGAGGGTGAAGGAGGAGATTTAGACCCCGGGAGGGTGAAGGAGGAGATTTAGACCCCGGGAGGGTGAAGGAGGAGATTTAGACCCCGGGAGAGTGAAGGAGGAGATTTAGACCCCGGGAGAGTGAAGGAGGAGAATTAGACCCCGGGAGGGTGAAGGAGGAGAATTAGACCCCGGGAGGGTGAAGGAGGAGAATTAGACCCCGGGAGGGTGAAGGAGGAGAATTAGACCCCGGGAGGGTGAAGGAGGAGAATTAGACCCCGGAAGGGTGAAGGAGGAGAATTAGACCCCGGGAGGGTGAAGGAGGAGAATTAGACCCTGGAGGGTGAAGGAGGAGAATTAGACCCCGGGAGGGTGAAGGAGGAGAATTAGACCCCGGAAGGGTGAAGGAGGAGAATTAGACCCCGGGAGGGTGAAGGAGGAGAATTAGACCCTGGAGGGTGAAGGAGGAGAATTACCACAATATCTTCACTGTCTGTCCTGCTTCTTTATAGTCAAAGTAAAGTTTTTTTTTTATTTATTTTTTTTATCTTTAAATCTTTATGTTGCCAATTGGAAATGTGTGAGGGGGATTGACATGGGGTAGAGGACGGGGATGAGATCTTCATTGTTTAACTATATGGATCCATATAAAAAGTCTATAAGCAGCTATACATCTCTGGCTCCCCGTGTGCCGCAACGTCACCTGGTTATCTCCTGTCATGTGCCGCAACGTCACCTGGTTATCTCCTGTCATGTGCCGCAACGTCACCTGGTTATCTCCTGTCATGTGCCGCAACGTCACCTGGTTATCTCCTGTCATGTGCCGCAACGTCACCTGGTTATCTCCTGTCATGTGCCGCAACGTCACCTGGTTGTCTCCTGTCATGTGCCGCAACGTCACCTGGTTGTCTCCTGTCATGTGCCGTAACGTCACCTGGTTATCTCCTGTCATGTGCCGTAACGTCGCCTGGTTATCTCCTGTCATGTGCCGCAACGTCACCTGGTTATCTCCTGTTATATACTGTAACGTCTGTCCGTCCACTGTGGTGATCTGCTGGATGTACGTGGCCTCCTCCTCGTCTTCCAGGCCCTGTTCTTGGGACAATATAATGCGGTCCTGATCCAGGCCCTGTTCCTGGGACACTATAATGTTGTCCTGACCCAGGGCCTTCTGTATCTGCTCCGGACTGATGGTCTGTCCTGCCTGCAGGGCTGTAACAAAGAGAGAAACAACAGCATCTCAGACAATGGCCAATAACAACATAAGTGTTAACATTTCAAACAAAATGTCCTCCAAATGGTATGGATGGAAATAGAGGACATCAGTGATTTATTCACCCAGTGAAATGACCTACAAGTTGGTGTAAACGTGTGTGTGAGTGTGTTCCTTACACTGTAGCACGGCGAGAGCCTCCTCATCACTGCTGACTATAAAGGTCTGCTGCTGGGAGCCTCCTCCAGAATGGGTCTTCCTTGTCGGAGGGTCCTGGCTGTGGAGACGCTCCATATGGAACTTGAGGTGGCCGTTACGATTAAACCTGATAGGTGGGACAGACCAGAATGGTTACCTAAGATGCTTTCAAAACATTTTCTGTACAACAACAAAAAACATTCTATGCTGGCGTCACCATCCCAACACTTCATAACAAAGTTTATTCTCACGGCCTCAAGATGCCCTAATTGGTTGAATTACCTCTGTCCACAGATCTGGCAGGTGAAGGGCTTCTCGTTGGTATGCGTCATCATGTGTCTCCTCAGGTCCTTCCTGTTTTTGGAGGCAAAGCTGCAGCTGGGGCACTTGTGAGGCCGCAGGTAGGTATGCATGCCCATGTGGGTCTGGGAAAGGAATGGTACATTGATAACCAAATGATAGCATGCTTTGGATAGAGACGAACTGTAATTCACTACAAGGGGTCAATGCTGCCTTTCAAGACCAACATTTTTTTGGGGGGGGCAAAAAAATTGTCCCTTCATATTTATTAAAATGGTTAATCTCAAACTCTTTCCTCAATTTAATGGGTGTGCTCTCGTCACCACCTTCTGAAAATGTCAGACGGTGGAGAATCAATTAATCAAATGTATTTATAAAGCCATTCTTACATCAGCTAATGTCACAAAGTGCTGTACAGAAACCCAGCCTAAAACCCCAAACAGCAAGCAATGCAGGTGTAGAAGCACAGAGATCTGAGGGGAGGGTCCTTATCTACTCTTCCAAAGTCCTCCCCTAGAGAGGGCACAAGGAATCAAGGAGAGATTTCTTTTAGATTTACATCCTGGCTGAGAAATGACAAAAGACCCACCTTGACGTCTGGCCAGGAGGAGGCAGTGAAGTCACAGTCGGGACACTTGAAGGTGGAGGGGTCGATATGGGCCCTCTTGTGGTTCTCCATGCCACTGCGGCCCTGGAACGACTCGGAGCAGATACGACAGGAGAACCTCTTTGGGTTTAGCTGGTTCTGGTCCTGAGGGGATCCCACCATGGAGGGGGAACCGGGGACCTCACTGCTTAGCTGAAGAGAGGGAGAGAGAGAGAGAGAGATGGAGGACGAGACAGCAGATTACCTTCTCAGACATCTACAGTTCAACAGAACAGGGATGAGTTTCCCGAGAGTTTCAGAGAATTAACATCATCTTAGACACAGGAACTGTACTCCTGTGGAAACTGTTCTCTAACACCCCCTGCTACAGTATGTGGTATTCCTGTAGAAACTGTTCTATAACACCCCCTGCTACAGAATGTGGTATTCCTGTAGAAACTGTTCTATAACACCCCCTGCTACAGTATGTGGTATTCCTGTAGAAACTGTTCTCTAACACCCCCTGCTACAGTATGTGGTATTCCTGTAGAAACTGTTCTATAACACCCCCTGCTACAGTATGTGGTATTCCTGTAGAAACTGTTCTCTAACACCCCCTGCTACAGCATGTGGTATTCCTGTAGAAACTGTTCTCTAACACCCCCTGCTACAGTATGTGGTATTCCTGTAGAAACTGTTCTCAAACACCCCCTGCTACAGTATGTGGTATTCCTGTAGAAACTGTTCTCTAACACCCCCTGCTACAGAATGTGGTATTCCTGTAGAAACTGTTCTCAAACACCCCCTGCTACAGTATGTGGTATTCCTGTAGAAACTGTTCTATAACACCCCCTGCTACATTATGTGGTATTCCTGTAGAAACTGTTCTCTAACACCCCCTGCTACAGTATGTGGTATTCCTGTAGAAACTGTTCTCTAACACCCCCTGCTACAGAATGTGGTATTCCTGTAGAAACTGTTCTCTAACACCCCCTGCTACAGTATGTGGTATTCCTGTAGAAACTGTTCTCAAACACCCCCTGCTACAGAATGTGGTATTCCTGTAGAAACTGTTCTCTAACACCCCCTGCTACAGAATGTGGTATTCCTGTAGAAACTGTTCTCTAACACCCCCTGCTACAGAATGTGGTATTCCTGTAGAAACTGTTCTCTAACACCCCCTGCTACAGAATGTGGTATTCCTGTAGAAACTGTTCTCTAACACCCCCTGCTACAGTATGTGGTATTCCTGTAGAAACTGTTCTATAACACCCCCTGCTACAGAATGTGGTATTCCTGTAGAAACTGTTCTCTAACACCCCCTGCTACAGAATGCGGTATTCCTGTAGAAACTGTTCTCTAACACCCCCTGCAAGAGTATGTGGTATTCCTGTAGAAACTGTTCTCTAACACCCCCTGCTACAGCATGTGGTATTCCTGTAGAAACTGTTCTCTAACACCCCCCGCTACAGAATGTGGTATTCCTGTAGAAACTGTTCTATAACACCCCCTGCTACAGAATGTGGTATTCCTGTAGAAACTGTTCTCTAACACCCCCTGCTACAGTATGTGGTATTCCTGTAGAAACTGTTCTATAACACCCCCTGCTACAGAATGTGGTATTCCTGTAGAAACTGTTCTATAACACCCCCTGCTACAGAATGTGGTATTCCTGTAGAAACTGTTCTCTAACACCCCCTGCTACAGTATGTGGTATTCCTGTAGAAACTGTTCTATAACACCCCCTGCTACAGAATGTGGTATTCCTGTAGAAACTGTTCTATAACACCCCCTGCTACAGTATGTGGTATTCCTGTAGAAACTGTTCTATAACACCCCCTGCTACAGAATGTGGTATTCCTGTAGAAACTGTTCTCTAACACCCCCTGCTACAGTATGTGGTATTCCTGTAGAAACTGTTCTCAAACACCCCCTGCTACAGCATGTGGTATTCCTGTAGAAACTGTTCTCTAACACCCCCTGCTACAGTATGTGGTATTCCTGTAGAAACTGTTCTCTAACACCCCCTGCTACAGTATGTGGTATTCCTGTAGAAACTGTTCTCTAACACCCCCTGCTACAGAATGTGGTATTCCTGTAGAAACTGTTCTCTAACACCCCCTGCTACAGAATGTGGTATTCCTGTGGCTGGCTTACCTCTACCTGCTGTAGAACTCCATCCCCCACACCAGAGGTCAGGTAGTACTGGGTGTCTCTGTTCTCTTTGAGTGTTGTTGTTCCCTCCTGCTCTTCCTCCATGGGCTGGGGACTGCCCACGTCACTACTGAAAACACAACACATTGGAACACGGTGAAGAAGAAGTCAACTAAGTTGATTTATCTCCAAAAATGTTTGATACTTTTTTTTTTTTTGAAATGGGAGAAGAAACTTATTTCAGCGCTTCAAAAATCATGGGAAAATATCATCAGGAATGCGAATTGTATAGATCAGACAGAATGGCGCTCATTAGCTAATGGCCAGTGCCGTGTTGGCCAGGTGAGGCCAGGTTCTACAGTACCTGTATCCAGGTCCAGTGCTTTCTATCTCCTGTGTAGCCTGTTCCATCTGTTCCACCACACTGAAGCCCTCTGCCCCCTCATAGGCCTGGATGGCTATCTGAGTAATCTCTCCATTCTCATTGGTCCCAGCCTCATAGACCTCTTGGACCTCTTGCACCAGGGTCTCCCCATTCTCAGACATGTGGAACGTCACAACCTAAAGGACCACAGCAGAAATTAAAAGGACTATACTTTTTTTTTTTAAATTTATAAAATAATTTTTGGGTACTTTTAAGGAAAAGCTCTCAGTATGGTGTTTTTTCAGAGACCCCCGTACCGCACAACAAGGATGAGGAAATTAAATCGCTGGCTGGGGGTAAGTTTATACAAAAACAATTGAAATCGCAAAAGAAAAAAGAAAAAGTGTCTGGACCCTTCCTATAACATGCCAAATACAAAGACAGAGATTTGGTTAAAAAACAACAACACGGGCCTCCCGGGTGGCGCAGTGGTCTAACTGCGCCACCAGAGTCTCTGGGTTCGCGCCCAGGCTCTGTCGCAGCCGGCCGCGACCGGGAGGTCCGTGGGGGCGACACACAATTGGCATAGCGTCGTCCGGGTTAGGGAGGGTTTGGCCGGTAGGGATATCCTTGTCTCATCGCGCTCCAGCGACTCCTGTGGCGGGCCGGGCGCAGTGCGCGCTAACCAAGGGGGCCAGGTACACGGTGTTTCCTCCGACACATTGGTGCGGCTGGCTTCCGGGTTGGAGGCGCGCTGTGTTAAGAAGCAGTGCGGCTTGGTTGGGTTGTGCTTCGGAGGACGCATGGCTTTCGACCTTCGTCTCTCCCGAGCCCGTACGGGAGTTGTAGCGATGAGACAAGATAGTAATTACTAGCGATTGGATACCACGAAAATTGGGGAGAAAATGGGATAAAATTAAAAAAATAAATTAAAAAAACACACAAAAAAACCACAAAAAAAAACACACATATTTCTCCATTAATCCTGGGGACCCAAAGGGGTCAACTTTTTTTTAAACTTTTGCCCTTCCACTCAGACACTTGATTCAAATAATCAACTCATCACCAAGCCTTTGATTGCAATCAGGTGTGTGAGGGCTAAGGCAACAACTAAAACTTGCATCCCTTTGGTTACCCAGGACCAGGGACCAGGATTAAGAAATTCTGATCTAATGACGCTTCCTAAAGCACATATATACAGTACTAACCCCCTAGTGTGCGTACGAAATTGTGTCTGGACCCTTCTATAACATGCAATTTACATACAAATTGAGATCTGGTTGTAAATAAGCCAAAATTCTCCTTTAAAGAAACATTACGCTACACCAGCCTGAAATAAATGAAAATCAAATGAACCTTTTGTGCTCCCGCGGTCGCTGAGGTAACCGCTGTCCAGGAGCCTGCGTTTAGAACCTCAGAGTCCGATGATTTCAACATCTGTACCTGAGGAGTACACACAGACAGACTGCTCATCCAATACACAACCTAGTCTGTCCCAATCATGCAGAACTGTGTAGCAGACCTGTAGGAATCATTACATAGGTCGGTAAAACAGCAGAGGTCTACTCAATGAGCCAATGTGTGAACCAGCCAGTACCTGTAGTGAGTTTTCCACCAACTGTCTGGCGTTGCTCATATTCAACAGCAGATCCAGAGCATTCTGGGCTGACAGGTTCGAATTCCCGGCTGTGGAGATGGAGAGAGATTTTAGTTATTATTGTGTCATGCTTCTCAATGCATTATAAAACATTACCATTGGGCTTGGTAGAGATCTTAGGCCTGTTTATCTGTCCTTGGTGGGGCAGTTGGCCACTGAAGAAGAAGGAAGAATATTGAGGAATGAAGACGAAAAATAACTGACCCTGTTCGTAAGTGATGGTGGTGTTTCCCATTGCATCTTGGGAGACTGAGGCGTTCTGCATTGTCTGCATGGCTTGTAGTGTGTCAGAATCCACTGCTACCTAACACATGGGTGGAAAAACAGTCAAACATTCCCTATCCAAAACTTTTCCATTCCAAGTTACTAGCTTCTACTCTTTTTCCTTTAGAAGACCCTCTGAAGCCCACAAACTCCTGTTCATCTCTATATTTAGAGGCATATAGATATTTAAAGTACAGTATATCTCTTCCCCAGGCGTACTATAGTATTCTGTAGGCTCGCTGTGTCGTCGTGTTGCTGTTTGAGTTCCTCTATCTGTTGCTGGGTGAAGAAGGGTCTCCTCCTCCGCCTGACGGGCTCCTCGGGGTGCGTAGCGCTCCACTCCTCAAATGCCTCCGGGTGGCGACACTGGACGTGCAGACCCAGGTTCTTACGGTGCTTCGTCATGAAGTGGCACATCTCACAGGAGAACGGCTTTTCTCCTAGAGGGTGAAAGGAGGGCACATTCGATCTACCCATTGGGGTAAATATGCTAAAGCAGTGATCCTAAATCCTTCTGCTTCTAGATATTCAACACCTTGAATAGCTGAATAGGGGCGGCAGATAGCCTAGAGAGGTTAGAGAAGAGAGCCATTGGCCGAAGGGTCGCTGGATCAAATCCCAGGTCCAGCGGGGACTGGTGGAGAGTGAGCCTGACCTTGTGCTACCGACCCCTCAAGGGTGTGTTTGTCTCCAGGGGTTGAGTGGTGAACCCTTGTAATAGCTAGTGAACTAAACTGATTGGGATGGAGAAGATCATAGTGACATTACAGTAACTCACGTATGTGTTTGATGGCTAGGTGAGAGACCAGGAAGTCCTCTTTAGAAGTGGAGTATTTACAGTAGTCACATTTAAAAGGGTTAGGGTTGGGTTGAACCCAAATGAGTCCCACTGCAACGCCGGTGCAATTTGGACTTCTAACCCCTTTTAAACAGTGTGGCTTGTACCATAGGATTGGTCTATTTCTTCCGCATCGGTTGGTACCATTAATCTGTGTGATTAAACGGGGGATGAGCTAGAGAGGTGTTAGTGAGACCAAGGGCGGAACCCGAAGGGGCCCCGGCGACATGTCTTTTTACAAAAATGGCTGAGAGTCAAACACGCACATGTAACATGTCACATGATGCTCACAAGCTACAGAGCTGTTAGACGGTAAGGGGTTCTTCTACATAGAAGATCATAAGAAATCTCATGGACATAGTGTCTATAATCAACTCACATAGTTGCTGTCACAAACTCCACATAGTTGTCACTGACTAGTTGGATTCATTTTCTACTGAGCAAACAATTTCTGTACTTACAGCATTCATATAAATACATTTTTATTTATAAATACATTTTTATTTAGTTTTTGCTTTAGCGTTAAAAAAATAAATAAATGACATTTGAATGCAACTGTTTATTAGGGCTGTCCGTGACTAAAAATGACTTGGTCGACCAAAAGTAGTCTGCTCTTTCGATCCAACCGATTGGTAGAAATTTAAAACGTGTATTTTTCCATACATAGGGTATGTCTATGTGTTAAGAAAATAAACCATATATGCATTGAGCTTGTCTGACGTTTTAAGCGCACTGTTTGATGAAATAAGACAAATGACTCAAGAGGGAGCCAGAGAGCAAGATAATCAGAAGAAAAATAACTTAACCTGACCCGATTGTCCTCCTGCTCCTACTGGCAGATTCTGCCGTTACTCTCCTGAAGTTGCCGGTAATAGGCTACATGAGGAGTCTGCAACCTTTCTCATGTGGAATGACCATTTATCTTGCCATTTATGGTTTACATATGCACATTTTCCTGGAACAGTTTCATTTAATTTATAATAACATCTTTGTACCTGAAAATCATTGTTATGTGGTTAATCAAAATTTATATCCAAATCTAAATGAAAATGATGACTAATTGGGGTCAGCCCTACTGTTTATGTCAAATTGTTTGGTAGCTAGCTCTGGTTGTCCTGAACATGGTAAAACACCTCATTGTGAGGCTAAATATAAAAGGCTGGACATGCAGATCAATGAAAGTCATAAAAGAAAATACTATTTTTTTCCCCTGGGGTCTCGGGACTGATAGGGTTTTAAGAGTCAGGATTAGGTGTAGAACTCACCTGTGTGTTTGATGGCCAGGTGAGAGACCAGGAAGTCCTCTTTAGAGGTGGAGTATTTACAGTAGTCACATTTAAAGGGCCGGTCGTTGGCGTGGGACAGCTGGTGGTTGAGCAGGAGCTTCTTGTTGTCACAGTCATAGTCACAGAACTCACACTTGAACCTGGTAGACAGACGCATGCATTAGACAGGTTACAGAATATTAACACTGTGTAGTGTATGGTAAGGAGAAAACCATTTTGAAACAGGGAGGTACTAACTGAACTTCACAGTGCAAATTGGTTTTGCTACAGTGTGTAATGAACACCACCCTGGTTTCACAGGACTGACTATGTTTGTGTTCTGCTGAGACCCTGTGTTCTGCTAAGAGGCCCAATGAAAATGGCGCTACATCCTGTACTGACCTGCTGTTGTCAACACTCTGGATGTGTGTCAGGAGATGCATCTTGAACGTATATCTCTTCTTGAAGGACTTCCCACACTGGGAAGTCAAAGCACAAACAGATATTTATAAAGACGTCAAAGAAAATCAGGAGATTAAAACTAGAACCCTGATTGATTTGAGTGGATTATTGAAATTGTTAATCAAGGTCAGATGATGTGTTACCTTGTCACACATGTGTGGTTTCTCAGCACTGTGTGTCTTCATGTGCTGAGTGAGTCTCTTCTGCATGGGGTAGACTCTATGGCACACTGGACACGGGAACGACAACACCTTAGATACCTGCTGAGAGTCAGACAGACCACACTGGTCACGGGACTGACAACACCTTAGATACCTGCTGAGAGTCAGACAGACCACACTGGACACGGGGACGACAACACCTTAGATACCTGCTGAGAGTCAGACAGACCACACTGGTCACGGGAACGACAACACCTTAGATACCTGCTGAGAGTCAGACAGACCACACTGGACACGGGAACGACAACACCTTAGATACCTGCTGAGAGTCAGACAGACCACACTGGACATGGGGACGACAACACCTTAGATACCTGCTGAGAGTCAGACAGATCACACTGGTCACGGGAACGACAACACCTTAGATACCTGCTGAGAGTCAGTCAGACCACACTGGAACGACAACACCTTAGATACCTGTTGAGAGTCAGACAGACCACACTGGACACGGGAACGACAACACCTTAGATACCTGCTGAGAGTCAGACAGACCACACTGGTCACGGGACTGACAACACCTTAGATACCTGCTGAGAGTCAGACAGACCACACTGGACACGGGGACGACAACACCTTAGATACCTGCTGAGAGTCAGACAGACCACACTGGTCACGGGAACGACAACACCTTAGATACCTGCTGAGAGTCAGACAGACCACACTGGACACGGGAACGACAACACCTTAGATACCTGCTGAGAGTCAGACAGACCACACTGGACATGGGGACGACAACACCTTAGATACCTGCTGAGAGTCAGACAGATCACACTGGTCACGGGAACGACAACACCTTAGATACCTGCTGAGAGTCAGTCAGACCACACTGGAACGACAACACCTTAGATACCTGTTGAGAGTCAGACAGACCACACTGGACACGGGAACGACAACACCTTAGATACCTGCTGAGAGTCAGACAGACCACACTGGACACGGGAACGACAACACCTTAGATACCTGCTGAGAGTCAGACAGACCACACTGGACACGGGAACGACAACACCTTAGATACCTGCTGAGAGTCAGACAGACCACACTGGACACGGGAATGACAACACCTTAGATACCTGCTGAGAGTCAGACAGACCACACTGGACACGGGAACGACAACACCTTAGATACCTGCTGAGAGTCAGACAGACCACACTGGAACGACAACACCTTAGATACCTGCTGAGAGTCAGACAGACCACACTGGACACGGGAACGACAACACCTTAGATACCTGCTGAGAGTCAGACAGACCACACTGGACACGGGAATGACAACACCTTAGATACCTGCTGAGAGTCAGACAGACCACACTGGACACGGGAACGACAACACCTTTGATACCTGCTGAGAGTCAGACAGACCACACTGGAACGACAACACCTTAGATACCTGCTGAGAGTCAGACAGACCACACTGGACACGGGAACGACAACACCTTAGATACCTGCTGAGAGTCAGACAGACCACACTGGACACGGGAACGACAACACCTTAGATACCTGCTGAGAGTCAGACAGACCACACTGGACACGGGAATGACAACACCTTAGATACCTGCTGAGAGTCAGACAGACCACACTGGACACAGGAACGACAACACCTTAGATACCTGCTGAGAGTCAGACAGACCACACTGGTCACGGGAATGACAACACCTTAGATACCTGCTGAGAGTCAGACAGACCACACTGGACACGGGAATGACAACACCTTAGATACCTGCTGAGAGTCAGTCAGACCACACTGGAACGACAACACCTTAGATACCTGCTGAGAGTCAGACAGACCACACTGGACACGGGAACGACAACACCTTAGATACCTGCTGAGAGTCAGACAGACCACACTGGACACGGGAACGACAACACCTTAGATACCTGCTGAGAGTCAGTCAGACCACACTGGACACGGGAACGACAACACCTTAGATACCTGCTGAGAGTCAGACAGACCACACTGGACACGGGAACGACAACACCTTAGATACCTGCTGAGAGTCAGACAGACCACACTGGACACGGGAACGACAACACCTTAGATACCTGCTGAGAGTCAGACAGACCACACTGGACACGGGAATGACAACACCTTAGATACCTGCTGAGAGTCAGACAGACCACACTGGACACGGGAACGACAACACCTTAGATACCTGCTGAGAGTCAGACAGACCACACTGGACACGGGAACGACAACACCTTAGATACCTGCTGAGAGTCAGACAGACCACACTGGACACGGGAACGACAACACCTTAGATACCTGCTGAGAGTCAGTCAGACCACACTGGACACGGGAACGACAACACCTTAGATACCTGCTGAGAGTCAGACAGACCACACTGGACACAGGAACGACAACACCTTAGATACCTGCTGAGAGTCAGACAGACCACACTGGACACGGGAACGACAACACCTTAGATACCTGCTGAGAGTCAGACAGACCACACTGGACACGGGAATGACAACACCTTTGATACCTGCTGAGAGTCAGACAGACCACACTGGTCACGGGAACGACAACACCTTAGATACCTGCTGAGAGTCAGACAGACCACACTGGACACGGGAACGACAACACCTTAGATACCTGCTGAGAGTCAGTCAGACCACACTGGACACGGGAACGACAACACCTTAGATACCTGCTGAGAGTCAGACAGACCACACTGGACACGGGAACGACAACACCTTAGATACCTGCTGAGAGTCAGACAGACCACACTGGTCACGGGAACGACAACACCTTAGATACCTGCTGAGAGTCAGACAGACCTGTACAAATACATCTGGCTTGTACAGACAGACCATACGACTCCTATGGCATAAAAAACAAGATATCATACTGGGTTTAAAACCTTTATACAGATTTCATAAACCTGCTATGGCATGAAAACAAGATATGTCACTAGGTTTATAACATGTTTTTAAATGGGATGACCTGGATAGAAAAAGTCTATCTAGGGTGGCCAACTATAGTAACTCAACATTTTATAGATTTAAAAAGGTGAAAATACTTACAGACTCAGACTTTGTTTTCCTGTGAAAGGATGAAAAATAAGTTACTGGATCGAATGATTTGATTGATTAATTAAAATCGATTTTAAGCTTCGATCGATCTCCAGCTTAAAAAAACAATAAAGGTTAATGTGCCATTTTGGTCTGGTGATGTGAGTTGTATGATGCTCACATGTGAATGTCACACACATGGTGTCAGGAGAGAACACACTGCCCCTGGTTACGTACTGCTGAGTGTATGATAACGTCCTGTGTGTGTGTGTGTGTGTGTGTGTGTGTGTGTGTGTGTGTGTGTGTGTGTGTGTGTGTGTGTGTGTGTGTATACATACTTGTCCTTGTTGTGTATTGCAGAGTGTCTGATGACGTCCTTCTTATACACACTGCTGTAGTCACACTCCTCACACTTAAAGGGCTTGTTCCCCTGGTGGTTAAACATGTGCTCCTGTTAAACACAACAGAGAAAACAGGCACCATTCCACTGTGGTTATTACAGACAGTACAAGGAACAGACCAGGCCTGAGATACAAGAGAAAAAACTGAAGACTGATTCAATGATTAAAGAAGCAGTGTAATTCATTTGCAATAAATGCTGTAATGAAGGCTATATACATTTGACTGACTGATCGGACTGTATGCCCCCGGCCCCACTCACCTTGAGCGAGGACCAGCGTTTGCAGCGGTAGTTACACTGCAGGCACTTGAAGCACTCTGGGTCGTTTCCTTGGTGAGAGTCTACGTGGAACCTCAAGTCATCCTGGGACAGGAAGCGAGAGCCACAAATCCAACAGTTGTGAGGCCTCAGAAGGGGCTTCAGAGACGTGTAATACCTGGTGATACAGACCGGTAGGGGGAGTGAAGGTATTTAGTTAGAAGATCTCAGTATGCGGCTACATCATGTAATATCCTTTCCAACAGTACAGATCTGTGCCGTACGCAACCACCATAGTTGCTGGAAGGGACCATGTAAAATGTCAAAATCCAGGCTATCACAGGACAGTACGATACAGGTATTCAGATACAGTAGCTCGCTTCAGGTGTCAGTAATAATGAGTCTTACTTCATGTACTTCTTGTATTTCTTTCTGAGAAACCGCTTGGAGGGTCGACCTCGTTTCCTGGGGAAAAACTCTGCCTCCTCCGGCCTCCCATTGGGTGACGGGTCTTTGTTCTCAGAGTCTGACTGGCTGATGCCGGCTTCCACTGCTTTTCCATTGGCCAAGGAATCTGGTCCGTTTCCCAGGCCTGAGGAACTGGCTTCCTCGGAGCCTTGAGGGTCCCCACTCCCGTTACGCTGCTTGGATGCACCCTCAGCTTCTGTACTCAGCCGAAACAAGGGAAATACAGAGCAGAGTTCATGCATAAGAAACCTATTCAATAACAGCTTAGTGAATGAAAACAGCACACAATTGTCTTCCTGCAGTGATCTTTGGAAAAGCCTTCACTTAAAAATTGGGAAGACGTGCAGAAACAGCTGAGCGTATTGTTCGTTGAATGTGAGCATGGTGAGTGTATTGTTCCTACAGTAGTACCCACCCTTGCAGTTGTAGCTGCCCTCTGTGTAGGTGAACTTCCTGGGGCGTCCCACCCTGCGTCGGGGGCGGTCTGTGGAGGAGCAGGGAGGAGGGGCAGGTTGTCTCAGCAGGGCAGGCTGTCTGCCCCTACAGTCCTCATCTGCTGGGTTATAGTCACTGTCCTCTGGAGAGAAAAGAGGGAGAAAGTGAGTGTGTGAATCCCAAATCGACCACTAGCCCATACACCCAAGTAACCAACCGACTGACTGACCGACTGCCCAGCTGACCGGCCAATTGACCGGCTAACGGGCTAACTGACCGACCGACCGGCTAACCGACCAACCGGCTGACCGTCCAGCTGACCGACCGACCTGCTATCGGCTTCTTGTGACAAGTGCTTATATAGAAAACAAACTTGACATGGATCTCAACGTACCTTCAGAGTCATCGATCGCCCCAGCGTCTACGATGTCTTCGTCCTCTGGCTCCTCAGGCTGTGGCTCTGGTTTCACCTCAGCCTGCTGACAGGCCAACGTATCACTACGCCTGGGCCGACCACGCTTCTTAGGAGGGGGGCCACCTGGAAGTCACACAGCACACCACCAATCAGATCATTGTATTCCATTCAGGACCATCAATCAGTTCAATCAAATCCAATTTTTCCCTTTGGGGATTGATTTAGCCATATTCCTTTTAGTTTCTAGTGGAGCACAGAACCTCAGTTTAGGAGTTAATAAAGCACTATCTCGTTTTATTTGATCATATTCCATACAGGCCTCGTTGGCAGAGCGCACGTTTGGTAAATGATAAAAAGGTTGTATTAGTCTATTTTCCCCAGGGGGATAAATAAAAGTTGTCATCTAATTAATTCAGCTGAGGATAAATAGTTTTAATCTAATTATTTCAATTGAGGATGAATAAAGTTTGATTTCATTTGAATTCTGTTTCTGCCCTCAGATGTCTAAACTGAAGATCAATACTAGTGATTCATTCATAGATGGCTGCCTCCTGTACTGTATGTTTATGTGTCTTTCTTCCCTCAGTTCTCGCTAGATGGGATGTACTGACCTGTGGGTTTGAAGTGCCTGTCTTTCAGTTCTCTCTAGGTGGGATGGGGCTACTGTACCTGTGGGTTTGAAGTGCCTGTCTCTCAGTTCTCTCTAGGTGGGATGGGGCTACTGTACCTGTGGGTTTGAAGTGCCTGTCTTTCAGTTCTCTCTAGGTGGGATGGGGCTACTGTACCTGTGGGTTTGAAGTGCCTGTCTCTCAGTTCTCTCTAGGTGGGATGGGGCTACTGTACCTGTGGGTTTGAAGTGCCTGTCTTTAAGTTCTCTCTAGATGGGATGGGGCTACTGTACCTGTGGGTTTGAAGTGCCTGTCTCTCAGTTCTCTCTAGGTGGGATGGGGCTACTGTACCTGTGGGTTTGAAGTGCCTGTCTCTCAGTTCTCTCTAGGTGGGATGGGGCTACTGTACCTGTGGGTTTGAAGTGCCTGTCTCTCAGTTCTCTCTAGGTGGGATGGGGCTACTGTACCTGTGGGTTTGAAGTGCCTGTCTCTCAGTTCTCTCTAGGTGGGATGGGGCTACTGTACCTGTGGGTTTGAAGTGCCTGTCTTTAAGTTCTCTCTAGATGGGATGGGGCTACTGTACCTGTGGGTTTGAAGTGCCTGTCTCTCAGTTCTCTCTAGGTGGGATGGGGCTACTGTACCTGTGGGTTTGAAGTGCCTGTCTCTCAGTTCTCTCTAGATGGGATGGGGCTACTGTACCTGTGGGTTTGAAGTGCCTGTCTCTCAGTTCTCTCTAGATGGGATGGGGCTAATGTACCTGTGGGTTTGAAGTGCCTGTCTTTCAGTTCTCTCTAGATGGGATTGTGCTAATGTACCTGTGGGTTTGAAGTGCCTGTCTCTCAGTTCTCTCTAGATGGGATGGGGCTACTGTACCTGTGGGTTTGAAGTGCCTGTCTCTCAGTTCTCTCTAGATGGGATGGGGCTACTGTACCTGTGGGTTTGAAGTGCCTGTCTCTCAGTTCTCTCTAGATGGGATGGGGCTAATGTACCTGTGGGTTTGAAGTGCCTGTCTTTCAGTTCTCTCTAGATGGGATGGGGCTAATGTACCTGTGGGTTTGAAGCGCCTGTCTCTCAGTTCTCTCTAGATGGGATGGGGCTAATGTACCTGTGGGTTTGAAGTGCCTGTCTCTCAGTTCTCTCTAGATGGGATGGGGCTAATGTACCTGTGGGTTTGAAGTGCCTGTCTCTCAGTTCCCGCTAGATGGGATGGGGCTACTGTACCTGTGGGTTTGAAGTGCCTGTCTCTCAGTTCTCTCTAGATGGGATGGGGCTACTGTACCTGTGGGGTTGAAGTGCCTGTCTCTCAGTTCTCGCTAGATGGGATGGGGCTACTGTACCTGTGGGTTTGAAGTGCCTGTCTCTCAGTTCTTGCTAGATGGGATGGGGCTACTGTACCTGTGGGTTTGAAGTGCCTGTCTCTCAGTTCTCTCTAGATGGGATGGGGCTACTGTACCTGTGGGTTTGAAGTGCCTGTCTCTCATGTGGTTGATGAGGGTGTCTTTGGAGATGCTCTTGTAGGGACACATCTTGCATTTGAACTGCTGAACGATCACCACCTCCATCATCTCCTCCAGTTCAGCCATGGTGTGGGGGACGGTGACCCCTGGTCCTCTTCCAGCCCCCCCCTCCTCCACGGCTGAAGATCTAGACCCCCCCACCATGCCACCCTCCTCTCCCCTGAAAGGCCTCCCCAGACTGGGGGACCACTGAGGCTCAGGGGCCCCCTCAACGTCAGGCTCCAGGCGGGAGGAGTAGGTCCCACTGCTGCTGATGTAAGGGCCAGGCTGGCTCTCTGTGCACTCCATAGCCTCTGCTGAGCCTGCTGTGTCTGCTTCTGGGTGGTGGTCTGATCCCACAGTGTCTGCTTCGGGGTGGTGGTCTGATCCCACAGTGTCTGCCTGGGGGTGGTGGTGGTCTGATCCCACAGTGTCTGCTTCGGGGTGGTGGTCTGATCCCACAGTGTCTGCTTCGGGGTGGTGGTCTGATCCCACAGTGTCTGCTTCAGGGTGGTGGTGGTCTGATCCCACAGTGTCTGCTTCGGGGTGGTGGTGGTCTGATCCCACAGTGTCTGCTTCGGGGTGGTGGTGGTCTGATCCCACAGTGTCTGCCTGGGGCTGGTGGTGGTCTGTGGAGGAGCCCTCGCCTCCCTCCCCTATCCCAGTGTACCGGCCCGGGGAGGCCTCTGGGCCAGTGCTGCTGCTGGTGGTCTCCATGTAGTGGGAGTGCTGGGGCTGCTGCTGGTCAGAGTGCTGTGGCTGGTCTGGGTTCTGGTCTGGGCCCTGGTTCTGGTCTGGGCTCTTGTTTGGGTCCTCCCTTTGCCCTTCCTGATCCTGGTAGTTGGAACAACCAGGCTGCTCTGAATCTGCAGCAACAAACGCCACATACTGCTGTAGGGTACGGTGACTCTGGGAGTGGTTAGCTCTGCTGCTGCTGTCGATGTAGCTCTGAGAGTGCTGCGGCCTCAAATCCTCTTCACACTCCATGTACACCTCCGTCCCCGCACTGCAGTCCACAACATAGTGAGAGTGGCGTCGTCGAATGCCGGGGGACGAGGGGTTGGAGTCGGCGGCTCCGCTACCCTCCACGTACCCCCGCAGGTCCTGGTCAGAGTTGTCGACTACACCGTACTCCGGGAAGCGGGACAGAGACCGGGACGAGATCCTCGTCTGGTCAGGTTCCTCGTCGTCTACATACGAGGAGGACGACTCTCCAGTCTGGTCAAATCAAATAGTCAAACTTTATTTAAAACTGCATTTAAAAATGTTACACACTTTACCGTAAAACAACGGAATAAAAGAAACTGAAAAGCCATAAAGGAGATAAAACAAGAAGGATTTCTAAAATAAGAATTAAATCCTTGACTTAAAAGGTTGTGTTTTCAGACGTGACTCAAAAAACCTAAATCGTGTCTGCCCCTTACCTGGTCTGGTCTGTCTGCGTCTCCACCGCTACAGTCCATGTACTGAGATGCGTGGGAGTGCTGGTTGTCCTGGTCCTCATGGTCTGGGTAGTGGCTGCCAGAGGGCTGGTCTGGCTGGTCACGGTGCAGGTTATCTTGCATGTCATAAAACATTTTATGAAAAAAAAGGGACAGCATTCACTTGAAATCTCTATGTTTCAATGTTCTTTCATGGGAACTCACTGGCATACGTTGCATATTTCATACCCTGCATGTCTCCCTGGTCGTGGCAGGTGGAGGTAGGACCCTCTCCCAGAGCCTCGATGGTGATGCGGTGATGGCTGGACAGGGCCGAGGTTGACGTGTGGGCTACAATAAGAGAGGGAGAAACCACACTGGTCAAACCTGGATAACTCTAGTTTTAACTCTGCTTTGTGGAAAGTAACTCTCTGTCCGGGTCTAGTACAAACCTGGATAACTCTAGTATCTCTGCTTTGTGGAAAGTAACTCTCTGTCTGGGTCTAGTACAAACCTGGATAACTCTAGTTTTAACTCTGCTTTCTGGAAAGTAACTCTCTGTCCAGGTCTAGTACAAACCTGGATAACTCTAGTTTTAACTCTGCTTTCTGGAAAGTAATTATCTTTCCAGGGGACAAATAGTAACTTTGGAGGTGACTACAACTATCTGAATACAGATGTCAGGAAGTGACTCCTTTTCTGAAACTATTGATTTGGGTGCCTTCAACCAATGGCAGGGCTGTATCTGGAACTGCATGTTGGATTGGCTGTCTTCAACCAATGGCAGGGCTGTGCCTGGAACTGCATGTTGGATTGGCTGCCTTCACTAATGGCAGGGATGTATCTGGAACTGCATGTTGGATATAGAAATAGAATGAATAGAGCACATACAATCTCCTATCCTATCCTGACAGTTATAGTTGATCTACGCAATACATTTCTATCTGAACATTGTGTAAATGTCCATTCTCTTGAATGTCCATTGCCCCAGGTGTACATTATCAAGTCAAACCAAATAACGAATGATATTTTTGTACAGAGAAGTATAAATAAGTTGTGATGCTCAACTATTCCAATCTGACATTCATTTCTTTAGAGCTTCTGTTCAAAACGCGACATACACACATTCTTCACATTTGTGTTTTTTGATCAGAAATAATTGCTTAAGCGTACCTTCATGTGCGTATGTGTAAAATACTACTGTTCTCAGATTTTTTATTTTATAGATTTTAGATGTGTATTAAAATGGGGTTTTGTTGCAAAACGCTATATATCAATTGTTTAGCTGAAACGGAATGTTCGTGTCCTGTACACAAAACAATGGTTCTAAATAGTATCAGATAGGGGTTCTTTGGCTTAGCGGAACCCTTTTTGGCGCTTTATAGAACCCTTTTTGAAGGTTAAATAAAGAACCATTCTCATAAGTTTCTATATGGAACCCTTGATTTGTGGTTGTTTCACCTAGCTATCTTAAGATAAATGCACTAACTAAGTCGCTCTAGATAAGAGCATCTACTAAATGATTAACATGTCAAACGTAAATACTTTACATACATGATCTCATATTACTGTATTGATAATATCTCATATATACACTGAGTGTACAAAACATTAAGGACGCCTTACTAATATTAAGCTGCACCTCCCCCTTTCCCCCTCAGAACAGACTCAATCCGCCGGGGCATGGACTCTACAAGGTGTTGAAAACGTTCCACAGAGATGCAGTCCCATGTTGACTACAATGCTTCCCACAGTTGTGTCAAGTTGGCTGGGTGTTGTTTGGGTGGTGGACCATCCTTGATACACACGGGAAACCGTTGAGCGTGAAAAACCCAGCAGCGTTGCAGTTCTTGACACAAAACTGGTGCGCCTGGCCCCTACTACCATACCCCTTTCAAAGCCACTTAAATCGTTGTCTTGCCCATTCACCCTCTGAATATCACACATATACAATCCATGTCTCAATTGTCTCAAGGCTTAAAAACCCTTCTTTAACCTGTCTCCTCCCCTTCATCTACACTGATTGAAGTGGATTTAACAAGTGACATCAATAAGGGATCATAGCTTTCACCTGGATTCACCTGGTCAGTCTATGTCATGGAAAGAGCAGGTGTCCTTAATGTTTTGTATACTCAGTGTATATTGATGTCACAAAATGTATCGTTTGTACAGTTCTTTATTAAAAGTGTAGTTATTTGTTACATTTGACTGTAAAATCAAGCAGTACTACCCATTTCTCTGCGAGTGAGGTGGGATATATAACGTTTTGCAACAAAACATGATTATTTGTCCGTCATTGAACAACCCCATTCCATGATAAGATGGTGAAAAAACATCTCTTTCGTAAGTTCTTTAAACAACAAAAGCTAATTTGCCCAACATTTCCTGATATATATAGATTTTTGAAATTAAACTCTTCATTTGATCTACACAATACTTTTCTATCTTTACATTCTGTAAATGTCCATTCTCCTGAATGTCCATCGCTCCAGGTGTACCTAATCAAGTCAAACCAATCAACCAATGATATTTTGTACAGATAAGTGTTCTTGTTTCAAAAATACACTATACCATCTTTAAAAGGGATAGTTTATTCAGAATACAAAACATGATGTTCAACCTGCCATGGCTGTGTTGGCTTCTGATTTCTTGACTTAGGAAATCATGAAATATACTTATTCCTTTCACTGAGGGAAAGATGGGAATGTATAATGTTTACATTCCGTCAGGATATGTTATTGTTAGCCATCAGAGATCCTATGGGGAAGGATCCTCTGGGAGGAGAAGAGACACAGTCTGGTACCAGTCACCATGACAGCCGTGAGTTGGGGAGGAGTGTTGCACTTTGGGGCAGAGGTCAGGTCAGATGAAGTGAGGAAGAACAGATATCACGAAAGGTTCTGTCTAGCAACAGAGATGCATTGGCTGTTCAGACGTGTAGGAGGAGACTCAGCATAGGAGAAAGGGTTAAATATCAGTGCTTGTGTGAATTTGTCTTCTTTTGATTAAACTTGATTTATGCTTTCATAAGAGTCCGTCGAGTTCTTACTCTGATATTTAGAACCTAACAGCTGTATTTGATTCCAGAAGGCAGTTTTGGAATGTTTTGTTTCCCTTCGATACTTAAGAGCCATATTTTGTTACTGTTAGCATTCTCACTAACACTTAACATTAAAACACTATTGTGCCTATGTAAAAAAAAACTAATTTACTTTTGAAGCAACATTGTATTAGCATGTTGTTACATAATACTTTAGTAATAGCATTTTAATTGTCTAGCAATGAGCGGAGAGTTTTTGTAACTACTGTACACAAGCGGAATTAGTTCCTGTAGCCTGTGAGAGAAAAGCTCACCATCATCTGATCCTTGTAGTATCAAATACTGACCCTCACTGGTCTCTGCAGCGCCGTCCTCTGCACTGGTCACTGCTATACAACCTGGAGAACAATGATACATAGATATTGACTGTGATGGACAGATTACATTACCTGAATGGCGTATGTTGTACTGACATTGATTGTTACGTTTATGTCTAATGCTTTATATATTTTCCCGATTGATAGGAATCAAATTCCCTTCGGGGAAAATGTTTTCATTCCCTCACCATTCATGATGTCGGGTCCGATGGTAGACTCTATGATCTTGTCTATGGCTGATCCCAGATCTGAGGAGGTGGAGGCTGTCGAGTCAGACACCGCCGCGCTGGAGTGAACCATCACCTGTAATATAATATATGGTATGACGTTTTTTTAAATGTATTTTTAACCTTCATTTAACTAGGCAAGTCAGTTAAGAAATAAATCTAATTTACAATGACGGCCTAGGAACAGTGGGTTAACTGCCTTGTTCAGGGGCAGAACAACAGATTTATACCTTGTCAGCTTGGGGATTCGATCTAGCAACCTTTCGGTTACTGGCCCAACACTCTAACCACTAGGCTACATGCCCTTCTATCCAAAGCGACTAACGATCAGTGACATTCAACTAAGGTAGGTAAAATAACTTTATACATGTCAATCCAAGTCAAATCTAAAAGAAACACAGCTATTAGCTAAATCAATGCTAGTAAGAAAAGAGTGTAGTATACCAGTAAAAAAATGTTTGGGGGGAGAAGGGTACTATGGGGGTGAACCAAGGTGCGCTTGAATATTAGAGATCCTCACCTGGGCTGACCCAGACACCAGGATGGACTGCGTTACAGTGGAGACGCTGGTGGACTGGGCCACAGAGGAGGAGTCTGGGAGGTGGACGGTGGCCCTGTGGTGGGTGACATCCGTACTGGAGCTAGTCTCTGGTAGGAACACCTGGAAACAGAAACACGGGTGAGAGGCATGGGCATGGAGGCTAAAACTTAAGGTCACACTTTATGTGGATAGTGCCATATAGACGCTCTACAGATGGTCATACTGTCAACAAACTATCTGTTGATAAGCAACTGCTTGTTATGGTTACAGTTAGGGTTAGGTTGAGAATAAGGGTAAGGGTTAAGTTTAGGGTTAGGATAAGGGTTAAGGTTAGTAGATAGTTAGTTGAAATGTTGTTGACAGTTATTGAACATCTACAAACCATCTATTTGGGACTATCCAAAATAAAAGTGTTACCAAATCACTAGAGCCCCTATCAGGACAATCAAACATAGACGTCATTGGATCCTTGAAAAAGTGCTTTATAAAATGTATTATGATTATCATTACAAACACACAGGCTTTAAGTGTATTACTTTTGACTTTATTACACTGTACCATTAAGTATCTCTTGTATGTTACATAGCATTAAAATTGGATGATTCTGAACAGTTCAGATAGTCTTGTTGTTCATACCAGGACCCCCTCTGAGCTCTGTCCCACGTGGCAGTCTGACTCTGGGGCAATGCCGTGGTGGTGCTGGCTGTGATGTTGGGATGCATGGTGGGCTGCTGCATCACTGCTGTCTGCAGACATGGCCTCTGAGGACTCCATGCCCATACCGCTCTCCGACGGCTCCTCCATCCTGGACCCTGACGGACCCACATCACTGCTGCTCTCCACCTCTATCTCCCCTTCCATCTAGTATAGAAAATAATATGGTCCATAGCAGCGCTTTTAGAATAGAATGTTCATTTTCCCCAGAGGGAACTTCAGTATCCAAAGAGACTGGGTGACATGTTCAGTGTGTGAGGGAATCAAACCCACAACCTTGGCATTGTCAACATAATGCTTTTAACTCTCGAGCCATCGGACCCATTTCCATCCTTAGGACAGTCATGGTCACACTAGAGACATCTATATTGATGATGGATACCAGTTTTCAACTATAATACGTCTATCGAATATCCATCTTCTGGCATTAGCCTATTCTTTCACACGGAGTGTACTTTTAATTGGATATTGATTGTGTGAAATGCCCTTTTTTTTTATTTTAAGAATTGCAGCTTATTGCATATCAGTTTATAGGTGTTTCTCTAGAGTAGCATTCATGAGGGTGCTTTGTAGAACGGACTCCTTTCTGTGGGTCTTTGAGTGTGAAGGTAAACAATATCACTGATTAACATGCAGTAGTTATCTAGCTAGTTAGCTACATGGCTAACTGTAACTTAACTACATTGGACGTGGTTTCTTCTTCTGTGTGCTTAGATAGCCAAAGTGAAAGCCACGTTTACTAGCTAGTAGCTAAACTAGCTAGTAATAGCAGCTTTGCTAGGAAGACAGCAAGGTTAGTTAGCCAGCTAACGTTCGTTCTTGGATAAGCCAGTCAGATCCTGGTAATATAATACTGCTGACATGAGGTTGCACAACACATGCAACAAGGTCGGTGGCATAACAGGTCAAATATAGCCATTATTGTCGTTTTTATTTTGACCACTCTAGCTAAACACACCTGGAGTCGAGCGTGTAGCTAACAACGACCCCTCTTTTTGATTTAAACAAGCCTAGCTGCCCTCCCTCCTGCCTGCTCCGCCATTTTCCGCCTGCCTTCGTTTTGCATTCAGGCATTATAGAACCTACCAAGGCGTGGGGCCTCGAGGGCCTCAGCAAAAACAGATCGCCCAACGCTCGTTCCTGAAGAAAATGTAATTAATTTATCTATATAACACGAGATCCTGTGGGATTTTTACTTACCGTGTATTGCGAGTTGAATTCGTTTATGACTTAGTAGACACGCCAAACAGTATAAGAAGTTGTACGCGATAATTGCTACTCCATTCTAGTCGGGCGCCATCAGTATCTCCTCGCTTCCTGTTCGACAAACCGGATCTTATTTCTCTGTTTCGCTAAAGTGGAAGCTGCTTTAAAATGTGCTCCTTGCATTTTCATTGTGTTAAGGGCAGCTTTCCCCCCAATTAATCGTATTAAACGATTATATTCAATAAATATAATTAAGAGTATATTTAGATGTTTGGGGAAAGTATAGGATTATTGTTTCCAGAGGAAGACGTATTACAGGATTTGACTACGAGCAGCGCAGTAATATCAAGTGTAATATCGAGCTTCTTACGATGTTGCATCAAGCTGCTTCTTACAATTGTAAAATAGCATCTTGATGATTGTATAACTATGGTTAGATGTTACAATGCATCTATTTACTTGGATTTGTTATAATGTAGCAGTGGCACCTAATTACGCTGGATGTTTGGCTCTGTCAGCTGTGTGGACATTCAACAACAAAAAACAGGCATAGCTTCAACTATTATGCGGAACCTCATTGTGTTGACAGCAGAGAGGAAGAGGCTTGGTGACAGCTGCACAAGATGATTAGTTAGCTATATAGTTAAAATGACAACAACTAATAATGAAGTGCTATTTGTTTAT
The DNA here is from genome assembly GCF_016432855.1 of Salvelinus namaycush. Taxonomy (NCBI): domain Eukaryota; kingdom Metazoa; phylum Chordata; class Actinopteri; order Salmoniformes; family Salmonidae; genus Salvelinus; species Salvelinus namaycush. The sequence continues at coordinate 47,716,039 of NC_052322.1, forward strand.
TGAATTTCCAGTTCTAATACAAAACATTGATTTACTTACAAAATAACTTAAAAGTGATGGAGACACCATTGTGTGACATCCAGTGCAAAATACATGGCTTTTGAGCCAGTTCAGAAATATAAAATAACACCAAATAAACCAACATTGCATTGTTGAACACAAAAATAAAACCAGAGGGTAATATACATACAAATTCATGGCTCATCAAAAATATCTGCGCCAGGCAGATAGGCTTAAGCACCAACAGATTGTGAATCGGATCTGCTGGTGCTGAAATCGTTATTTCAGGGCTGTGGTTATCTGTCTCTGGACCCTAGACTAGAGTGACAATAAACCCATTTACTCACACAGTTAGAAGGAAATTGCCCATACATGTGTATCATTTGGTTTGACCTGAATCAACTGGGCGGGGGGCAATATTTCACCATCTTACAAAGCACACAAAGTGGGGCGTCGTTTCAACTTTACAAACGGCACCCCATACACCAACAGTACCACAAGCACTCATCTGCATAATTCTCACATCAGAGATCCCCTTTTATAGCCTCAGGGGAGACAGAGAATGGCATAGCAGTAAGTTGGCAAGACAGCACAAACAAATCTGGGACTCAGGCTAAGAATGAACATCCTGTTGGAAAGGTTCTTAAATATTCAGCCCAGAAACAGTGCCATAGAAATAGACATACTAGAACCGAGATGGCCCCTTAGACCGCCACGGAATACTGACTTGAATGGGGATACTCATTCTACTATGTCAATTTCTATGGGTAAAGTAGCTCAGTAGCGGTAGATGGAGGAGTCGGTGCACTTCAGGATATCGTACTTCACGTATCCCACACGGTCTACCTGTCTCCTAGAGTTCATTCGCCAGTAGAAACGATCCCGACAGAAGTAGATGTGGCCTAGAGTAGAAACAATCACAATACGTTATGAGGAGTTATAACATGATTGTAATGTGTCTAACTTTGATAAGAAAGTACAAACTAAACTGACAGTTTGCTGTAATATTTTTTGCTTCATGTAGAATAAAATAAGGCCCTTTTTAAAGGTCTACACACAGAGTAAATTAATAATTTAATATTTACCCTTGAAGTGGAAGACATCATGAGCATCATTGGGAACACCCCCGAAGACAATGTCTGTGAAGCGGGGATATCCCTTGTCGATATTCTGGCCCTTCACATCCAGCCTGTAAGGATCAGATACATTTGGTTTGGTTATTACAAAACACAGACCTACAGATCCAGTAAATAGTTATAAGTTTAACCCTTCCTTGAGCTCTTCTGATCCTCTTCATCTTCTAGTTACATTTTAGGTCAGTATTCTCTAGGTTATGATAATATAGCTTATAACAATATTCTGCTGCTTAGCAGTCACTTTTATCCAAAGCAATTTACAATACAGTGTGTGCATGCATTTCTAGTATGTGTATGCGATGACAATCCCTTCAGAACTTGAACCCACAACCTTATCTCAACACACCCTCCTTCCTGAACTTTTTCCCCCCCTGGTTTTTGTTCTACCTTATGTTATTTTTAGTACTAAATTGATATTGATTACTGCATTTTTTGTGTTTTAGAGCTTGCAAGAAAGGCATTTCACTGTACTTGTATACGGGACATTGAAACTTGACTCACCTCCAGTAGTTCTCTCCACTGAAGAGCAGCACCTTGCCTTTCCCTCTCTGCAGTGCTCCCTCCACCTTCTCTACAGTAGAGGGCAGACCCAGTTTGTCAATGCTGCGGGGTCCCAGGAGACTCTGTCCTGTATACACCCAGAACCTGGTGCCTGTGGGATAACAGAGACAAAGCTTAGAGTGATGTCGTCTGTGTGTGTGTGTGTGTGTGTGTGTGTGTGTGTGTGTGTGTGTGTTTGTGTGGATGGGAAATGTGTGTGTAAAAATCAGGTTTACCTGAGAAGAAGTAGATTTTCTTTGTCACAAGGTCCTCAAAGGCCGTGTCAATGACGGCTGGCAGAGCTGGCCACCTCTCAGACATGGAGAACGGACCCTTCAGTCCACCGTCTGTCTTGCTTGACAGCCTCCAATATTGCCTGTTGGATCAGCAAAAAACAAAAAACATCACAATTAGGAAATTAGCAACAATGTATAATTATTTTCTACATTGTAAGATAATGGGCTATACTGTCAGAAGAAATTGTACTATAATGAACCAAAAAGTGTTCATGAGCTCTTATGGTCCTTGTGGTGTAGCTGTTCTTAGTAGTAAAAGGGTAATCCGGTGTAAGGAATATGTGAATCCTTGGCTTGTTTATTTACATTCTGTCCTGTACTCTTACATTGTATATCCTGTTTTTCTCTCCGGTTATCTCTCCCTTAGCTCATAACTCTATCCTGTATCTCTCGCTGGTTATCTCTCCCTTAGCTCATAACTCCATCCTGTATCTCTCTCCGGTTATCTCTCCCGTAGCCCATAACTCTATCCTGTATCTCTCTCTGGTTATCTCTCCTGGTTATCTCTCCTTTAGCTCATAACTCTATCCTCTATCTCTCTCCGGTTATCTCTCCCGTAGCTCATAACTCTATCCTGTATCTCTCGCTGGTTATCTCTCCCTTAGCTCATAACTCCATCCTGTATCTCTCTCCGGTTATCTCTCCCGTAGCCCATAACTCTATCCTGTATCTCTCTCTGGTTATCTCTCCCTTAGCTCATAACTCCATCCTGTATCTCTCTCCGGTTATCTCTCCCGTAGCCCATAACTCGATCCTGTATCTCTCTCTGGTTATCTCTCCCTTAGCTCATAACTCTATCCTCTATCTCTCTCCAGTTATCTCTCCCTTATCTCACAACTCTTGTGCTCTCTTAAAGGGGCACAACACCCATTTAACATCAAAGCCCTCAAAAAGGTTCTACTGTCGGACAGCAAAGCAACCTTCTTTTTTAAAAGGTTGCTCACCCATCCTTGAAGAAGTGCAGGTCTCCATCGATCTCTGTGATGGTGTCGAACTTGTTGATCTGGCAGGGGTCCTGGGATGGGTCCACAGAGTGTGTAGTGGTGGGGCTGGTAGTGGTGGTAGTGAGGGTGTTGGGCTCAGGCTCATCGCTGGGACCAGGTGTAGGGATGGTGGGCCCAGGGGGTGTGGGGTCAGGGCCTGTCTTGGATCCTGGGTGGGAAGATAGTGGGAAGGAATGCAATGAATGAAATGAACAACACTTAACTATTGTCATTGTTGTTCCATTACCAACTGGTCTCTGTGGTGATAGAGGGAAATACTGCGTTGTTGTATGTATGTATGTTGTGAATTCTGTGGGATCACATGATATTGCAGCCTGGTGCAAGGTCTGTTTGTTTTGCCAACTCCTATGGTCGTTGTCAGTCAAGAAAGCACAAACAGATCTAGGACCAGACTGGGGATATTGTGTAATCATGTCATATTGTGATAATATCATACCATAGAGATACTGAATGCCCTCAACATCATCTTCATGCAGGGAGAAGTCTTCAACGTAGCTGTACATGGGATACATGAGGGCGTCTCTGATGTTGGAGTGGTCCAGACCCAGGGCATGACCAAACTCGTGGGCCGCAACCAGGAACAGACTGTAGCCTGAGAGAGGAGAGGGTGAGTAGAAACACATCATTAAGTCAGTTGTAGTGTGCACCTATGGCCTGAGTGCAAGTCTGCTATCATGCCAACTACCCGTCAAGCCATGTCATGTTTGGCTGTAAAATTACAGTAATGGAGTTGGCTCGAGCACAAACAGATCTGGGACCAGGCTATAAGAAGGAGACAACAGATCTGGGACCAGGCTATAGAAGGAGACAACATATCTGGGACCAGGCTATAGAAGGAGACAACAGATCTGGGACCAGGCTATAGAAGGAGACAACAGATCTGGGACCAGGCTATAGAACGAGACAACAGATCTGGGACCAGGCTATAGGAGGAGACAACAGATCTGAGACCAGGCTATAGAAGGAGACAACAGATCTGGGACCAGGCTATAGAAGTAGACAACAGATCTGGGACCAGGCTATAGAAGTAGACAACAGATCTGGGACCAGGCTATAGAAGGAGACAACAGATCTGGGACCAGGCTATAGAAGTAGACAACAGATCTGGGACCAGGCTATAGAAGGAGACAACAGATCTGGGACCAGGCTAGTGCACCTACAGTAATATACATTTTCCACACTATTGAACCAAGATGAGCTATACTGCGCTGGCCTGGTTATGCATATACCAAGAACCGTGCTGGAAAGGGCAATTTGAAAGTAAATGATCCGAGCCAGCAGTTTGAGTCAGCATGGTAGGTGCACTGACACTGTCTATGTCACTCACCCCTATCTGGGCAGAAGCCCCATTTCGTGTCTGCGTCAAAGTCGCCGGTGGTAGCGCACCACAGCCTGCCGTCTCCCCGTCCCTCGCTGGTGCATGCGTCATACTTCTTCCCCAGGAAGACAAAGGGGAACTGGCACGGCTCTCCCTCAGAGTTTCCACCAATCACAGCCGTATCTGTCATAACACAGACACAACACTATTAGGGAACATGTGTCACTGAAGGCAGGCTAGTGATTCATGTATGTGTGACAGTAATCAGACCTGGGTTCAAATACTATTTGTTTTCTCTGGCTGTGCTTGATTGAGGTTTCCTGGAGCAATGGAACCATTGGAATAGTCCCAAAAATGCCAACCCCGCCCATCTGATGCCAACCCCGCCCCTCTCCAGACAGGATCAATCAAACATTCAAAGTATTTGAAAGAAAAATAATGCTATTTGAACCCAGGTCTGGTAGTGGTGACAGTGATACTCCCTTACCTCTGTTGGGACAGAAGCCATATTTCTTATCCTTGTCAAAGTTGTCTGTGGTGGAACACCAGCGGTATCCATCACTGCGACCCTCCGTGGTGCAACCTTCATATGTCTCCCCCAGGAACACGAAGGGGAACACACATTCTTTGCCGTTGCTGTTTCCGTCGAATGTGTACAGAACTGTGTGTGAGAAAACGGAGAGAGGGAGCGAGAGAGAGAAAGAGGGAGAGAAAGAGAGAGAGAAAGAGGTAGAGAGACAGGGGACATATAATTAGAGGCATGTCAAAGCAAACTCTGTCTAAAAGACTTTCTGACCAATCATTCCTCTCAAGTATTAACTATCAATCTTACGTTCACTTGGACAGAAGCCGAATTTCTTGTCTCTGCCGTAGTCGGCTGTGGTGGCACACCAGGGCAGGTTGTCAGAGCGCCCCTCTGTGGTGCAGGTGGAGAACTGCTTGCCCTCGAAGGAAAAAGGGAAGTGGCACAGGGCACCCTCTGCGTTGCCAAAGCTAGTCTTCACAGCTAGAACAAAAAAGTGATGTTTTTATTGGGAGCAATTGTGAACAATAGCTATGTCAAACATGATTAAATACATATAATAAGATGGTTCACTGCAGCTCAAGATTTCAATCCTACAGATGATGTGGAGATGTTGACAGAGGCACATAGTTCAGTTCAATCTCAGTCAATAAGATGCTTAAAATGGACACTACGGGGTGACCTAGCATCATGAAATACTGGACACTACGGGGTGACCTAGCATCATGAAATACTGGACACTACGGGGAGACCTAGCATCATGAAATACTGGACACTACGGGGAGACCTAGCATCATGAAATACTGGACACTACAGGGTGACCTAGCATCATGAAATACTGGACACTACGGGGAGACCTAGCATCATGAAATACTGGACACTACGGGGAGACCTAGCATCATGAAATACTGGACACTACGGGGTGACCTAGCATCATGAAATACTGGACACTACGGGGAGACCTAGCATCATGAAATACTGGACACTACGGGGAGACCTAGCATCATGAAATACTGGACACTTCAGGGTGACCTAGCATCATGAAATACTGGACACTAGGGCGAGACCTAGCTACATTAAATACTGGACATTACAGGTAGACCAATATCCATGAAACGCTGGAAACTACTGGGAGACCTAGCTCCATGAAATACTGGACACTACGGGGAGACCTAGCTCCATGAAATACTGGACACTACGGGGAGACCTAGCTCCATGAAATACTGGACACTACGGGGAGACCTAGCTCCATGAAATACTGGACACTACTGGGAGACCTAGCTCCATGAAATACTGGACACTACGGGGAGACCTAGCTCCATGAAATACTGGACACTACGGACGAGACCTAGCTCCATGAAATACTGACTGACTGAAACAGCCAGGATTGACTATACACCTCCATGCTTACCTGCTCCTTTGCCGAGGGTCCAGTTTTCATCATCGTCAAAGTGGGCGTCTCCCTGTATGCCCTCACCAGGGGGGAAGGCGTGGGCCAGAAGGCCGTCCTTACCATCGAAGGGGTAGCCGTCTCCATGATCTGGAAAATAACAAGGCAATGAATTAATGCCATTAATTTCATGCAGGGTTGGGGTCAAATGTATTTCAATATGGTCAGTTCAGTTAGTTCCTTTCATGTTTCTTCAATAAAGATTTAATTTGGATGTGTATTCTTCAAATTAGAGATATATTTTAAAACTGTAAATGTTCTGGGAGGCTGAGGCTGTTTAATTGATGCTTTCAGAGATTGTATGGCACATATTGCATAGCCTTGAAATCCAAAACTGACATGCGCCGTTTCACTGAAGTGAAACAATGGGTGAAAAAACAAGAGCATCAGTTTGGATCCCGGGCTGCATACAGTTACCGCAGCCCTTCTTTACCTGCTTTTCCAAATGACACCATGATGTCGGCGGTGCCGTCGAACAGTCGCGTGAAGGTGAGAGGGGTGACCTCGCTCCACACTTTGAAGGCTCTGGCGAAGGCATCGTCTATCAGAGAGGCTCCCATGTCTGGAGAGTAGTTCAGGATCCTAGAGAGAAAAGCAAATCGCTATGAAGGCAACTGAGGCTTTAACGGCCACATGCTTAGCTACTTGCTCTGTTTACTGTAAATCATATAGTATTTCCAGGCCATTGTTACACTGTGCACACCTGGCTTTAACTTCTCCGCACACTATACCTGTAACACTAACCTCGTCCACACTGGGTGGATGAGATTACCCCAACCCTAATGCTAGAACCCTAAACTAGTCCCACATAATCCCCTTCACAGTACCTGTATGTAACATCATGATGATCCCATTTTAGGTCCCCGTCAAAGGTCTGGTAGGAGCGTACGTCGGGTACCCCACAGCGAGGTGCCTTCATGGCTGCTACCGTAGACTTGTCCAGCGTCCCTGTCTCCTCCAACCCCATCTGCCTCTGCATTCTCGTCAGAGCCTTGGAGTTGGACACCAAGGACTGGAAACCACTGCGGTGCTGAACGTTCATGTAGCCAAATCTCTTCAGGTAGCTCTGGAGGTAGGAAATAATGAATGCAACGAGATTTAATAGATCATTTTGATAATTGCAAATAATGAGATTGCAAATGTTGAGATTATTGCATATAATTAGAAATGACTCCATTTAGATTGATTGACTTTAGGTTTATATTATAAGTCATGACATTGAGATACGATGGACAATTCGACCAAATGTATTTTAGCAATCCTCCACACACAGCCCAGGCTGTATGTTTTGTTTTCAGGACAAATTAAATCTGTTTATAGATAAAAAAAAAAAAAAAAGCTAGAACATTTAATGCATCTCTATGTATCCGCTACTCACTTCTGCTAGCTCCAAATCCGTCATGTTCTGAAGGACATCTCCAGGGAAGGTGACAGACACGCTTTTCTTCAGGGGAACGCACCATCCACCTACAGTGCACATTGCCAACACTAGGAAAACCAGAACTCTATGGTGAGATCTCATGGTGAGACCAAGGTAAGATGAAAGTCGCCCAAAGTAATAGAGAAGATACTATGATGTGCCAGACAGCCAATGAAGGGACTCTCAGTGACAGTAACAAAGCTTGCAGTGGATCACTGTTCCTTGAAGTTCAGTGGATAGGATGTTCTCCTTTGGTGCTTTGTGCTTTGGGTTCAGTATTTATGCTCTTAGTCTTAGTCACCCTCTTAACCTCCACCCCCTTTCTCTCTCTCTCTCTCTCTCTCTCTCTCTCTCTCTCTCTCTCTCTCTCTCTCTCTCTCTCTCTCTCTCTCTCTCTCTCTCTCTCCCAGTCATTACCCCTCCCACTGGGAGTGAGCATTATGTTATTGTTCAGGGGGTTTCCAAAATGTAGTAATCTACAAATGTATCCCAATATCTAACTTTTTTTGTTCCGTTTTGACATGTACAAGGATCACAGGAGATTGGTGGAACCTTAATTAGGGAGGACAGGGCTCGTGGTAATGACTGGAGCGGAATTAAGTGGAATGATATCAAATACATCAAACACATGATTTCCATGAGTTCGATGCCGTTCCATTCACTCCGTTCCAGAAATTATTATGAGCTGTCCTCCCGTCACCAGCCTCCACTGACGAGGATAACATACACAGTTGGGAACATACACAGTTGAATAATTATGTTTTGGCTTTTATTCTAGTCAAAGCAATGTATGGAATTTTGGCAAAAGAGTGACACTATGACATAAATGTAATCTAAAATAACTATTTCTTATGGGAACCTATTTCCTGTAGTAACAGGAAATGCCAGCATAACAACCTATCCCTCAACGTAACCAAGACTAAGAAGATGATTGTGGACTACAGGAAAAGGAGGACCGAACACGCCCCCCATTCTCATCGACGGGGCTGTAGTGGAGCAGGTTGAGAGCTTCAAGTTCCTTGGTGTCCACATCAACAACAAACTAGAATGGTCCAAACACACCAAGAAAGTCATGAAGAGGGCACGACAAAGCCTATTCCCCCTCAGGAAACTCAAAAGGTTCTACAGCTGCAACATCGAGAGCATCCTGACTGGTTGCATCACTGCCTGGTACGGCAATTGCTTGGCCTCTGACCGCAAGGCACTACAGAGGGTAGTGCGAACGGCCCAGTACATCACTGGGGCCAAGCTTCCTGCCATCCAGGACCTCTACACCAGGTGGTGTCAGAGGAAGGCCCTAAAAATTGTCAAAGACCCCAGCCACCCCAGTCATAGACTGTTCTCTCTACTACCGCATGGCAAGAGGTACCGGAGTGCCAAGTCTAGGACAAAAAGGCTTCTCAACAGTTTTTACCCCCAAGCCATAAGACTCCTAAATAGGTAATCAAATGGCTCCCCGGACTATTTGCATTGTGTGCCCCCCCCAACCCCTCTTTTTACACTGCTGCTACTCTCTGTTTATCATATATGCATAGTCACTTTAACTATACATTCATGTACATACTACCTGAATTGGGCCGACCAACCAGTGCTCCCGCACATTGGCTAACCGGGCTACCTGCATTGTGTCCCGCCACCCACCACCCGCCAACCCCTCTTTTACACTACTGCTACTTTCTGTTCATCATATATGCATAGTCACTTTAACCATATCTACATGTACATACTACCTCAATCAGCCTGACTAACCGGTGTCTGTATGTAGCCTCGCTACTTTTATAGCCTCGCTACTGTATATAGCCTGTCTTTTTACTGTTTTATTTCTTTACTTACCTATTGTTCACCTAATACCTTTTTTGCACTATTGGTTAGAGCCTGTAAGTAAGCATTTCCCTGTAAGGTCTACACCTTAGTTGTATTCGGCGCACGTAATAAACTTTGATTTGATTTGATTTGAACAGAGTATGCTGTAGTGTCCCAGAAATCCATTGTTTTCATTTCCTGTACGAGGTTCTAGGAAAAGCACCTGCTGACTAGTTTGAGTCACATAAATATATGCATAGTTGTGGTTACGGCATGTTTATTCAATGGTCATATTCATCTGTGAGGTTTAACCAGAGGTTGTGTAACTGTAACACATGTGGAAGATAAATGTAAAATGTAAAATAATACACAAACTTCTGTTATCTAAAATAATACATTGTAGCTGCAAAAAAAAACAAAAAAACTTCTCTAAATGGAGATTGCTTCCACTTTTCTATTTTCAGACTTGGAAAACTGTGACTGACTGGGTCAAGCTATAACTACTGTACTGACAACTGACTAAGATATACAGGCAGGTAGCCTAGTGGTTACAGTGTTGGACTAGTAACCGAAAGGTTGAAAGTTTGAATCCCTGAGCTGACAAGGTACAAAATCTGTCATTCTACCCCTGAACAAGGCAGTTAACCCACTATTTCTAGGCCATCATTGAAAATAAGAATTTGTTCTTAACTGACTTGCCTAGTTTAAATAAAGGTATAAAAATAACATTCTCTGTCTTTCCCCACAGATCAATGACTGAATACATGTAGTAGATGAGGTATGGTTCAGAATGATATGGCTGACATTGAACTAAATAAAAATGTTACTAAATAAATTGATATAGAAAGTCATGTTTTTAATATATATTTATTTTTATATATAAGGATATAATGATGCTACGCACATTATTACACAAATAAAATGCTTCTTAACAACACACGTTGTGATTAATTTCACAACATGGCTTACTGAACATGTCCATGTAATAATGGCGTTGCAATACTGTCTGTGGTCAATTTGTTTTAGGTAACAAGCTACATTAATGTCACCATAACAGTGATGATCATCACCTAAATCATTGTGATCAAACGCGTGAGCCCCATATTGGGTCATCAGTAGTGTGTGTTTCCCAACAGAGGAGATCTTTCATCATTCAAGACTGGTTTTATTTCCAGTCCAAGCGTCCAATAATCTTACATAGGCCTCAGTGCAACACCTTTACAACATACAGAGTAGAGTATTGGTTTGCTCTTCAGCCTTCCAATCAAAATGGAGACAATGACCCCCGAAAGACCAGATACAACATGACCTATTATTATGATGTGGTTATGTGGTTAATTACTTCTGTATATAGCAGCATTTCAGTGAAGCAGGAAGAATGACTCAAACCTGCACGAGGGGCTTTTTTTTCTATGAGCACACAGCTGACCCCCCCCCCCCCCCCTCCCCCCCCCTCTGCCCCCGTCCCCGTCCCCGTCCCCATATACACTAGACCAGATGTGCCGAGAAGCGGTCTACAGCTGGGAATGATCCAGGTGATGATACAACTATAGACATTGAATCACATTCATTCTAGTTCTGTAGGCAGGACGTGAGGCAAGGGACTGATGGGAAGCATTGTCCATCTACTTTCTGCCAGTGGTTGGCGAAAGGCTGGTTGGTTTTCTCGGAATTATTGGTAAAGGGATATGACAAACAACACCAAAGAAATGTTGCCGTATTCGTTAGGATATTGCATGAGCATATCTTGTGTCTTATCTTGATAGCTGTCCAAGGTGCAAAATATATTTACTCGATCCCATACACAATTCACTTCAGTCTAAAGTATACAGTAGCTTTGATGCACCTGGTATACACATACAGCAACAGCCTAAAAATATACTGCTCCAGTCCAGGAACATACATTGGCCAATGCTCACTGTAGGCCTGATGCCATAAAGGTGCAGTTAAGAAGAGCCGGTTGAGTAAATAATGTCTGTGTAAAATGGAGGTCAGGAAAAGGTAACAAGTACCATAAAACAAAGGAAATTAAAAACCATAGAAACATCTCTTGAAAATCTCTTACTGTAAAACCACAACAGGAGTCATTGTGTGCATTTATAAACTGGGTGGTTCGAGCCCTGAATGCTGATTTGCTGACAGCCAAGGTTTATCAACTGTATACTATGGGTATGACAAATCATAAATGTTTTACTGCTCTAATTATGTTGGTAACCAGTTTATAATAGCAATAAGGCACCTCGTGGGTTTGTGATATATGGCCGAAATATACCATGGCTAAGGGCTGTGTCCAGGCACTCAGCTTTGCGTCGTGCTTAAGAGCAGCCCTTAGCCGTGGTATATTGGTCATATACCACACCCCCCCCGGGCCTTATTTCTTAATTATACCAGCAGAGTTAAGGGAAAATGTGTGGAACAGATCTGCTCTGCTATAGTTTGTCAGAACCTCGCTCGCTTGATGCGTAACAGAAACCTGAAGACTTGTGTTGGCTCTCGAAGCTAATGCCATAGCCTTTAGCTCAGCGTAATTACACAGTCTTGTAAATTGTTCAAACCCAGTCAATCATACTAACTTGCTCCTAAAAAAAAGCTGTTTGTCAGACTCAGCACAGTTGAGACTGACAGAGAGATCTGGAGACTGACAGAGAGATCAAGTATCAGATAAATAGACTATTTTGATGAAGACTGGTCTAATGGACCAGAAATAACTACTTCTGACTGGCTGTTGTCCTTGGGACTGATGAGTTAAATCAGTCTGGCTCCACTCCTCTGTTAGGGGAAGTGTTTCCGCCTGCCTGCAGGACGGTCTTATACAATACACATGACTCACCTTCAGCAGGTATGTTTTTTTTCTGTATGTGTGTGTACCTGACATACTGTTACACTACATGGCCAAAAGTATGTGGACACCTGCTCGTCAAACATCTCATTCCAAAATCATGGGAATTAATACGAAGTTGGTCCCCCCCTTTGCTGCTATAACAGACTCCACTCTTCTGGGAATGCTTTCCACTAGATGTTGGAACATTGCTGCGGGGACTCGCTTCCATTCAGCCACAAGAGCATTAGTGAGGTCGGGCACGGATGTTGCCCGATTAGGCCTGGCTCGCAATCAACGTTCCAATTCATCCCCAAGGTGTTTGATGGGGTTGAGGTCAGGGCTCTTAGCAGGCCAGTCAAGTTCTTCCACATCAATCTCAACAAACCTTGACAAACCTGTATGGACCTCGCTTTGTGCATGGGAGCATTGTCCTGCTGTAACAGGAAAGGACCTTCCCCAAACTGCTGTAGCGTTAAGATTTCCCTTCACTGGAACTAAGGGGCCTATTCCGACCAATGAAAAACAGCCCCAGACCATTATTCCACCTCCACCAAACGTTACAGTTGGCACTATGCATTGGGACAGGTAGCGTTCTCCTGGCATCTGCCAAACCCAGATTTGTCCGTCGGACTGCTAGATAGTAAAGCATGATTCATCCCTCCAGAGAACGTGTTTCCAATGGCGGCGAGTTTTACACCACTCAAGCCGACGCTTGGCATTGTGCATGGTGATCTTAGGCTTGTGTGTAGCTGCTCAGCCATGGAAACCCATTTCATGAAGCTCCCGACTAACAGTTATTGTGCTGACGTTGCTTCCAGCGGCAGGTTGGAACTCGGTAGTGAGTGTTGCAACCGAGGACAGACGATTTTTACTCGCTACGCGTTTCAGCCCTCGGAGATCCTGTTCTGTGAGGTTGGGTGGCCTACTACCAATGTTTGTCTGTAGTGATTGCATGGCTGTGTGCTCAATTTTATAACATGTCAGCAACGGGTGTGGCTGAAATAGCTGGAATCCACTCATTTGAATGGGTGTCCACATACCCGTTGTAAGAGGAGAAAAACACACAGAACTGTTCAGGTGGGTTCTAAACAATGTAAATCAATTCAGAGTTGTTTTTAGTTTTGAGTAGTACAGAAGGATGGCTGTTTCCGAGGCCAGTCAGCCAACTGTTGCTTGGCGTGTGGGAGTTTGAATTGACCTTGAATCCTCATTATTTTCACTCAACTGTACTAAAGTTACCAGATGTATCATTTTTTTTTGTAACAATACAAATATGAAACCACTGCTTTTTTTTAATTTTTTTTTACTGTTTCTAAAAAAATCATTTTGGATAATTGTCACGGTAGTAATAATAGGAACAATAAAAAAAAACATTTTAATCCCGAAAGAGGAAGCATAGAAAAAACAAGAAATGTTTTGTCAGTGAGGAGAAAAATGATGGCAGGACACCAACCCTAATCTAGTATAAAAAACAAAAACTTTTCCCAGAAAAGCTCCACAACACAGCCTGGGTAAAGTACACACTCTCCACATCACAAAGTAGATGAACTGCTGTGCAGACCACTAGATCAACAATCCAATGGCAACAAAGTACAGTTCAGCTGAAGGCTTCTGAAGTGGAGAGCCACGACAAAGCAACTGCATCATTCTTCAGGCTTAAAGAGAGATAGAGAGAGAGAGAGATAGAGAGAGAGAGAGAGAGATAGAGAGAGAGAGAGAGAGAGAGAGAGAGAGAGAGAGAGAGAGAGAGAGAGAGAGAGAGAGAGAGAGAGAGAGACAGGAAGTGAGTTTGGTGTATCTAACCACCACTCCCACCTTCTATAAACAATGTACAAGACATAAACAGTTTGCTTACATTTAACAAGCCGGTCTAAAACCAAACAGGCCATGTCATAATTATGCCCAAAGACTGATGACTTGTTGTTAAACAAAAGTGGTGAGTTGTAAACATTTGAGAAGGAAGAAAGCTTGGCCATAGCCTGGTCCCAGATCTGTTTGTGCTATCATTCCACTCTTTGCCACTCCATGTCATGCCAAACTGCATATGACACAGAGTACAAGAAGTTAAATGTCAGCACAAGCAGACTAGTACCCAGGCTAGGCTAGTTCAGGGCACCAGACGGAGTTATTCTGAATCACATCAGGCCCTATGCATGCAGGGTAAATGCTGAACAGTGGGCTCCAACTCCAATGTGGATTAAAGCTACATGAGATTGTTTTGGCCCACAGCTGTGGTTGAATATAAAATGTAAAAATACAAGAGACAATATTGTACAATTTGGTAAGGCTTTTGTGTTCTCTCTCTCTGTCTCTCTCTCTCTCTCTCTCTCTCTCTCTCTCTCTCTCTCTCTCTCTCTCTCTCTCTCTCTCTCTCTCTCTCTCTCTCTCAAATCAATACAATTCAAAAGTCTTTATTGGCATGGGAAACATATGTCTACATTGCCAAAGCAAGTGAAATAGATAATAAACCAATGTGAAATAAACAATTAAAAATTAACAGTAAACATGACACTCACAAAAGTTCCAATGGAATAGAGACATTTCAAATATCATATTATGTCAATATACTGTGTTGTAACGATGTGCAAATAGTTAAAGTACAAAAGGGAAAATAAATAAGCATAGACATGGGTTGTATTTACAGCGGTGTTTGTTCTTCACTGGTTGCCCTTTTCTTGTGGCAACAGGTCACACATCTTGCTGCTGTGATGGTACACTGTGGTATTTCACCCAGTAGATATGGGAATTTAACAAAATTGGATTTGTTTAAAAAAAAATTGTGGATCTGGGTAATCTGTGGGAAATATGTGTCTCTAGTATGGTCATACATTTGGCAGGAGGTTTGGCAGCTCAGTTTCCACCTCATTTTGTGGGCAGTGTGCACATAGTCTGTCTTCTTTTGAGAGCCAGGTCTGCCTACAGCGCCCTCTCTCAATAGAGAGTCTGTACATAGTCAAAGCTTTCCTTAATGTTGGGTCAGTCACAGTGGTCAGGTATTTTGCCACTGTGTACTCTCTGTTTAGGGCCAAATAGCATTCTAGTTTGCTCTGTTTTTTTGTAGATTTATTCCAATGTGTCAAGTAATTATCTTTTTGTTTTCACATGATTTGGTTGGGTCTAATTGTGTTGCTGTCTTGGGGCGCTGTGGGGTCTGTTTGTGTTTGTGAACAGAGCCCCAGGACCAGCTTGCTTAGGGGACTCTTCTCCAGGTTCATCTCTCTGTAGGTGATGGCTTTGTTATGGTGGTTTGGGAATCGCTTCCTGGTTGGTTGTAGAATTTAATGGCTCTTTTCTGGATTTTGATAATTAGCGGGTGTCGGTCTAATTCTGCTCTGCATGCATTATTTGGTGTTCTCTCTCTCTCTATGCTCTCAGTAACAGAGACTGGTCACAGATACTTTTGTGAGGCTTATCTTTAAAGAGATTCTCCAGTACTTTTGTATGCTTTTTACCCAGTACTTCTGAAAGTAGCACGCTCAATGGCTCTCTGGCTCTGCTAAGATTTGGCCCACATGGTGCTCATCCATCAATAAAGGGCTTGTTGTAGGACGAGCACCATGATATCATCTACTCTATATCTGTCCCATGCGGGAATCAAACCCACAACCCTGATGACCGTAGTTGTTATATCTATTCCACCACTTCATATGACAACATACAGTATGGCCTGTGCCAGGATACTACTAGGTCACTGATGTAATGTTTACTGTACATTTTTTATTGTTTATTTCACTTTTGTTTATTTTCTATTTCACTTGCGTTTGGCAATGTAGACATATGTTTCCATATGTTTTCATGCAATAAAGCCCTTAAATTGAAATTGAATTGAATTGAGAGAGAGCAGAGAGAGTGAGAGTGAGAGAGAGAGAGAGAGAGAGAGAGAGAGAGAGAGAGAGAGAGAGAGAGAGAGAGAGCAGAGAGAGAGAGGCAGAGAGAGAGCGAGAGAGAGAGAGAGAGAGAGAGAGAGAAAGAGCAGAGAGAGAGCGAGAGAGAGAGAGAGAGAGAGAGATCGAGAGAGAAAGAGAGAAAGAGCAGAGAGAGAGCAAGAGAGAGAGAGCAGAAAAAGAGAGAGAGAGAGAAACAGCTAAATAAATAAAACGTTGGCCTTTCTTAGCTAACATCCACAGAGCCGTGTTCATTTGACGCCATGTGAAATCAGTGGCAGGTGTTTTCAAATGAAGGCCTGTGGATTGTCTGAGGGGCCACACATAAACAGAAATAACCATATGATTGTGTCTGAATGAGCGTAAAGCCTGCATCAAACCAGACAGGGGTTTGATGTTGACAGACTATGTCGTTTTGAAGAAAAACAGAGCTCTTGCTGCGAAACCAGTGTGTGCAATCCAAGGTCTCTCTGTGTGTGGTTTGGTAATACACATGGACAGTATAACAGGCTGTTATGTGACCTGTTCATTGAGAAACTTTGCCAATACAGTCCTTGAAAACAGCACCAAAAACAGCACTATTTCAAAGGTCTGTTTTATATTTAATAAATCCATGGACATTTGTGTGGGTCTAGTACAGCAACGAGGTGTATCTGTCTGCTGTTTTGCTCGACCATGGCCGACACGTGAAATGGTTTGTAATTGATGGGGGGGGATGATGTTTTTTGTGTGACAAAAGGTTTATTTTTCACCTACTTCTTAAAGGAGCCTGAAATGCATACGGTATATGAAGATGGGAGGGTGAAGGTTTTCCATCGAAATATTGAAACTTTATGTACATTAAGTTGAGCTCCAACAGTATTGGGACAGTGACACAAATACAGCGAGATATATACAGAGATAATGTACAGCTCCAACAGTATTGGGATAGTGACACATGTGCTGTTGTTTTGGCGCTGTACTTCAGCACTCTGGATTTGAAAGGACACAATGACTATGAGGTTGTAGACTGTCAGCTTTAATTTTGTACATAGTCTCCCCATTTTAAGGGACCAAATGTATTACGACAAATTTACTTATACTGTTATACATATTCATATACAGTACAGTTAAATTAGATCTATAGAAAGAGCTAAACTTGCTTTTTTGCCTGAGTAACCTCTGGTGGCAGAGTATTCCACGATGACATGGCTCTATACATAACTGAGCGATGCATTAAATCTGTTTTTTGGTTTGGGTGCTGTGAAGAAACCCATAGTGGTGTGTCTGGTGGGGTATGTATGTCTGTTTGAAGAGTATGCAAATAGATTATACGAGGGGTTAGGTATTTCCAACACACGAATGTTTCTTAAAAAGATGAGAAGAGAAGTAGTCCATTTCTCCTCAACCCTCAACCATGAAATACTATCATGCATGTTTATGATGTTAGTTCTGTGTGTGCAGTTAAGGGCAAGGCATGCTGCTTTGTTTTGAGCCAGCTGCAGCTTTGCTAGGCGTTTGTTTGCTGCATCTGACCAGTAATCGAGATGGGACAAGACCAGTGCCCGAACAACTACTACATCTTCTTAGAACAGACCTCTCCACATCTTCACAACAAATTTGTCTTTAATCCATGATAACTGACCATCCAACGTTACTACGATTCTTCAACTTTCTCAATGGTCACACCCTTAATGCACAACTCCAGCTGAGGTTTAGGTCTAAGAGAACGCTTTGAAGCAAATACAATACTTTTGGTTTTATATGTATTTAAGACCAGTTTATTGTTAATATCCATTCTGACACTGACTGTAACTCCTTGCTAAGAGTCTCAGTGAGATGACTGGCTGTAAGTGCTGATGTGTAGAGTATGCAATCATCAGCATACTTAGTCATTTTAGCTTCTTGCAAGACAAGCGGCAAATCATTTGTAAATATAGAGAAGAGTAACGGCCCAAGGCAACTGAGGGATACCACAATGTACATATCTGATGTTAGAGAATCTTCCATTGAAGAATACTCTCTGGGTTATATTGGATAAGTAACTCTTCAACCATGTGATGGCAGGTGATGTAAAGCCATAACAATAACAAATTATGATCAATAACATCAAAGGCTGCTCAGAAATCTAATCCAGCTCCAACTACCTTCTTATTATCCATGTATTTTAGCCAATCATCAGTCATCTGAGTCAGTGCAGTACACGTTGAGTGTCCTTCTCTATATGCATGCCAAAAGTCAGTAGTTAACTTGTTCTTTGAAAAATGTTCACCATCAGTTTACTAAGAACAGGCAGCAAACCGATTGGGTGGCTGTTAGGGCAAGTAAAGGGTGCTTTACTATTTTTAGGTTGTGGAATTCCTTTAGCTTCCTTCCACGCCTGTGGACACACACTCCTTTAGGCTTTGGTTAAAGATATAGCACATAGGGGTGGCAATACAGTCGGCTAGCATTCTCAGTAGTTTCCCATTTAGGTTGAAGGAAAATGAAGAGTAAAAAGGAATGCTGTAGCAGCAAAAGTAAAACCCTGACGACTCTATTGTTTCTATAGGTATACTGTACTATCTTCAACATCTTCAGAAGAGACAGGAATGCCAATGGCGGAGGTGTTGCCGTTTTATGTTCAGAGTCTTTTTCATGTAAAGCTTAGAGAGGATCTCATGTCACATCTGCCTCACCTAAAGCCCATTATTGTGGGAAGCTGCTATAGACCGCCAAGTGCTAACAGTCAGTATCTGGATAATTATGTGTGAAATGCTTGATCATGTATGTGAAATCAACAGAGGTATATTTTCTGTATGCCTAAATATTGACTGGCTTTCACCAGTCAACCTACCAGGGTATTTACAAATGGCACAGGAATGAAATCCTTCACATGTATTGATCACATCTTTATTAATGCTGCTGAAATCTGCTCTAAAGCAGTATCCAAATCCATCGGATGTAGTGGTCATAATATAGTAGCCATATCTAGGAAAACCAAAGTTCCAAAGGCTGGGCCTAATATAGTGTATAAGAGATCATACAAAAGGTTTTGTAGTGATTACTGTGTTGAAGAATATTTGCTGGTCTGTAATGAGGAGCAAGCAGACGCTGCACTTGACACATTTATGAAATTGCTTATTCCAGTTACTAATAAGCATGCACCCACTAAGAAAATGACTGTATAAACGGTTAAATCCCTGTGGATTAATGAGGAATTGAAACATTGTATGGTTGACAGGGATCAGGCAAATGGAATGGTAAATAAGTCTGGCTGCACAACCGATTGGCAAAGGTACTGCAAATTGAGAAATTATGTGACTAAACTTAACAAAAAGAAGAAGAAACTGTACTATGAATCAAAGATAAAGGATATAAAGAATGATAGTAAAAAGATTTGGAGCAACTTAAATGAAATTTTGGGCAAAAAGGCAAACTCAGCTCCATCATTCATTGAATCAGATGGCTCATTCATCAGAAAACCAACTGATATTGCCAATTACTTTAATGATTTTTTTCATTGGCAAGATTAGCAAACTTAGGCATGACGTGCCAACAACAAATTCTGAACCTACACATCTATGCATAACTGACCAAATTATTAAAGACAAGCATTGAAATTTAGAATTCCGTAAAATGAGTGTGGAAGGGGTGAAAACATTATTGTTGTCTATCAACAATGACAAGCCACTTGGGTCTGACAACTTGGATGGAAAATGACTGAGGATGATCATGGACGATATTACCACTCCTATTAGCCATCTAAGCAATCTTAATCTAAGCATGCAGGAAAGTGTGTGCCCTCAGAACTTAGAGGGAAGCAAAAGTAATTCCTCAACCCAAGAGAATAACAAAGCACACTTTACAGGCTCAAACAACTGACCAATCAGCCTATTGCCAACACTTAGTAAACTTTTTGAAAAAATGGTGTTTGACCAGATACAATGTATTTCACAGTAAACAAATGAACAACAGATTTTCAACACGCTTATAGAGAAGAACATTCAACATGTACGGCACTTACACAAATGACTAATGATTGGCTGAGAGAACTTGATAATAAAAAATGTATGTCTTATGGCTTTACACCCCCTGTTATAATGTGGATAAAGAGTTACCTGTCAAACAGAACACAGAGGGTGTTCTTTAATGGAAGCCTCTCCAACATAATCCAGGTAGAGTCAGGCATTCCCCAGAGAAGCTGTCTAGGCCCCTTACTTTTTAAAATCTTTACTAATGAGCTGCCTCTGGCTCTGAGTAAAGCCTGTGTGTCTATATGTATGATGTTGACTCAACACTATACACTTCAGCTACTACAGCTAGTGAAATCACTGCAACACTTAACAAAGACCTGCAGTCAGTTTCAACAAAAGTTAGTCCAAAACATTTCAAAAACTTAAAGCATTGTATTTGGGTCAAATCACTAAACCTTAAATAAATCTTGCAATGAATAATGTGGAATTTGAGCAAGTTGAGGAGACTAAACTGATTGGAGTAACCCTGGATTGTAAACGGTCATGGTTCAAAACATGTTGATACAACAGTAGCTGAGAAGGGCACTGGTTTTGTCGCACCTGGACTACTGTCCAGTCGTGTGGTCAGGTGCCACAAAGAGGGACTTTACAATTGGCCCAGAACAAGGCAGCACGGCTGTTCCTTAAATGTACACGGAGAGCTAACACTAATAATGTCAATCTCTCCTGGCTCAAAGTAGAGGAGAGGTTGACTTCATCACTACTTGTATTTGTGAGAAATATTGACATGTTGAATGCACGAGCTGTCTCTTTAAACTACTAGCACAGAGTTCAGACACCCATGTATACCCCACAAGACATGCCACCAGAGGTCTCTTCACAGTCCCCAAATCCAGAACAGACTATAGGAGGCGCACAGTACTACATAGAGCCATGACTACATGGAACTCTATTCCATATCAACTAACTCATGCTAGCACTAAAATCTAATTTAAAAAACAACTTATGGAACAGCGGTGACTTTGAAGAGACACACACACAGGCAAAGGCACAGACACACGCATACACAAACACACACACATACACACACACACACACACACACACACACGATAACATATGCACTATACACACACTTAGACATGGATTTTGTGTTATAGGTATGTGATAGTAGAGTAGTGACCTGAGGGCCCACACTTAATATGTTGTGAAATCTGTTGTGAAACGTGTGGTAATGTTTTTAATTGTATATAACTGCCTTAATTTTGCTGAACTCCAGGAAGAGTAGCTGCTGCCTTGGCAAATACAAATCTTACAAGTTGGCCACATGCAGATCTAAGAAGTGAGCTATAGTCCACTTTTTGAATGTTAATTCCTGTGGCAAGCCTCCAGTGTCTGGCAACCATAAGCACAGTTTGTGGCAGTTTCTCAATTGGCCATATCACCACGTGCTGTAGGCTTACCAGAATGTTTCCATGACAACACAGGATACAGGATGTGACATGGTTCTCTCACACGAACAGAGTGTGTGTTCATTGGGAGTGTTTATACTTTGAATACTATATTCAGGATTTTTCAGTTTTAGTAATTGATTCTGACCAGGTGTTGGTAAATGAAAACATGTGTGAAAGAACCATTCAAATAAAATCAAATAACAATTTATTGGTCACATAAATATATTTAGCAGATGTTATTGCGGGTGTAGACGAAATGCTTGTGTTCCTAGCTCCAACAGTGCAGTAGTATCTAACAATTCACAACAATACATGCAAATCTAAAAGAATTGAGAAAAATATACATATTAGGACGAGCAATGTCGGAGTGGCATTGACTAATATACAGTAGAATAGAATACATGATATACACATTATTACACAGATGAGTAAAGCAGTATGTAAACATTATTAAAATGACTAGTGTTCCATTATTAAAGTGGCCAGTGATTCCATGTCTATGTATACCAGGCAGCAGTCTCTAAGGTGCAGGGTTGAGTAACCGGGTGGTAGCCGGCTAGTAATGGCTATTTAACAGTCTGATGGCCTTGAGATAGAAGGAGTTTTTCAGTCTCTCGGTCCCCGCTTTGATGCACCTGTAATGACCTCACCTTCTGGATGATAGCGGGGTGAACAGGCAGTGGCTCGGGTGGTTGTTGTCCTTGATGATATTTTTGGCCTTCCTGTGACATCGAGTGCTGTAGGTGTCCTGGAGGGCAGGCAGGTAGTTTGCCCCCGGTGATGCGTTGGGCAGACCGCACCACCCTCTGGAGAGCCCGGCGGTTGTGGGTAGTGCAGTTGCCGTACCAGGCGGTGATGCAGCCCGACAGGATGCTCTCAATTGTAAATCTGTAAAAGTTTGTGAGGGTTTTAGGTGCCACACCATATTTCTTCAGCCTCCTGAGGTGGAAGAGGCGCTGCTGCAGATTGTCAGTGATGTGTACCCTGAGGAACTTGAAGCTTTCCACCTTGTCCACTGCGGTCCCGTCGATGTGGATAGGGGCGTGCTCCCTCTGCTGTTTCCTGAAGTCCACGATCAGCTCCTTCGTTTTGTTGACGTTGAGTGAGAGGTTATTTTCCTGGCACCACTCCGCCAGGGCCCTCACCTCCTCCCTGTAGGTTGTCTCGTCATTGTTGCTAATCAGGCCTACCACTGTTGTGTTATCTGCAGACTTTAGTCATGGGTGAACAGGGAGTACAGGAGGGGGCTGAGCACTCACCCTTGTGGGGCCCCTGTGTTGAGGATCAGCGAAGTGGAGGCCTATACTGTAGCCTATATGAGTATGTAGGTGGATATGAACAAAATGTGCTTAGATATTTGTATCTGTGTCCACACAATATGTATGACTAGTGATGGGATGGACCAAACAGTATGGCTAGTGTGGGTTTAATCTGAGATGAACAGCATGGTTAGTGTGGGTTTAATCTGAGATGAACAGCATGGTTAGTGTGGGTTTAATCTGAGATGAACAGCATGGTTAGTGTGGGTTTAATCTGAGATGAACAGCATGGTTAGTGTGGGTTTAATCTGAGATGAACAGCATGGTTAGTGTGGGTTTAATCTGAGATGAACAGCATGGTTAGTGTGGGTTTAATCTGAGATGAACAGCATGGTTAGTGTGGGTTTAATCTGAGATGAACAGCATGGTTAGTGTGGGTTTGATCTGAGATGAACAGCATGGTTAGTGTGGGTTTAATCTGAGATGAATATACTTTGCTGCAACCCTCAGATACTTCCATTCAGATTAATTTGAGACAGTGAGACAGTTAGCTAATGTGTTTCCAGTGTGTTTTGTTCTTGAGTCTTGAAAAGCAGACCAGACAGGCGTATTGACTGAGGGCCATAGAACGAGGGAGTGCAGAAGGCTGACTCTGTCTGTTGTCTACCCAGGCTCTGGCTCCCGATCCTGGGCAGGGCTGGGCAACAGGGTCCTGTGGTTCCTTTATGGACAGCCAACCCTTTCCGCGGCGGTTAAAGCCTAATTACGTACAGTTATAAAATGGTGGCCTATATGGGTGTGTCTTTCTCTGTCACCCAGCAGAGCCTCCACAGAGCCAGCCGCAGAGAGAGAGAGAGAGAGAGAGAGAGAGAGAGAGAGAGAGAGAGAGAGAGAGAGAGAGAGAGAGAGAGAGAGAGAGAGAGAGAGAGAGAAGAGAGAGAGAGAGAGAGAGAGAGACAGAGACAGAGAGACAGAGACAGAGACAGAGAGAGAGAGAGAGAGAGAGAGAGAGAGAGAGAGAGAGAGAGAGAGAGACAGCCGAGGGCTTTGATTGCTCCAGATATTATTACACTATTGGTTGTTTAATGTTTGTTTTTCTTTTCTATCTGGGACGACGCCTTCATAACTTTTTTAAGAGATGTCGTTTTCTAGCTTTGTTTTTGTTTTTGTTTTTTATTCCTAAAAATATTTAAGAAGGGCCTTGGCTTAGTTAACATTGTTGTGCTTCTCTATTGTTCCCAACACACTGAGAGTTATACGATGTCTGACTTTCAGAGACGTCCTATACTGCTGACAGTTCTGTCTACGGAAGTGTATGATGTATCTGACAACTTTGGAAAACCACTGTTTGGGAAAGGGGGGAAAAAGACATGAGAAAGAGATGGGAATTTCCCCCTCCCTGAGACAGCTGATACCAGAAGGGAAGTGAGTCAGGTGGTCAGGTCCAGACAGATCCGCCATCCCAGCAGTCTTTACTTGCTCAGCCCTTCAGCTGTAAACTTTGGTTCAGACTTGTTTATGCGTGCAATTACTGTATTACTCCTGTACTGTATGTGTGTTTGTGGGCGCACACCTGACCGGTGGCGTTTTGACCTCTTTTGACCTCCTCTGACCTTTAACCTTGAGAGGACAAAGAAATAATAAATTCATCCAGGGCAACAGTCGGACAGACGGTCAAACAGACGGACGGACAGACAAATGGATAGACAAACAGACGGACGGACGGAAAAATAAACTGTCAGACAGACCCACAAACGTGTACACAGTCACTCTGCTGGAATGCATCTCAACAGCAGTCCAGTGATAAGGCACAAGGCCACGGTTGGCTGGTTTGTGGTTAAACAGCTGTTGATGAACCATGCTGATGTCATTGTTATAAAAATACATCTGACTGCACTTTTTCTGCCTCAATTGCATTCATTTCATGTTCCCATTTGGCATCAGAAAAACACAAACACATTACCAAATGACACAGTATTGTCCAACAGTACAGGGAGTTAGGTAACAGTATTGTCCCAGAGTACAGGGAGTTAGGTAACAGTATTATCCTACAGTACAGGGAGTTAGGTAACATTATTGTCCCACAGTACAGGGAGTTAGCTGACAGTATTGTCCAACAGTACAGGGAGTTAGGTAACAGTATTGTCCCACCGTACAGGGAGTTAGCTAACAGTATTGTCCCACAGTACAGGGAGTTAGCTAACAGACGGGAACTGTGAAGAGATATACACACACAGGCAAAGGCACAGACACACGCATACACACACATGGTAACATAAGCACTATACACACACGTAGACATGGATTTTGTGTTGTAGATATGTGGTAGTAGAGTAGTGGCCTGAGGGCACACACTTAATATGTTGTGAAATGTGTTGTGAAATGTGTTGTAATGTTTTTAATTGTATATAACTGCCTTAATTTTGCTGGACCCCAGGAAGAGTAGGTCATGTGACGCGACGCATGCCACTGACGCGGCCCGCTACCAAGGACTGTGGGCTCTCCTTCTCCGTGGCTGACGTGAGTAAGACATTTAGGCATGTTAACCCTCGCAAGGCTGCTGGCCCAGATGGCATCCCTAGCCGCATGCGCAAACCAGCTGGCTGGTGTGTTTACAGATATATTCAATCTCTCCCTATCCCAGTCTGCTGTCCACACATGCTTGAAGATGGCCACCATTGTTCCTGTACCCAAGAAAGCGAAGGTAACTGAATTAAATTACTATCATCATGAAGTGCTTTGAGAGACAACTCAAGAATCATATCACCTCTACCTTACCTGTCACCCTAGACCCACTTCAATTTGCTTACTGCCCCAATAGATCCACAGACGATGCAATCGCCATCGCACTGCACACTGCCCTATCCCATCTGGACAAGAGGAATAGCTATGTAAGAATGCTGTTCATTGACTATAACTTTGCTGATCCTCAACACTGGGGCTCCACTAGGGTGCGTTCTCAGCCCTCTCCTGTACTCCCTGTTCACCCACGACTGCTCGGCCACACTCACCTCCAACTCAATCATCAAGTTTGCAGACGACACAACAGAGCTGGGCTTGATTACCAACAATGACGAGACGGCCTACAAGGAGGAGGTGAGAGCTCTGGGAGTGTGGTGCCAGGAAAACAACCTCTCACTCAACGTCAACAAAACAAAAGAGATGATCGTGGACTTCAGGAAACAGCAGAGCACCCCCCTATCCACATTGACGGGACCGCAGTGGAGAAGGTGGAAAGCTTCAAGTTCCTCGGTGTACACATCAACGACAAACTGAAATGGTCCACCCACACAGACAATGTGGTGAAGAAGGCGTAACAGCGCCTCTTCAACCTCAGGAGGTTGAAGAAATATGGCGTGGCACCTAAAACCCTCACAAAACTTTACAGATGCACATTTGAGAGCATCCTGTCGGGCTTTTATCAATGCCTGGTACGGCAACTGCACCGCCCGCAACTGCAGGGCTCTCCAGAGGGTGGTGTGATCTTCCCAACGCATCACCGGGGGCAAACTATCTTCACTCCAGGACACCTACAGCACCCGATGTCACAGGAAGGCCAAAAACATCATCAATGACAACAACCACCTGAGCCACTGCCTGTTCACACTGCTATCAGAGAATGAAAAACAGGTTCTATCTCAAGGCCATCAGACTGTTAAATAGTATTGTAACAGTATTGTCCTATAGTACAGAGAGTTACGTAACAGTATTGTCCTATAGTACAGAGAGTTACGTAACAGTATTGTCCTATAGTACAGAGAGTTACGTAACAGTATTGTCCTATAGTACAGAGAGTTACGTAACAGTATTGTCCTATAGTACAGAGAGTTACGTAACAGTATTGTCCTATAGTACAGAGGGTTACGTAACAGTATTGTCCTATAGTACAGAGAGTTACGTAACAGTATTGTCCTATAGTACAGAGAGTTACGTAACAGTATTGTCCTATAGTACAGAGAGTTACGTAACAGTATTGTCCTATAGTACAGAGAGTTACGTAACAGTATTGTCCTATAGTACAGAGAGTTACGTAACAGTATTGTCCTATAGTACAGAGGGTTACGTAACAGTATTGTCCTATAGTACAGAGAGTTACGTAACAGTATTGTCCTATAGTACAGAGAGTTACGTAACAGTATTGTCCTATAGTACAGAGAGTTACGTAACAGTATTGTCCTATAGTACAGAGGGTTACGTAACAGTATTGTCCTATAGTACAGAGAGTTACGTAACAGTATTGTCCTATAGTACAGAGAGTTACGTAACAGTATTGTCCTATAGTACAGAGAGTTACGTAACAGTATTGTCCTATAGTACAGAGAGTTACGTAACAGTATTGTCCTATAGTACAGAGAGTTACGTAACAGTATTGTCCTATAGTACAGAGAGTTACGTAACAGTATTGTCCTATAGTACAGAGAGTTACGTAACAGTATTGTCCTATAGTACAGAGAGTTACGTAACAGTATTGTCCTATAGTACAGAGAGTTACGTAACAGTATTGTCCTATAGTACAGAGAGTTACGTAACAGTATTGTATGGTACTGTGTTGAAGATAGTCTACCTATTTCCCCTGAACTTAAACACCACTGCTCTCTAACTTCAGACACAACCTTTCAAATTTGCTGGTGAACGTAACTTGAGTTACTTTAATTAAGCTTTTGGTGGGGAATAGCTTTGTACTGCGGGGCAAGAGGAAATTTGAGTATTTTTGGAGGGAAACTATATTTTCGGAGCTATATTTATTTACACGTTCTATATGTGGTTCTGGTGCTGGAGGGTTGATGTCATATGTTATGTGTGTTAGAAATGGACCCCACATCCAGGAGGAGTCTGTAAACTGAATTCATCCAGAGAGTCACAGATTTGACATTTCAAAACTGCTAGATGTTGTTTGTGTATTGTGACTATCAGTGTTGTAAAGTACTTAAGTAAAAATACTTGAAAGTACTATTTAAATAGTTTTTTTAGGGTATCTGTACATTACTTTACTATTTATATTTTTGACAACTTTTACTTCACTACATTCCTAAAGAAAAGTATGTACTTTTTACTCCTGACACTCAAAAGTATTCGTTACATTTTGAATGCTTAGCAGGACAAGAAAATGGTCTAACTCATACACTTATCAAGAGAACCTCCCTGGTCCATCCCTACTGCCTCTGATCTGGCAGACTCACTAAGCTCATGCTTCGTTTGTAAATTATGTCTGAGTGTTGGAGCGTGCCCCCTGGCTATCCGTAAATTTAAAAAACAAGAAAATTATGCACTCTGGTTTGCTTAATATAAGGAATTTGAAATTATTTATACTTTTACTTTTACTTTTGACACCTAAGTATATTTAAAACCAAATACTTTAAAACTTTTACTCAAGTAGTATTTTACTGGGTGATTTTCACTTTTACTTGAGTCGTTTTCTATTAAGGTATCTTTACTTTTACTCAAGTATGACGATTGGGGACTTTTTCCATCACTGCTGTCTATATTTGGCTGTAGAATCATAAATTAATGAACTGAGATAAAGGTCGTGACTCATTTATAGAGCAAATATAACCTAATAGTCAGTTCATCTGAGGGCCAAAACAGAGAGACTGCTGAGATCATTTGGTTGTGCGGTGCTGAGGAGTGTTTTCTCTGCTCACACAGGAGTAATAAAGGCTTAGTTCAATCATTTTGTGGAAAAAAATTCTGCAAACATAAAAAAAAGAAACATTTTAGTATAATGTTGTTTTTAAAGTGGGTGCTGCTGCAACTTCAGCATTCCTACTTCCTGCGGCTTTGCATTAGAGAACCACAGCTGTAACCCTGGTGCCCTCTATCTGTGGGCTGATATACCCTTTTAACACTACTGAGCAGAACCTGCTTGAATTACCTCTAATGCCCAGCAGAGGGCAGTCTGTCATTAGGACCCACAGTGGGACTCACAACACTAAGAAGTAACAGCAAGCCTTCTGAGCAGCATGTACAGTATGGAGGAAGGTGGAAGGTAAAGCTATCTCCAAGAGTCAAAAACAAAACGACCAAACAAACGTCTTTAAGAAGGACTTTAACCGGCAGTATCACAACCAGCCGTGATTGGGAGTCCCATAGGGCAGTACACAATTTGGCCCAGCGTCGTCCGGGTTTGGCCGGTGTAGGCCGTCATTGTAAATAAGAATTTGTTGTTAACTGATTTGCATAGTTAAATAAAGGTAATATATATATATATTATTAAAAAAGTATATATGTTTATTTTGTTTTGGTTCATAAGCCATCTGTGTACAATACACGGTGGAGGGCACTTTATCCTAAACAAGGACATCATTAGGATACAAGTTGCAAATAAAGTCTGACTAGGTGTGAAGAGAAGTCCTTCACTTTGGACTGAAGGACTTTAAAGTTAACCTCGGAAAGAATGTGAACAACAAACAAGATGGTTGAAAAAGGAGAAAGGTAGAATCCCCCCCCTTCTCTCCCTCTTCTCCCTCCTGTGGAACTGTAGTTTCTGGTTGGTTTCTACACCCACATTATTGGAGCCTCAAGGACAATAGGACAGTTGCGAGAAAGGTCACCGTTTCCTTTCCTTGGTGCTCTAATGATATGGGATGCGTCCCTACTGGCCCTGGTTGAAAGTAGTGCACTATGAAGGGAGTAGGGTGCCACTTGAGATGCTTCACTAATGTGAAGGGCTGTAGCTATTTCCTCATCCTCTTATCTATACTCTTGACCTTTAACACGATATCCACTCTCACCCAGAAACAGAACTTTAACACGATATCCACTCTCACCCAGAAACAGAAGGACTTTAACACGATATCTCCACTCTCACCCAGAAATAGAAGGACTTTAACACGATATCTCCTCTCTCACCCAGAAACAGAAGGACTTTAACACGATATCTCCACTCTCACCCAGAAACAGAAGGAATTTGCTCGGGAAGGGCTGCTAAGATAAGAAAACAAGTCATGTGTCCCTAATGGCACCCTATACCATACATAGTGCACTCCTCAGCTCTGGGCCTTGGCCAAAAGTAGTGCACTATGTAGGTGATAGGGTGTGACTTGGGACATTTTCATGGTCTGAAAATTGAATCACATTGCTATGGATTGAGTCCTATTTGCATAGAACTCCACAGCCCCCCATTGATTATACCTTACATGTAAAACACCTGTAATATTGAACAAAAAAACATAGACCTTCATGGTATAAACCAGACCAATCTGTAGTATAATTATAAACCAAACTAATCTGTAGTATAATTATAAACCAGACCATCTGTAGTATAATTATAAACCAGACCAATCTGTAGTATAATTATAAACCAGACCATCTGTAGTATAATTATAAACCAGACCAATCTGTAGTATAATTACAAACCAGACCAATCTGTAGTATAATTATAAACCAGACCAATCTGTAGTATAATTATAAACCAGACCATCTGTAGTATAATTATAAACCAGACCATCTGTAGTATAATTATAAACCAGACCATCTGTAGTATAATTATAAACCAAACTAATCTGTAGTATAATTATAAACCAGACAATCTTTAGTATAATTATAAACCAGACCAATCTGTAGTATAATTATAAACCAGACCAATCTGTAGTATAATTATAAACCAGACCAATCTGTAGTATAATTATAAACCAGACCATCTGTAGTATAATTATAAACCAGACCAATCTGTAGTATAATTATAAACCAGGCCAT
Source organism: Salvelinus namaycush (assembly GCF_016432855.1). Lineage (NCBI taxonomy): Eukaryota > Metazoa > Chordata > Actinopteri > Salmoniformes > Salmonidae > Salvelinus > Salvelinus namaycush. Next base: position 47,746,576 of record NC_052322.1, read on the forward strand.
CTGTAGTATAATTATAAACCAGACCAAGCTGTAGTATAATTATAAACCCAGACCAATCTGTAGTATAATTATAAACCAGACCATCTGTAGTATAATTATAAACCAGCCAATCTGTAGTATAATTATAAACCCAGACCAATCTGTAGTATAATTATAAACCAGACCATCTGTTGTATATATAAACCGAAAAAGACTGTATTTTAATTTGTAATAATGATGTCTGCTGCATTTCCTGCCATATTGATTTTAAAAGCAGGAGAAAATTACATGAGATTCTGCTGTGGGGTTGTTAAGTCTTATGTCCTTACAAAAAATTGCAATAAAATAGTTATCACAAGAACCCCATGGTCTGGCTAGCCTGAGTCCCAGATCTGTTTGTGTTGTCTTGCTAACTCCACTGCTGTCATGGAGAAGGCAAGACAGCACTAACAGATCTGGTACTCAGGCTAGGGGAAACGTCAAGCTGGCCCTCAAATATCCAGAGATTCTTTGCATTCATTCATTCATAGACACACACGCACACACACACACACCTTGTACCCAGATATTCTTTGCATTCAGTCAGAGACCCCAGAAGAGAATTGGACTGCTCAACCAAGCAATAACTCTTATCTCATAAGCAACCAAGTGTTCCATCCCACTGCCTTGCTGTATCACATATTGGATAATAAGCCATTTAGACAGCAGCTACCTAGCCACTATTACCATTAACCTGTTGTGGACCTGTTGATTGTCATTCTGGTAATTATGAGTCAGGAAGTGGTGACTAATCTGGGGCTTATGCATGGTTGGGCCAAGCCCACCCAATCAGATTGAGAAAAATAAATAAACACATTTGTATTTTATTTATTTAGATTATTTTTATGCTCTTTACTTGTCAGTGTTGTTCCAAACGGGACATTATTTGTATTTTTACCTAAACACGCAAACACCATCAGATATAAATTATAGCAAGCAGTGCAGTGGGTAAGTCAGATTTGATGAAATATAACAGAACAGATGAACTGGAATGACATTCACTCTCATGAGATGGGTTGCCAAAAAGAAGTAACTGAAAGCCACATCCCCAATAACCCATGAATATGACTCCATTGAGGCATAGGTCACTGGGCTTTCTATGGCTTTATGCACCATGCCACTGCCTATTTAATTTGTTCATTTAGCAAACAAGACAGCTCAGAATCCAGTACCTTTATCACAGTCAACACACCTATATTGTTCGCTTTAATTACCTTTAAAAATAATAAAAAAAATATCTCAGCCTCATGGCAAAATGTGTAGAAAAGCCTGAGATGCGCTACAGTGCCTTCGGAAAGTATTCACACCCCTTGACTTTTTCCACATTTTGTTATGTTACTGCCTTAATATAAAATTATTACCCCATAATGTCAAAATTGAATAATGTGTGACAAAATGTGTACAAAGTAATACAAAATTAAAAGCTGAAATGTCTTGAGTCAATAAGTATTCCACCCCTTTGCTATGATAAGCCTAAATAAATTCAGGAGTAAAAATGTGCTTAACAAGTCACATCATAAATTGCAAGTACTCTGTGTGCAATAATAGTGTTTAAAAGGATTTTTGAATGCCTACCTCATCTCTGTACCGCACAAATACAATTATCTTTAAGGGCCCTCAGTTGAGCAGTGAATTTCAAACACAGATTCATCAACATAGACCAGGGAGGTTTTCGAATGACTCGTAAAGAAGGGCACCTATTGGTAAATGGGTAAAAAAAAGAAGCAGACACTGAAAATATCCCTTTAAGCATGGTGAAGTTATTAATTACACTTTGGATGGTGTATCAATACACCCAGTCACTACAAAGATGCAGGCTTGCTTCCGAACTCAGTTGCCGGAGAGGAAGGAAACCGCTCAGGGATTACACCATGTGTAATGGTGACTTTAAAACAGTTACAGTTTAATCGGTGTGATAGGATAAAACTGAGGAAAGATCAACAACAAAACTGCACATTTTTCCCATTGTCAAAAGGTATAGAATTGCAGGAAATTAGCTTTAAAAAAGCAACATTTTCTCTCAGCATTGCAAAATGTGTAGAATAGCATGAGATTAGCTATAAAACTGCACTTTTTGAACGTATTTTTTGGCCCACCCATATTTTCACACCTACGAATTTCTGGCTACGCCACTGTGACTAATAATAAGATATGCTCTCTGCACCATGCTCACATCAGTATCATGTGCTTGATTTTGAATGCCATTGGTAAGTATTGTTCCACAATACATTCCAATGGAAGTGTGACGTTAGTTAGAAAGAACCACTGACACTTAACTGGTTAAATACATTTCCTGTATGCTTTTGTGTTCGTATGTACAGATCTCTAATGCCTTCATACAATACTGTTGTCTTGGCCTACATGCTGTAATGTTGCCAAAGTAATGCTTGCTTGCTTATGGAGATATAATGCACAGAATTCTGGCATGCTACATTTTACATGACATTACATACTGTGTCTGTTACTATCGCTCTGTTCTTTCTGGAAGCTTTAAGTAGCTGTTGATCATCAGTGATCACCTAGCAACAGTAGTGATGTGGACGTATTCAATGTCTGCGTCCCAAATTACACCCTTTGTACACTGCTTTTGCCCAGGGCTAGGGTTGCAAAGGAAGGGTATATTACTGGAAACCTTCAAAGTTTATCAGTATACTACCAGAATTGTAGAATCTTTCAAGGATTTGATGTAATCTATTACAAGAGGCATCTAGTTGCCCTTTTGGGGGTACTTCAGATTATCACAGGTGTCTGTTATTTACTCTGGCCCGCTCTCTGGCCCGCTCTCTGGCCTGATCACATGTAAAATATATGAAATCATGAAATAATATGATTTAAAAATAAAACAATTGAATGACAAAGCTGTTAAACATTATCCTACGTATAAACCAGTAATTAAGTGAATACCATTGGTGTTTAATATGAGGGTTTCGGGAATGAAATATATATATATAATATATATATTTTTTACAAACTTTTATTTATTTTACTATGTCAATATGTATTTGTTGTCAATGTTTTAGCATCAAACTGATGGCAGTTGGGGAAAAAATCAATAGTTGGACGAGTTGCAGAGTTAATTTAAAATAATGCCATTGTTGATTAGATGCTTTTTTTCATTAATTAGGCTGTTTTCCCTTGAAGCAGATTATTTTTAACAATGTCATTCAAATATAAATTACCAAAGTTACGATAGATTGCCATATATTTTCTGTTAATTACCAAAATTACTGAAATTCACGTAACTTTGATAAATTACCGGTAGCTTTGCAACCCTATCTAGGGCCCATGTTAGTTCATAGGATGCACAACATTATCTCTACATGGTACCAATAACATTACAGCATTATCTCTACATGGCACCGGTAACATTACAGCATTATCTCTGCATGGCACCGGTAACATTACAACATTATCTCTACATGGCACCAGTAACATTACAACATTATCTCTACATGGCACCGATAACATTACAGCATTATTCTCACATGGCACCGGTAACATTACAACATTATCTCTACATGGCACCGGTAACATTACAACATTATCTCTACATGGCACCGGTAACATTACAGCATTATCTCTACATGGCACCGATAACATTACAGCATTATTCTCACATGGCACCGGTAACATTACAGCATTATCTCTACATGGCACCAGTAACATTACAACATTATCTCTACATGGCACCGGTAACATTACAGCATTATCTCTACATGGCACCGGTAACATTACAACATTATCTCTACATGGCACCGGTAACATTACAACATTATCTCTACATGGCACCGGTAACATTACAGCATTATCTCTACATGGCACCGGTAACATTACAGCATTATCGCTACATGGCACCGGTAACATGACAGCATTATCTCTACATGGCACCGGTAACATTACAACATTATCTCTACATGGCACCGGTAACACTACAGCATTATCTCTGCATGGCACCGGTAACATTACAACATTATCTCTACATGGCACCGGTAACATTACAGCATTATCTCTACATGGCACCGGTAACATTACAACATTATCTCTACATGGCACCGGTAACATTACAGCATTATCTCTACATGGCACCAGTAACATTACAACATTATCTCTACATGGCACCGGTAACATTACAGCATTATCTCCACATGGCACCGGTAACATTACAACATTATCTCTACATGACACCGGTAACATTACAACATTATCTCGACATGGCACCGGTAACATTACAGCATTATCTCCACATGGCACCGGTAACATTACAGCATTATCTCTACATGGCACCGGTAACATTACAACATTATCTCTACATGGCACCAGTAACATTACAGTAGTACGACTGTTGAAGAACATGATAATAACATTTATTCAGTCATTCTTTTTATATTTTTTTATTCTCCAAGTGTGATATTTAAATACATATCTCATCATCACATCAATATACAGGTAGTAGTGGATTAAAGTTAAACAATTTTCCCTTGACATTTTTTTTTTTTTAAACACAACTGGGTCTGCATTCACAGTCTCAGTGTCGCTGTGCTAATCTAGGATCAGTTTAGCCTTTCAGATCATTATAAATAAGATGACATGGACAAGGAAGGACCTGACCCCTGATCAGCACTCTATCTCTGAGACACTTTGTGGTAAATACGGGCCCTGGTTATTTCAGTATGCATCCATTGGATAGAGATTATGGTTACGATAAGACTTCTGTAGAAATAATATCTCAGTATTACATATATACACCTATTGCCTAAAGCATCATTAGACACAATCTGGGCATGGCATCAGTCATATAGCTAGTTTGGGTGGCAGCGTAGCCTAGTGGTTAGAGCGTTGGACTAGGAAACAGAGGGTTGCAAGATCAAATCCCCAAGCTGACAAGGTCTAATTCTGTCATTCTGCCCCTGAAGAAGGCATTTAACCCACTGTTCCATCATTGAAAATAAGAATGTCTTCTTTACTGAGTTGCCTAGATAATTAAAGGTAAAGAAAAACATATTTAGACTCTTGATAAACTTCAATATAATACATTCTCCTCCTCACACTGTACCAACAGCGAGTGTGGTCAAAGATGATGTGTGAATTACAAATGGCACCCTATTCCTGATTATAGTGCACTAGTTTTGACCGAAGCCCTATGCACTACCATAGGCCCAAGGGCCCTGGATGAAAGTAGTGTACTCTATAGGTGAACAGGATGCCATTCCAAGCTAGCCTGATCCCAGATCTGTGCTCTTGTCAAATCCGTAGCTGTCATTAAGCCATGACAGTGAGTGACAAGAAGTTGGCATGACAACACAAAAACAGGCAGCCGGAAAATCAGGCTACGTACAAGCAGAGCATTATGCAAGCAAAGCAAAAAAGCAGTTGAGCTAGATACAGTAATTCTATAGATACAGTCTGAATCTGAAATTTTCATTTTGAATCCTCAGCCAGTCAGTCAGTTAGTCCAGACAGATTAAAACACTGATTAAGGCTGTGGCCCGAAGAAGTGGCCCCGTTCAGTGGCATGTAGTCTTGAATACGATTCATGTACAACTGAGTCACAAATGGCACCCTATTCTCTATATAGTGCACTACTTGTGACCTACGTAGGGGATAGGGAGCCATTTGGGACATTCACACAGAGAAGCTGTAGAGAGCAGAGAGAGTGGGATCAAAAAGCCAAGCAACTCTTATCTCCAGCTGGTTTCAGAAGAGGGATAAACGCTTCTTAAGAGCATCTTCTCTACGCTGTCATCCCCCATCCACAGCCCCAGCCCCAGCCCACAGCCAATCACACACACAGATACCAGGCCCTGAAAGGAAGGGCTAGAGAGAATATTCTTCAAAAGCTCCTTCAGTTGGAATAAATCTCCCCAGCCCCTCCCATGTGCCTCTTTCTCTCTCTCTCTCTCTCTCTCCTCTCTGTAGCAGATCAGCATTGTTGGGCGGAGGGAGGGAGGAATGTAGTATTGGAGGGAGCGATGAGTGAGGAAGGAGGGAGGGAGGGGAGTTACAAAACCGTCGTGTCAGCGCAGACACCTTTTTGTTCTTATTGTTTGTCCTCCCAGCAGTGTAGAGGGGAGGGAGAGGAGAGCAGCGGAGGGGAGGGAGAGCAGAGGTGTAGAGGGCAGGGAGAGGAGAGCAGTGGTGTAGTGGGGAGAGAGAGGAGAGCAGAGGTGTAGAGGGGAGGGAGGGGAGAGCAGAAGTGTACAGGGGAGGGGAGAGCAGAGGTGTAGAGGGGAGGGAGGGGAGAGCAGAGGTGTAGAGGGGAGGGAGAGGAGAGCAGAGGTGTAGAGGGGAGAGAGAGGAGAGCAGAGGTGTAGAGGGGAGGGAGAGGAGAGCAGAGGTGTAGAGGGGAGGGAGAGGAGAGCAGAGGTGTAGAGGGGAGGGAGAGGAGCGGTGTAGAGGGGAGGGAGAGGAGAGCAGAGGTGTAGAGGGGAGGGAGAGGAGAGCAGAGGTGTAGAGGGGAGGGAGAGGAGAGCAGAGGTGTAGAGGGGAGGGAGAGGAGAGCATAGGTGTAGAGGGGAGGGAGAGTAGAGCAGAGGTGTAGAGGGGAGGGAGGGGAGAGCAGAGGTGTAGAGGGGAGGGAGGGGAGAGCAGAGGTGTAGAGGGGAGGGAGGAGAGCAGAGGTGTAGAGGGGAGGGAGAGGAGGGCAGAGGTGTAGAGGGGAGGGAGAGTAGAGCAGAGGTGTAGAGGGGAGGGAAAGTAGAGCAGAGGTGTAGAGGGGAGGGAGAGGAGAGCAGAGGTGTAGAGGGGAGGGAGAGGAGAGGAGCGGTGTAGAGGGGAGGGAGGGGAGAGCAGAGGTGTAGAGGGGAGGGAGGGGAGAGCAGAGGTGTAGAGGGGAGAGAGAGGAGAGCAGAGGTGTAGAGGGGAGGGAGAGGAGAGCAGAGGTGTAGAGGGGAGGGAGAGGAGAGGAGCGGTGTAGAGGGGAGGGAGGGGAGAGCAGAGGTGTACAGGGGAGGGAAAGGAGAGCAGCGGTGTACAGGGGAGGGAGGGGAGAGCAGAGATGTAGAGGGGAGGGAGGGGAGAGCAGAGGTGTAGAGGGGAGGGAGAGGAGAGCAGAGGTGTAGAGGGGAGAGAGAGGAGAGCAGAGGTGTAGAGGGGAGGGAGAGGAGAGCAGAGGTGTAGAGGGGAGGGAGAGGAGAGCAGAGGTGTAGAGGGGAGGGAGAGGAGAGCAGCGGTGTAGAGGGGAGGGAGAGGAGAGCAGAGGTGTAGAGGGGAGGGAGGGGAGAGCAGAGGTGTAGAGGGGAGGGAAAGGAGAGCAGAGGTGTAGAGGGGAGGGAGAGGAGAGCAGCGGTGTAGAGGGGAGGGAGGGGAGAGCAGAAGTGTACAGGGGAGGGAAAGGAGAGCAGAGGTGTAGAGGGGAGGGAGAGGAGAGCAGAGGTGTAGAGGGGAGGGAGAGGAGAGCAGAGGTGTAGAGGGGAGGGAGAGGAGAGCATAGGTGTAGAGGGGAGGGAGAGTAGAGCAGCGGTGTAGAGGGGAGGGAGAGTAGAGGTGTAGAGGGGAGGGAGGGGAGAGCAGAGGTGTAGAGGGGAGGGAGGGGAGAGCAGAGGTGTAGAGGGGAGGGAGGAGAGCAGAGGTGTAGAGGGGAGGGAGAGGAGGGCAGAGGTGTAGAGGGGAGGGAGGGGAGAGCAGAGGTGTAGAGGGGAGGGAGGGGAGAGCAGAGGTGTAGAGGGGAGGGAGGGGAGAGCAGAGGTGTAGAGGGGAGGGAGGAGAGCAGAGGTGTAGAGGGGAGGGAGAGGAGGGCAGAGGTGTAGAGGGGAGGGAGAGTAGAGCAGAGGTGTAGAGGGGAGGGAAAGTAGAGCAGAGGTGTAGAGGGGAGGGAGAGGAGAGCAGAGGTGTAGAGGGGAGGGAGAGGAGAGGAGCGGTGTAGAGGGGAGGGAGGGGAGAGCAGAGGTGTAGAGGGGAGGGAGGGGAGAGCAGAGGTGTAGAGGGGAGAGAGAGGAGAGCAGAGGTGTAGAGGGGAGGGAGAGGAGAGCAGAGGTGTAGAGGGGAGGGAGAGGAGAGGAGCGGTGTAGAGGGGAGGGAGGGGAGAGCAGAGGTGTACAGGGGAGGGAAAGGAGAGCAGCGGTGTACAGGGGAGGGAGGGGAGAGCAGAGATGTAGAGGGGAGGGAGGGGAGAGCAGAGGTGTAGAGGGGAGGGAGAGGAGAGCAGAGGTGTAGAGGGGAGAGAGAGGAGAGCAGAGGTGTAGAGGGGAGGGAGAGGAGAGCAGAGGTGTAGAGGGGAGGGAGAGGAGAGCAGAGGTGTAGAGGGGAGGGAGAGGAGAGCAGCGGTGTAGAGGGGAGGGAGAGGAGAGCAGAGGTGTAGAGGGGAGGGAGGGGAGAGCAGAGGTGTAGAGGGGAGGGAAAGGAGAGCAGAGGTGTAGAGGGGAGGGAGAGGAGAGCAGCGGTGTAGAGGGGAGGGAGGGGAGAGCAGAAGTGTACAGGGGAGGGAAAGGAGAGCAGAGGTGTAGAGGGGAGGGAGAGGAGAGCAGAGGTGTAGAGGGGAGGGAGGGGAGAGCAGAGGTGTAGAGGGGAGGGAGAGTAGAGCAGAGGTGTAGAGGGGAGGGAGAGGAGAGCAGAAGTGTACAGGGGAGGGAGAGGAGAGCAGAGGTGTAGAGGGGAGGGAGAGGAGAGCAGAAGTGTACAGGGGAGGGAGAGGAGAGCAGAGGTGTAGAGGGGAGGGAGAGTAGAGCAGAGGTGTAGAGGGGAGGGAGGGGAGAGCAGACGTGTACAGGGGAGGGGAGAGCAGAGGTGTAGAGGGGAGGGAGGGGAGAGCAGAGGTGTAGAGGGGAGGGAGGGGAGAGCAGAAGTGTACAGGGGAGGGAGAGGAGAGCAGAGGTGTAGAGGGGAGAGAGAGGAGAGCAGAGGTGTAGAGGGGAGAGAGAGGAGAGCAGAGGTGTAGAGGGGAGAGAGAGGAGAGCAGAGGTGTAGAGGGGAGGGAGAGGAGAGCAGAGGTGTAGAGGGGAGGGAGAGGAGAGCAGAGGTGTAGAGGGGAGGGAGAGGAGAGCAGCGGTATAGAGGGGAGGGAGAGGAGAGCAGAGGTGTAGAGGGGAGGGAGGGGAGAGCAGAGGTGTAGAGGGGAGGGAAAGGAGAGCAGAGGTGTAGAGGGGAGGGAGAGGAGAGCAGCGGTGTAGAGGGGAGGGAGGGGAGAGCAGAAGTGTACAGGGGAGGGAAAGGAGAGCAGAGGTGTAGAGGGGAGGGAGAGGAGAGCAGAGGTGTAGAGGGGAGGGAGGGGAGAGCAGAGGTGTAGAGGGGAGGGAGAGTAGAGCAGCGGTGTAGAGGGGAGGGAGAGGAGAGCAGAGGTGTAGAGGGGAGGGAGAGGAGAGCAGAGGTGTAGAGGGGAGGGAGAGGAGAGCAGAGGTGTAGAGGGGAGGGAGAGGAGAGGAGCGGTGTAGAGGGGAGGGAGGGGAGAGCAGAGGTGTAGAGGGGAGGGAGGGGAGGGGAGAGCAGAGGTGTAGAGGGGAGGGAGGGGAGAGCAGAGGTGTAGAGGGGAGGGAGAGGAGAGCAGCGGTGTAGAGGGGAGGGAGAGTAGAGCAGAGGTGTAGAGGGGAGGGAGAGTAGAGCAGAGGTGTAGAGGGGAGGGAGGGGAGAGCAGAAGTGTAGAGGTGAGGGAAAGGAGAGCATAGGTGTAGAGGGGAGGGAGGGGAGAGCAGAGGTGTAAAGGGGAGCGGAGAGCAGCGGTGGAGTGGAGGGGAGAGCAGCGGTGTAGAGGGAAGGGAGAGGAGGAGGGGAGAGCAGAGGTGTAGAGGGTAGTGAGAGGAGAGAACAGAGCTCCACTCATTCCTATGCTGTGCTTCTTGTGTCTTAAGACCCTAAATCAAGATACAGTATGTGTTCACAGCTGACGAGCTGCCACAGTAGCTATATTTAATTCACATTCACATCATTACATTCATATTAAGCCTTTCTCAGCTCAAATCAATACAGTTTAATAAACAGCAGGAAGATTAACCTTATCATTTGATAATTGGAACATCTGTAACCCTTTGAAGTCATATTTTCATGTTGTTTTATCCAGGCTGTATCACATCCGGCTGTGATTGGGAGTCCCATAGGACGGCGCACAATTGGCCCAGCATCTTCTGGGTTCAGCCGTCATTGTAAATAAGAATTTGTTCTTAACTTGACTTGCCTAGTTAAATAAACATTTTTATTTATTTTTATATTACAAAAAAAATAAGATTATTTTGTTTCGGTTTATAAGCCATCTTTGTACATTGTAAAATGTAAAACATTTGATAACGTGACATTGATTAACCTCACAGTCAGTGTTGTATTTTGCACATTTTGTGATGAGAATCATATCAACTACCAGTTCCTTTCCAATTTCACAATGTTATAAAGACCCACTGTTCTGTTAACTGTAAGTTGAAGCTTAGTGTCTTCAGATTAGTTTGTTAATAAAATGGCTCATTATCAAATGTTCTGTTAACTGTAAGTTGAAGCTTAGTGTCTTCAGATTAGTTTGTTATTAAAATGTCTCATTATCAAAGAGACTTAGGCCTAGATTCAATCAGATCAAGCGTTAACTGGCGATAGCCGAAACCCTGTATATAGCTGATGTTTTGGCTGTGTCTGAGGTGTAATTACGTTGGAGCCGTCAAATCGGTGCAACTGCTCTTGATCATTGTCACAAAGCCACACCCCTCCCATTCACGTTAAGAAGTTCAGAACGAGAAAGTCTAGGCTATATAGACGATGCTCAAATTGAAAATCATTAAACAAAATAATGAGGATTTCTATCAGCCTAGATTACATCTAACATTCGAATCTGTAAACAAGGCTACATAGGATTCCGTGCAGCCAATGGCAATGTCCGCTTTAGATATAATGCCAGGAGCAGCTTGTGGACTTGACAGATCTAAAGCAGTTTCACCTCCGACATCTCCATAACAACCACTATAGGCTAAAGCGGATCTGATTGAATAGTGCCCTTACATTATTGCAAATATTTCATTACCCTTTTTTAACGTATAAACCCTAATACTCCTTTTCAGTGTCTTTACCGTATAAACCCTAATACTCCTTTTCAGTGTCTTTACCGTATAAACCCTAATACTCCTTTTCAGTGTCTTTACCGTTTAAACCCTAATACTCCTTTTCAATGGTTTTATCATATAAATCCTAATAGAGTACCACAGAATGAGTCATAATACCCATAAAACCAAACGGTCAAAGAGGGAAATGGTTCCAATCGTTTTTCCACCATACATTTTTTTCCATAGGGGATTTAAAAACACTTAAAATAAGGGCTGTGTTTTTTGTAGGTTTACCCTGGCGTGACGTTTTGATAACCATGTAAATCTCTCTAGGACAAGGTGACTTTTATCAATATATTTGCCTGTTTTCCCCGCCCCAAAATGAAATGCTAATTAGTTGCTAGTGTGTCTATCATAAAGAACTAAAAATGCCGTGTTGATCTGGATGAGACTGCCGAATCGAGGCAAAGGTAAGAATCTCTGGATTAACTATGACTCAATCAATCAAATGTATTTATAAAGCCCTTCTTACATCAGCTGATGTCACAAAGTGCTGTACAGAAACCCAGCCTAAAACCCCAAACAGCAAGCAATGCAGGTGTAGAAGCACGGTGGCTAGGAAAAACTCCCTAGAAAGGCCAGAACCTAGGAAGTAACCTAGAGAGGAACCAGGCTCTGAGGGGTGGCCAGTCCTCTTCTGGCTGTGCCGGATTGAGAAATATAACAGTTACATGGCCAAGATGTTCAAACGTTCATAGATGACCAGCAGGGTCGTGTTAGCTAAATGTAGTAATGAATAAATTGGCTACATTTCTTTAAATGGACAATTCTGTTAACTGTCTTGTGCAAGTTTTAAATTGACACAGTACCTGTTAGTAAAGGTGTCCGCTAGAGATGACGTGCATGGATTTCTACTTTGATGCTAATTAGCATTTTTCGAATCGGAGAGTAAATAGAGGCGAATATATTGATAAAAGTCACCTTGTCCTAGAGAGATGTACATGGTTATCAAAACGTCACACCAGGGTAAACCTACATAAAACACAGCCCTTATTTGAAGTGTTTCTAAAATCCCCTATGGGAAAAATGAATGGTGGAAAAACGATTGGAACCATTTACCTGCTTTTATGGGTATTATGACACCTCCACCGTGGGGCTAAATACTCCTTTTCAATGTTTTTACCGTATAAACCCTAATACTCCTTTTCAATCCGCCTAAAACTCAAATACACCTCCGGCTGTTAAAATGTGATTTCACAGTCTGTAAGATATCTTTACAAGTCCTGCAAGTTGCCAAACTCTGCTCCTGAATCCTTCCGTTCAGTAGTTATCATGCCACACTCCATTCAAAAAAAGTGTACACACACATCTAATGACTTTCAGGTGCAAGGTACGAAAGGTAAACTGATTAAACTTTTCTTTCACCATGTCACACTGCTCCATTGGTAGCTAGCTATACATTCAGAATGACTATGAGGATGCCTCTGACTCCTGTTAAACAACCTCTATTCATCTCCCAAGACAGAAACTCATAGGGTTTCTGACACATCAATGTAGAAACTCCCCTTTGTTCTGGGGTTAGTTAGATATTGTTGAGCTCCATTGGGGGTTCCTGCTGTGTTGGGTCATCATTGTGAGACTGTGGCCATTGGGGCTTGGCCTCCTGCATCTGCTCTAGTGAAGGCTGCTGCCCTTCTTGTGGTGGCGATAGAGCTGGCTGTGAGTCTCTGTTCGGATTAGGATTCCCGTTCCCGTTTCCATTCTGGTTCTCTTTCCTATCCTTCTCACTAGGCTGGTTCAAAATGGCGGGTACGTCCTTACAACAGAAGTACTGCTTCCAGATCTTCAGGAAAGCGTCTCGGAACTTCTTGATGCGGAAGGCGTAGACGATGGGGTTGACGGCTGAGTTGCCGTGCGTGAGTAATATAGCGATGTAGATCAGGAATAGGGGTTTGTCGCAGGTCGGACAGAACAACGTGATGCAGTTGATGATGTGGAGGGGAAGCCAGCTGATGGCGAACAGGAAGAGGACCAGGGCCAGCGACTTGGCCAGTTTAAGTTCCTTGTTGTAGTACTTGTTGGGATCGGTGTGGTTGGTGGTGCAAGCCTGTAAGAATAAAGATTACCTTTAAAAATGTATTATTGTAATTAACAAATAATAATTTATATAGCTTTTATAGGGGATCCATTTTCCCCGAGATAGATCCTCTAGTGGCCTAGGTTCTAGTCTGTTTCTGTTTTGCCAACTCCTTATTTTTTTATTTTATTTAGCCTTTATTTAACCAGGTAGGCCAGTTGAGAACAAGTTCTCATTTACAACTGCAACCTGGCCAAGATAAAGCAAAGCAGTTAGACAAAAACAACAACTCAGAGTTACACATAAACACAAAAGAAAAGAAAAATCGAAAAATCTATGTACAGTGTGTGCAAATGTAGAAGAGTAGGGAGGTAAGGCAATAAATAGGCCCTAGAGGCGAAAATCATTACAATTTACCATTAATACTGGAGTGATAGCTGTGCAGATGATGATGTGCAAGTAGAGATACTGGGGTGCAAAAGAGCAAGAGGGTATGTAATAATATGGGGATGTGGTAGTCGGGTGTGACTTATGAGACTTATGACTTGGCATGACAATGAGTGACAAGGAATTGGCAAGATATCACAAACAGGGGTGGGGCGAGGCTAATAGATGGGAGGAGGGGTGATGGTCACCTCACCTTCTTGTTGAGTTGCTTGTGGATCATGTAGAAGATCTCTGTGTAGATGACCAGCATGAGGAGTAAAGGAGGCAGCACCTGTAGTGGAAAATAGTCCGGTCCTGGTTAGGTTAGCTCCAGTACCATGTTTTACCCATGCACTAGTTGAGCTACAGAGCCACTAAACAACAATGTATGTATCCCTGAAATGGTTAAATTCAACAAACAACATCAGACGCCCTGACCTCAAGTCTTATGAACATAAGATACACTACATAAAGAGAGATGTTATAATACCCAGCTGATATACTACATAAAGAGAGATGTTATAATACATAAAGAGAGATGTTATAATACATATAGAGAGATGTTATAATACATAAAGAGAGATGTTATAATACATATAGAGAGATGTTATAATACATAAAGAGAGATGTTATAATACCCAGCTGATATACTACATAAAGAGAGATGTTACAATACCCAGCTGATATACTACATAAAGAGAGATGTTACAATACCCAGCTGATATACTACATGAAGAGAGATGTTATAATACCCAGCTGATATACTACATAAAGAGAGATGTTATAATACCCAGCTGATACACTACATAAAGAGAGATGTTATAATACCCAGCTGATACACTACATAAAGAGAGATGTTATAACACCCAGCTGATATACTACATAAAGAGAGATGTTATAGTACCCAGCTGATATACTACATAAAGAGAGATGTTATAACACCCAGCTGATATACTACATAAAGAGAGATGTTATAATACCCAGCTGATATACTACATAAAGAGAGATGTTATAATACCCAGCTGATATACTACATAAAGAGATATGTTATAATACCCAGCTGATATACTACATAAAGAGAGATGTTATAATACCCAGCTGATATACTACATAAAGAGAGATGTTATAACACCCAGCTGATATACTACATAAAGAGAGATGTTATACTACCCAGCTGATATACTACATAAAGAGAGATGTTATAACACATAAAGAGAGATGTTATAACACCCAGCTGATATACTACATATAGATAGATGTTATAACACCCAGCTGATATACTACATAAAGAGAGATGTTATAATACCCAGCTGATATACTACATAAAGAGAGATGTTATAGTACATAAAGAGAGATGTTATAATACATAAAGAGAGATGTTATAGTACCCAGCTGAAGAAGTTGAAGTAGACCATATAGTCCATGCTGATATACTACATAAAGAGAGATGTTATATTACCCAGCTGATATACTACATAAAGAGAGATGTTATAATACCCAGCCGAAGAAGTTGAAGTAGACCATATAGTCCATGCTGATTACGTTCTCAAACTGACAAGTGATGATAAGATCCTCGTTCAAGGAACCGTTCTGCTGTAGCCTGTAGGGAGGAAGAGAAAGGGGGGGATAGAGAGGGGGTTAACAGCAGACTCGTACATTTCCTCAATGAAAACAATGTACTGAGCAAATGTCAAATTGCCTTTTTTACCAAACTATCGTACGTCAGACCACGTATTCACCCTGCACACCTTAATTGACAAACAAACAAACAAAGCAAAACAAAGGCAAAGTCTTCTCATGCTTTGTTGATTTCAAAAAAGCCTTCGACTCAATTTGGCATGAGGGTCTGCTTTACAAATTGATGGAAAATGGTGATGGGGAAAAACATACGACACTATAAAATCCATGTACACAAACAACAAATGTGCGGTTAAAATGGGCAAAAAACACACACATTTCTTTCCACAGGGCCGTGGGGTGAGACAGGGATGCAGCTTAAGCCCCACCCTCTTCAACATATATATCAACGAATTGGCGCGGGCACTAGAATAGTCTGCAGCACCCGGCCTCACCCTACTAGAATCTGAAGTCAAATGTCTACTGTTTGCTGATAATCTGGTGCTTCTGATCTGGTGCTTCTGTCTCCAACTAACGAGGGTCTATAGCAGCACCTAGTTCTTCTGCACAAATTCTGCCAAACCTGGGCCTTGACTGTAAATCTCAATAAGACAAAAATAATGGTGTTCCAAAAAAGGTCCAGTCGCCAGGACCACAAATACAAATTCCATCTTGACACCGTTGCCCTAGAGCAAACAAAAAATCTATACATACCCTGGCCTAAACATCAGCGCCACAGGTAACTTCCACAAAGCTGTGAACGAGCTGAGACAAGACAAGAAGGGCCTTCTATGCCATCAAAAGGAACATCAAATTCGACATACCAATTAGGATCTGGCTAAAAATACTTGAATCAGTTATAGAACCCATTGCCCTTTATGGTTGTGAGGTCTGGGGTCCGCTCATCAAGCAAGAATTCACAAAATGGGACAAACACCAAATTGAGACTATGCATGCAGAATTCTGCAAAATTATCCTCTGTGTACAACGTAAAACACCAAATAATGCATGCAGAGCAGAATTAGCCGATACCCGCTAATGATCAAAATCCAGAAAAGAGCGGTTAAATTCTACAACCACCTAAAAGGAAGTGATTCCCAAACCTTCCATAACAAAGCAATCATCTACAGAGAGATGAACATGGAGAAAAGTCCCCTAAGCAAGCTGCTCCAGACCCCACAGCGCCCCAGGACAGCAACATAATTAGAACCAACCAAATCATGAGACAACAAAAAGATAATTACTTGACACATTGGAAAGAATCAACAAAAAATGTAGCAAACTAGGGTGCTACTTGGCACAAAACAGAGAGAACTCAGTGGCCTGACCACTGTGACTGACCCAAACTTAAGGAAAGCTTTGACTATGTACAGACTCAGTGAGCATAGCCTTGTATGACAATATTAGAGACACATATTTCCCTCAGATTACACAGATCCACAAAGAATTCAAAAACAAACCCAATTTTGATCAACTCCCATATCTACTGGGTGAAATACCACAGTGTGCCATCACAGCAGCAAGATGTGTGACCTGTTGCCACAAGAAAAGGGCAACCAGTGAAGAACAAACATCATTGAAAATATAACACATATTTATGTTTATTTATTTTCCTTTTTGTACTTTCACTATTTGCACATTGTTACAACACTATATATACATAATATGACATTTGAAATGTCTTTATTCTTTTCGAACTTGTGTAATGTTTACTGTTAATTTTTATTGTTTATTTCACTTTTATTTATTATCTATTTCACTTGCTTTGGCAATGTTAACATATGTTTCCCATGCCAATAAAGACCCTTGAATTGAATTGAGAGGGTACGGGGGAGAGCGAGATAGAGAGAGGTGTTATTTACTTTGAATTGGGTAGATTATAGATACATAATATCAACAGCAGAACTAGAATAGGTGAATTATTTATAAATACATGATTGAAAGGACAATTGGGGAGCCTGAATCGGGCAGCCCTATGGGGCCCTGTTCAAAAGTAGTGCACTATATAGGGCATAGGGTTCTATAGGGCTCTGGCCAATGTCACATCGCAATGTCACATCGCAATTAGCAAACAACACACAACGCATTTAAAATACATAGCTATCTACCTCCAGAGGTTGTTCCAGCCCAGCATGGGGGTCAAGCCCACGATGAAGGCCACAGTCCAACACACCACCACCGCCACGGCCGCTCGCTGCTTTGTCACCACACGCTTATAGCTGTAGAGATAGAGAGAAACCAGGCGGTTAGGGAGTTAGTCACCAGTACCATAACACAAGGAGTTAGTCACCTATACCCTAACACAAGGAGTTAGTCACCTATACCATAACACAAGGAGTTAGTGACCTATACCATAACACAAGGAGTTAGTCACCTATACCATAACACAAGGAGTTAGTCACCTATACCATAACACAAGGAGTTAGTCACCTATACCATAACACAAGGAGTTAGTCACCAATAACATAACACAAGGAGTTAGTCACCTATACCCTAACACATGGAGTTAGTCACCTATGCCATAACACAAGGAGTTAGTCACCTATACCATAACACATGGAGTTAGTCACCTATACCATAACACAAGGAGTTAGTCACCTATACCATAACACAAGGAGTTAGTCACCTATACCATAACACAAGGAGTTAGTCACCTATACCCTAACACATGGAGTTAGTCACCTATACCCTAACACAAGGAGTTAGTCACCTATACCATAACACAAGGAGTTAGTCACCTATACCATAACACAAGGAGTTAGTCACCTATACCCTAACACATGGAGTTAGTCACCTATACCCTAACACAAGGAGTTAGTCACCTATACCATAACACAAGGAGTTAGTCACCTATACCATAACACAAGGAGTTAGTCACCTATACCCTAACACATGGAGTTAGTCACCTATACCCTAACACAAGGAGTTAGTCACCTATACCCTAACACAAGGAGTTAGTCACCTATACCATAACACAAGGAGTTAGTCACCTATACCCTAACACATGGAGTTAGTCACCTATACCATAACACAAGGAGTTAGTCACCTATACCCTAACACAAGGAGTTAGTCACCTATACCATAACACATGGAGTTAGTCATCTATACCATAACACAAGGAGTTAGTCACCTATACCATAACACAAGGAGTTAGTCTCCTCTATCGTAACACAAGGAGTTAGTCTCCTCTATCGTAACACATGGAGTTAGTCACCTATACCATAACACAAGGGGTTAGTCACCTATACCCTAACACATGGAGTTAGTCACCTATACCATAACACATGGAGTTAGTCACCTATACCATAACACAAGGAGTTAGTCACCTATACCAAAACACAGGAGTTAGTCACCTATACCATAACACATGGAGTTAGTCACCTATACCCTAACACATGGAGTTAGTCACCTATACCCTAACACATGGAGTTAGTCACCTATACCATAACACAAGGAGTTAGTCAACTATACCATAACACAAGGAGTTAGTCACCTATACCATAACACAAGGAGTTAGTCACCTATACCATAACACAAGGAGTTAGTCAACTATACCATAACACAAGGAGTTAGTCACCTATACCATAACACAAGGAGTTAGTCACCTATACCATAACACAAGGAGTTAGTCACCTATACCCTAACACATGGAGTTAGTCACCTATACCATAACACAATGAGTTAGTCACCTATAACATAACACAAGGAGTTAGTCACCTATACCATAACACATGGAGTTAGTCACCTATACCCTAACACATGGAGTTAGTCTCCTCTATCGTAACACATGGAGTTAGTCACCTATACCATAACACAAGGAGTTAGTCACCTATAACATAACACAAGGAGTTAGTCACCTATACCATAACACAAGGAGTTAGTCACCTATACCATAACACAAGGAGTTAGTCACCTATACCATAACACAAGGAGTTAGTCACCTATACCCTAACACATGGAGTTAGTCACCTATACCCTAACACAAGGAGTTAGTCACCTATACCATAACACAAGGAGTTAGTCACCTATACCATAACACAAGGAGTTAGTCACCTATACCCTAACACATGGAGTTAGTCACCTATACCCTAACACAAGGAGTTAGTCACCTATACCATAACACAATGAGTTAGTCACCTATACCATAACACAAGGAGTTAGTCACCTATACCCTAACACATGGAGTTAGTCACCTATACCCTAACACATGGAGTTAGTCACCTATACCATAACACAAGGAGTTAGTCTCCTCTATCGTAACACAAGGAGTTAGTCACCTATACCCTAACACAAGGAGTTAGTCACCTATACCATAACACAAGGAGTTAGTCACCTATACCCTAACACATGGAGTTAGTCACCTATACCATAACACAAGGAGTTAGTCACCTATACCCTAACACAAGGAGTTAGTCACCTATACCATAACACATGGAGTTAGTCATCTATACCATAACACAAGGAGTTAGTCACCTATACCATAACACAAGGAGTTAGTCTCCTCTATCGTAACACAAGGAGTTAGTCTCCTCTATCGTAACACATGGAATTAGTCACCTATACCATAACACAAGGGGTTAGTCACCTATACCCTAACACATGGAGTTAGTCACCTATACCATAACACATGGAGTTAGTCACCTATACCATAACACAAGGAGTTAGTCACCTATACCAAAACACAGGAGTTAGTCACCTATACCATAACACATGGAGTTAGTCACCTATACCCTAACACATGGAGTTAGTCACCTATACCCTAACACATGGAGTTAGTCACCTATACCCTAACACATGGAGTTAGTCACCTATACCATAACACAAGGAGTTAGTCAACTATACCATAACACAAGGAGTTAGTCACCTATACCATAACACAAGGAGTTAGTCACCTATACCATAACACAAGGAGTTAGTCAACTATACCATAACACAAGGAGTTAGTCACCTATACCATAACACAAGGAGTTAGTCACCTATACCATAACACAAGGAGTTAGTCACCTATACCCTAACACATGGAGTTAGTCACCTATACCATAACACAATGAGTTAGTCACCTATAACATAACACAAGGAGTTAGTCACCTATACCATAACACATGGAGTTAGTCACCTATACCCTAACACATGGAGTTAGTCTCCTCTATCGTAACACATGGAGTTAGTCACCTATACCATAACACAAGGAGTTAGTCACCTATAACATAACACAAGGAGTTAGTCACCTATACCATAACACAAGGAGTTAGTCACCTATACCATAACACAAGGAGTTAGTCACCTATACCATAACACAAGGAGTTAGTCACCTATACCCTAACACATGGAGTTAGTCACCTATACCCTAACACAAGGAGTTAGTCACCTATACCATAACACAAGGAGTTAGTCACCTATACCATAACACAAGGAGTTAGTCACCTATACCCTAACACATGGAGTTAGTCACCTATACCCTAACACAAGGAGTTAGTCACCTATACCATAACACAATGAGTTAGTCACCTATACCATAACACAAGGAGTTAGTCACCTATACCCTAACACATGGAGTTAGTCACCTATACCCTAACACATGGAGTTAGTCACCTATACCCTAACACAAGGAGTTAGTCACCTATACCATAACACAAGGAGTTAGTCTCCTCTATCGTAACACAAGGAGTTAGTCACCTATACCCTAACACAAGGAGTTAGTCACCTATACCATAACACAAGGAGTTAGTCACCTATACCCTAACACATGGAGTTAGTCACCTATACCATAACACAAGGAGTTAGTCACCTATACCCTAACACAAGGAGTTAGTCACCTATACCATAACACATGGAGTTAGTCATCTATACCATAACACAAGGAGTTAGTCACCTATACCATAACACAAGGAGTTAGTCTCCTCTATCGTAACACAAGGAGTTAGTCTCCTCTATCGTAACACATGGAATTAGTCACCTATACCATAACACAAGGGGTTAGTCACCTATACCCTAACACATGGAGTTAGTCACCTATACCATAACACAAGGAGTTAGTCACCTATACCATAACACAAGGAGTTAGTCACCTATACCCTAACACATGGAGTTAGTCACCTATACCATAACACAATGAGTTAGTCACCTATAACATAACACAAGGAGTTAGTCACCTATACCATAACACATGGAGTTAGTCACCTATACCCTAACACATGGAGTTAGTCTCCTCTATCGTAACACATGGAGTTAGTCACCTATACCATAACACAAGGAGTTAGTCACCTATAACATAACACAAGGAGTTAGTCACCTATACCATAACACAAGGAGTTAGTCACCTATACCATAACACAAGGAGTTAGTCACCTATACCATAACACAAGGAGTTAGTCACCTATACCCTAACACATGGAGTTAGTCACCTATACCCTAACACAAGGAGTTAGTCACCTATACCATAACACAAGGAGTTAGTCACCTATACCATAACACAAGGAGTTAGTCACCTATACCCTAACACATGGAGTTAGTCACCTATACCCTAACACAAGGAGTTAGTCACCTATACCATAACACAATGAGTTAGTCACCTATACCATAACACAAGGAGTTAGTCACCTATACCCTAACACATGGAGTTAGTCACCTATACCCTAACACATGGAGTTAGTCACCTATAACCTAACACAAGGAGTTAGTCACCTATACCATAACACAAGGAGTTAGTCTCCTCTATCGTAACACAAGGAGTTAGTCACCTATACCCTAACACAAGGAGTTAGTCACCTATACCATAACACAAGGAGTTAGTCACCTATACCCTAACACATGGAGTTAGTCACCTATACCATAACACAAGGAGTTAGTCACCTATACCCTAACACAAGGAGTTAGTCACCTATACCATAACACATGGAGTTAGTCATCTATACCATAACACAAGGAGTTAGTCACCTATACCATAACACAAGGAGTTAGTCTCCTCTATCGTAACACAAGGAGTTAGTCTCCTCTATCGTAACACATGGAATTAGTCACCTATACCATAACACAAGGGGTTAGTCACCTATACCCTAACACATGGAGTTAGTCACCTATACCATAACACATGGAGTTAGTCACCTATACCATAACACAAGGAGTTAGTCACCTATACCAAAACACAGGAGTTAGTCACCTATACCATAACACATGGAGTTAGTCACCTATACCCTAACACATGGAGTTAGTCACCTATACCCTAACACATGGAGTTAGTCACCTATACCCTAACACATGGAGTTAGTCACCTATACCATAACACAAGGAGTTAGTCAACTATACCATAACACAAGGAGTTAGTCACCTATACCATAACACAAGGAGTTAGTCACCTATACCATAACACAAGGAGTTAGTCAACTATACCATAACACAAGGAGTTAGTCACCTATACCATAACACAAGGAGTTAGTCACCTATACCATAACACATGGAGTTAGTCACCTATACCATAACACAATGAGTTAGTCACCTATAACATAACACAAGGAGTTAGTCACCTATACCATAACACATGGAGTTAGTCACCTATACCCTAACACATGGAGTTAGTCTCCTCTATCGTAACACATGGAGTTAGTCACCTATACCATAACACAAGGAGTTAGTCACCTATAACATAACACAAGGAGTTAGTCACCTATACCATAACACAAGGAGTTAGTCACCTATACCATAACACAAGGAGTTAGTCACCTATACCATAACACAAGGAGTTAGTCACCTATACCCTAACACATGGAGTTAGTCACCTATACCCTAACACAAGGAGTTAGTCACCTATACCATAACACAAGGAGTTAGTCACCTATACCATAACACAAGGAGTTAGTCACCTATACCCTAACACATGGAGTTAGTCACCTATAACCTAACACAAGGAGTTAGTCACCTATACCATAACACAATGAGTTAGTCACCTATACCATAACACAAGGAGTTAGTCACCTATACCCTAACACATGGAGTTAGTCACCTATACCCTAACACAAGGAGTTAGTCACCTATACCATAACACAAGGAGTTAGTCACCTATACCCTAACACATGGAGTTAGTCACCTATACCATAACACAAGGAGTTAGTCACCTATACCCTAACACAAGGAGTTAGTCACCTATACCCTAACACAAGGAGTTAGTCACCTATACCATAACACAAGGAGTTAGTCTCCTCTATCGTAACACAAGGAGTTAGTCTCCTCTATCGTAACACATGGAGTTAGTCACCTATACCATAACACAAGGAGTTAGTCACCTATACCCTAACACATGGAGTTAGTCACCTAT